>NC_056739.1:677671190-677983690 GCF_019279795.1 Protopterus annectens | reverse complement strand
GTTTAGTCTTCTGTCACTTGTAATGAGATGATGATGACATTCCCATAAAATGCATCTGTTCTTCAAAGGAGGATGACAAAGCAACCTCAGTAACTATTTTATTTACCAAAAGAGCTTGGGTGTTGTATTGCCCACCACCATATCATGTCCCAGGCTGTGTTCTATACCACAGAGTTGACAGAGGACTTGAGAGTGCTAAGCTCCACAGAACTAACAGAAGGTCCGTCATCCATTACATCCACTTCAGCACATTTAAAGGTACTTTCCATGCACTACTCAGGCATCAATGATATCCACACATGCAAAACACAAGTTGCACACCCGCGCTTTGACTAAATAGAGTTGACCCAAATCTGCACTTTAACAGAAACAAAATCATTCCTTACAATGTGAAGCACAATCCACAAACACTCACTGTATGATAAAGTAATGATACTAATCCTAATGTTTGTGACTCACAAGTCAGGCAATGAGACTATGAGGAACATATAAAACAAAAACATATGGTATGTACAACCATATCAGGCTGACCTGAACATAAAAAGCATGTCACCGATACCTCTATAGCAACACATGGGACAGCATTGGAGTTACAGGCTTGATTAGACTGATCCCATACCTATTCCTCTGTAGAAACTATGTATTCTTCCTAAGCATATCTACTAAGATTGCTGTTTCCCTGTGGTTAAGGCATCATGTCTTTCTCAGCTATTGTTTGCCTTTCCTGTGTCCATACATGGTTTAGACTGATCTGAATTTCTCTCACAACAGAATTAGTTTAATTTTATTTGTCATTATTGTTGTTTTGTCAGAGTGAGACTTCAGTTTGTTGACTGTGGAACTTTCTCTTTTCCTCAGGATTCATATGTATTTATTTTATTTCTTTATTTCCATTTGATTATCAGGAAGTTCTGACAGGTCATGTAGGAAGCTTTTTCAGTAGTGACCCAAGGAGAAAGGCTCCAAAAACATATTTAGTGAAAGAAAAACATAGAGGCATATTTTAGTAGACTGAGTTTAAACAATATTTGAAGTGTAGTGAATAACTACATATCAGATAAAGAAAAAAAAAACATCCATGGTGAATAAGGTGGCAATGCAATCACATAAGGAGGTACTCTAAAACAGATTTGTTTTAGCAATTGCAGCAATATTCTTAAAAGAGATATTAAGTCAGAATAGTATATCCAGTATGAATAAGCTGTGATTGGTGATCACACAATGCAAATTTAGAAGAAGCAATATCAGCATTCATACTTTATTTTGATGTAAAATAAATGTACATGAACTGTAACAGGAATTCCACTATAATAATTCTGGCAAGTAATACGGTATAAGTAAAGACTGCATTATGCAGTTGGGAGTACAGCTGTTAGATGATTTACAAATGTGATTAACCTAGAAGTGATATAACATGAGTTAGGTTTGTGTGACAAGTAGCAGATGTCAAAGAAGGAAAAGTCAAAAAGGTGATATAGTAGTGAAGAAGGAGATTTATTGTTAAGCCAACTGTGTAAGTGTTAGAACAGCAGAACAAGAAGAGAAAGAGATTGAGGGTTAATGTTTATAGAGATCCAAAGTTTCTGAAATGTGTGAAGATTTAGTGGCTTGAGTGAAAAGTGAGTAAAGCAAGATTGTTTTGTTAATAACCATAATCAAAGTTACTGAACAAAGAGATTCAGATTTAATATCAGCAGTTATGAAAATACAAGAATTCTATAGTTATTGATGAGAACAGGGTATCTGCAGTTTAAAAGAGGGAAACAGTAGAGAAAGATCCATGGATTAACCAGGAGAATAAGAAGAGCATAGACAGACATTAGAATAAAGACAATCTGTGTGGAGATTTTTCTTTTAATTCCTTTGAGCTTAGGTTGTCTAAGGGCAGATAGCATCTAGTTCCAAAGTTTTGCAATATGGCATGATGACAAGACTTTACCATGTGCATTTGCTGCCTTGTTTCGATAAGCCAGGTATCTGCATTTAGAGCACAATTATCATGTGGGATAGTTATCACTTCATCAGTGGGATTAGGGAAAGGACATTTGGATGGTCAGTGCAAAATAGATAGGGCTCCATTTAGTTGGAGGCATTAAAGATAGCTGAGAAATTCCTTCAATTTGTTTTTGTGGAGAGCAATACAGTGAAGAGTTCTGATGTAGAAACTAGAGGAAGATCTTGTTATTTTCTTGTAGCATTGCTTGAATCTTTATTGTTGAGTAATGTGAAGATTTGGGCAGGGTGGGATAGCATAGAAAATCGCATAATCTATGAGTTACAGAAAAAATATGTGCTTCCTTTAATTATGCATTATGTACTTCCTGTATATATTTACTTCAGTCTGAGTGTGACATTACACTAGTGTTTCAAAATACAATATACATCATAACCCAGTGGAAAACATGCTTTCACTGTGGTCATCAATATTAAGCACAGTTTCTATATCTGAGTAGTACTGACTTACGATTATTTAGCATGACTCTTATTAGCAACATTTCGAGTGGAAGGAAGAGTTCATGAATGCATACATGATAGTTCCTTTAGTGGATTCTGTAGCTTCAGATCTCATAATAACCAAATATGTTTCCACTGATATCTCACACACTGTCTGCCAGCTCCTGAATGGATCTGTCCATCTAACAATCTGGCTGGTAGTCTTTCTTTGGAATTAACAGCAAACATATTTGATATCTGTTGTACAACTTGATATCAGCTCCTTGTATTATGTAACATATTGGGCTTTGATGATGACCAACTCCCATTGCCTGAATTTGAGATCTATAACCTGCTAGCAGCTTTGTATCTTTTGCATTTTTTTTCTTAACAGTTGCTGTATTTTGTATTATTATTGATTATTTTTCTTCCCAGCTTCTCCTTTTAATTCTACTTTCCCTGGATCCCCACCAAGCCAAGTTCGATCTATTGGCCTGCAGTGCTCGTTAACAGAACGGGGCAACCTTGGAATGAGTGTTATTTTCAAAATATACAAAAAGTATGTTTTATCCTCCAGACAAAATGAATTGCTAGCCCTTGTTTAATTTCTATTTTTAAGTAAAGCACTCCATCACGGACGTTAACTTGCCCCCTCCCTATACTGTACTTCCTAACAGCAGTCTCCCTTTGCCAGCTGTTTCAACTATTTGAAAGCCCTGCTGTTTTTCTAGTATTACTAAACCATTTCTCCTATAACCTGTGGTCTTTCTAAATCCCACATACTCCTGGTTACAAGTGTTTATTTTATTTCAAAAGAAAGGTATGCAAAACAAGTAAGTCCAAAGTACCTACTGATTTTCCTTATTGTTTCAGAACATTAGCTGCCCCCCCCATTCTGTACTTCTAACTGTAATCTGTCTTTATATGCTGTGCTATTTGTATGCTCTGCTGTTTCTCTACTTCTACTAAACCTTTTCTCTCATAAATTCTTGTCTTCCTAATTTCCACATAACTCCTTGGTAAAATTGGCTTATTTTATTTCAATAAGACAGGTATGCAAAACAAGCAAGTCAGAGTACCTACTGCCTTTTCTTATTGTTTCTGTAGACTTGCATATCTGTGAAATCAGGGCCAGCCCTTTTCATCATACTACTGGCTATCCACCACTTTTCTGGTCTATTCTGATCCTTCCCCTCCCCACAAGAACAATTGCAGCCTAATCAGGGCCAGCCCTTTTCATTATAACCTATAAACCTACTGAGAGTCTTCCTTCATCTATTGCCTGCTACGCTCCCCTCCCTGACCCCAATTTCCACCCGCCCCCAGTGGTCCTACCTTTATTACAAACAGTAACCCCTCCCACCCTTCAAACAACCTATAACATCACCACAGCTATACTTCCTCCAACAGCTTCTCACTACTATCCCTCCTACTCAGCTAATATGTACAAGCACACCATACCTATACTCACTACATGCACACTCCTTGCATACATCACATCTTAGCAAACCTCCACCATTCCCTCACTCAACCACTACCACTGTACCACCACCCACACCACCACTGCGGTAGCGTTGTCGCCTCATAGCAAGATGTTGTCCCGTTCGATTCTCAGCTAGAGCTTCTTCTGTGTGGAGGCATATGTGAATGGGGCGTGCCTTTGTTGAAGGTTGTGCATCAGGGCTGGTAACCCGGTACGTAAAAGTCCACTACCAATCATTAGCGGACCAGAGTTCCGCTGTGGCGACCCCTAACCGGGAAAAGCCGAAAGACACTCTACTACTCTATCAGGTCAACAACCTTCCCAATACACCCTCTATATAGACTACAGACCTCAATACCTAAACTAAAAATAACCCCACAATCTAACATAACCCTACCACCATACCTATTACCCACAGAACACAATCAAAAAACTTCCCTTATAAGCAAGCATATACAGAAATTGATAAAACGAATAATCTCATCCATATCAAACCTAGCACTCAGTGGAGACATCCATCCTAATCCTGGTCCCTCAATCTCCAACCCCTCCCTTCATAATCAGACTACAAACCACATCTTCTCCCAAATCACAGCCAATAGAAAGCCAACCAACCTCCTTCTGATAAGCCTAAATATTAGAAGTATATGCAACAAGGTGCATGAATTCCATGCTACCATAGACTTCTACTCCCCTGATGTATTGATCCTTACAGAAACATGGTTAACCACACATTACTAATGAGCAAATCCTCCCTACCGGTTACAATATACTAAGAGTAGACCAGCTAAACAAAAAAGGAGGTGGTATAGCTATAATATTTAAGCAGCATCTAAGACATCCATATCTTAAAGTTAGCAGCTCCTCAAATAGATAAGGAAGAAATAATATATACCAACCTTAAACCTTAAAATAAACCAAAATAAAACCCTAAACATAATAGGTTGCTACTTCCCACCTGGCCACAACATCCCTCCACTTGAAAACCTCCTCAGCTGGACTACCCACCACCTACCCCAAGAAACTTTAATTCTAGGAGACTTCAACACTGACTGGCAATCCTGTTCTAGCAACCACCCAACTCATCATGTAAATCTTCATGGTTTCACCCAACTAGTCCAGTCACCTACTAGGATAAATAACTCCAACAAACACACTACCCTTGATTGAATACTAGTTAATAAGAGCCCCCAGTCATATATAGCAGGCTGCTTATCTGACAGCCTCAGTGATCACTCCCCAACCTTCCTTCTAAGAAAACACCTTTATAAAGCAAAACCCATCATCTACCATCAAATACGCAAAAAAACTAACTTCAACCCTCTCTCATTCAGCTCATCCCTAAAAGACTGTAACTGGCAACCTCTAAAATACCTCAAACTAGAAGATGCAGTTGACTACTTTAATAAAACATTCCTAAGTATCCTTAATTACCACGCCCTCATAAGATGTTCCGGAACTAGAGCCCAACCATCCCCATGGCTACAAAAAACACCAAGTCTGAAATGAAAAACAGGGATAAAGCCTGGGACAACTGGTACAAAGCCAAAACCCCCTCTACTAGACAAAAATTCCTCGAACTATGCAATAGAACCAAAAAGCTTATAAAACAGGACAAAATCCAATTCTACCAGTCTGCCCTTACCTACATAATCCCAAACAATTCTGGTCCTCAATAAACTCCATCCTCCACCCAGGTAACATAAGTACACCCACTCCTACCTTAACTCTCTCCTCTGAAAATATTGCCACCTCTTTCAACAATCACTTCACACAAACCATACTATCACTAGCTAGACAACACAACCCCCCCCATAAACCCACAACATCAGCTACAACTAACAATCTCCCCACTAGCTTCTCTTTTCTCCTGTTCCTACCTCTAAAATAAAACAACTACTAACTAAACTTAAAACCACCAGATTAGCAGCAGACAACCTCCCAAGTGAATTCATTCAACTTGCAGCTGACGCTCTAGCCTACCCTGTATCACTCTTGATTAACAGATCTCTGTCAGAAAGTTATGTTCCCACACTATGGAAAGTCTCACACATAATTCCCCTACACAAAGGAGGCCCCTCCACAGATCTAACCAATTACCACCTATAGCTATTCTCTCGCCACTCTCCAAAATACTAGAGAGATGTATTCATTCTCAAGTCTCATATCAGTTCCTTGCTAACAACCTCCTCTCCAACACACAACATGGTTACCAACCTAACCATAGCACCACCACCACCTTACTCTCTTTCTCTAACACTATCCTACAAAATAAAAATGCAGGTTATCTCTCCTCAGCTACCTACCTAGACCTCTCTAAAGCTTTCAACATGGTCCCACACAAACCACTCATCTCTCTTCTCAATAACCTATCCTTCTCTCAACCAGTCATCAACTGGTTTCAGAGTTACCTATCTGACTGCCAACAAGCAGTTGTTTGGCAGGACAACCTATCCCCCAACTACCAGTCTCCATAGGGGTTCCCCAAGGGTCCATCCTGGGACCCCTACTCTTCTCTATTTTCACCAATAATCTAACCTCAGCCACAACACATGGCACACTCATACAATACGCAGATGGCTCAATCATCATCTGCGCAGCGCACTCCCTACCTGAACTGCAAAAAGTCACACAGGAAGCATTTTCTTCTATTGAAACTTGGTTATCCAATGCCCAACTAATACTCAACCCAAACAAAACAAAATTACTAATCTTCCAACCCACCAAACTTACCCTAGACAGCTCTCACTTTAACATCACAGCAAAAGACAACATCATCATCCATCCTACAGAACACACCAAATTACTAGGAGTAGAAATAGACAATAAACTGAACTTTGACATTCACATTTCCATGACCATTAAAAAAGTGCACAAAAAAACTAGGAGCATTATATAGAAATCAGCAACTACTTACCAAAGCAGCTAAAATTTCGGTAACAAATTCTCATCTTATCTCTACCCTACTCTATGCCTCTCCAATATTTACTAACCTTAGACAATGCAACCTAAATAAGCTCGAAACCTGCTACAACAAAATTGCCAAATTCGCCACAGGGGCTTTCTAACCTACTCACCACTTTCTCTCACTAGCAGAACTGGGCTGGCTAGAGCTCACCCACCTCCTTCAATGGTACCAACTCGCATTTGCCCACAAACTAATAAACCAACCACTAAAATTCCCATCCCTCCAGAATCTACTTCATTCCTACATAACCACAGGACCACTAAGATCCAGCCACAAAAACCTCCTACAGGTCACAAGAGCCATTAACTCTGCTGGAGAAGCATTATTCTCCTGCACTATAACCAAACTCTGGAACTCCCTCCCATCCTCAATTACCTCTGTAACTTCTTGCACCCACTTTAAATCCTTACTAAAATCACACTTCAAAACTTGCCAGATATGCCCTTGTACCCCCCCAATACCATCCACTCCACCCACCCACTACCTCTCTCGGCCCCCTATCAACAACCTACTCTTAGCAAGCTTGGCTACTCATGTTCCCAGCTACCTACCACATAATACTAACTTCTTGTAGCAACAACTGCTAATGGCTGTTATGTACCTCAACAACAGATTGACTTAATTGTTCACTGATGAATATCAACTACATTCGTAACCATGTTTAGTATATGCCACCATATTTTAAAATTGTACTATGTTCTACAGCTGTTTTACATCTGTTTTATTCTTGTCTTGCATCCTTAGCTGGACTAGTGTCTATATTTAAATGCTATGTTTTTTAACTGTATAATGCAAATAATACTTAATGTTGAGCTTTTCTCCCTGGGCCTCCGCTCAAAATGGACCTGTGTCCAGTCGGACTCTCCCGGTCAACAAATGTAAATAAATAATAAATAATAAATAATAAATAAATAAATAACAAAAACCTTGATTTATTGTCACACTGACTATTTCTTCTTCCCTTAGAAATAGCATTTTTTTATACCTGTATTGTAGTACTTTTAATACTTCAGCTGTCATTTCCTAAGAGGTCCTAACATTTATGTTCTGCTCATTGGAAGTAATGTGAAGTTTGTTAGGAGTTTAGATATTAGCATTTTTTCACATCAGTAACTCAGAAGTACTTATACAATTGATAGTAAAATGTTATTTTAATCTGACAAAGCTAAATGAATGCCCATTTGGTCTGGTATTAGTACAATTTATTGTTACTCATCTTTTCAGGAAAATCTTCAAAACTTTTTTAGATGCAAATAGTGGATCAATAACACATTCTTTGCAGTTTTGGCTGACATATATTTAAGCTGAATAACATCAAGGCATTTTGAGTAACAGTCAATACATAGTAAGAAGTTAATAATATTATGATGAAATAACTCAGTCCCTTCCTTCAACCAAGGCAATGTCACTGTTTCATAGGTTCATAGGTTTGCACCAGGCTAATGACCACTGGGGCCTTTTTAAGCTTAGCCATGCATTCCAAATATCTAACAAGTTCTGGATCCCTTGGAAAGTATAAGCTGGAACTTCAGAGATGGAACATTTACAAGCACGGGTCTGGGGAGACGAACCATTTACAGGATGCCTTTATCCATTAAAGACATAGGTGATAAACCAGGGATGAATTTCCTATTCCCCATCCAATTATCCAAGTTGTACTTGAATTGGGTTAGGAAAGAATTCTGCTTCACAATGGATGGGGAGCTTGTTCCAGAGATGGAGTAATCTCTGGAATACATACCTGTCTCTCCAGCAAGTCCTATTTATATCACAGACAAGTTTTAAGTCTTTAGAATACAGCAATCCTAGTACTGTTTGTTTTATGGATATGCAGAAGGTCAGTCAGATTGGGGTTCTGGATTTTATAATGCCTTGTATTATGCCAGATCTCCGTTCAACAGCCTGTAGCAGACAGAGTACAGGGATACAGCTCTGAGGTTTTGCATAGGACATGTTATTTATACCCTGTAGTCTTTTAGTGAGGAATCTTGGTGGGCATTCCAATTGTTGGATGTATCTTGTTAAATACATACCAAAAGGGGCACTGTACTCAATGATAGGTCTGATGAAAGCCAAATATAGTGGAGTAATACCTTCCTTGGACCTAGATGCCATACCTTTGTTGATCAGATGCACAACATAGTATGAGAGGTATCAGTTCCATTTTCTGTTTTTGTTTTTTATGCATGAGTAAAACAAGAAATTTATCAGCACATTTTTCTATTTTATTACATGTTGGACTAATACATAATATTTATAGCTCTTTCTTTTCACTTACAAGTTCTAAAATATGACTGAGGTTTTGTACCTATGGTAGACTGGTGACTTTCTTAACTTTAATTGATAGACATTGTATACAAGATCACTTTTCTATGAAGACATAGCATGGCTGGATCAACTTACCCATTAGCTTTGCATTTTAATAATTTCAGATACTTTACCAAGTAACTGTGTTTGTTTCTGCACTAAATTTTACTTAATATTGCTAAAACATGTGGAGTAACTGCTTGTCAAGCAGTTTATTTACCTCTGTAAACATAACTGGAATACTGGCACATTCTCACTGCGCTGTGTTTGTGTTACATTGTTTTCCCTCATCTTTTTATTGGATTTTTTTCACACTGATTGTAGTCTCTATATAACTATAATTATTTTATTAATGCCCCCTTACACAGACATGTACCTTTACAAATTATATTAAGTTGTTTTAAATAGGATTACAGAGTTACTACTTGAAAAAAAAATTGTATATATAATTTAACTTCATGCACACAGCTCAACTGTGTTTGACCAACTGGTTTTAGCTTACGTCCAGAATAAGACAACACATTTACAGAATTACTTGGCTTGCAAATTAAGTGTCAAACTTTCAAATTTAGACTCAGATATCATGTTATATAGTGCCATGTCTAAAAAGAGCAGCTGTTCCATTTATACACAAGTTTTTAGTGCAGACTGTTTGCAATGAAATACACACTGTCTGCCTTTTCCAAGAAGGAACTTCACTTTGGGCAAAAAAGCAAATTTACTAAAGCAAGCCATGTGCAGACAAAATGAAAAACAGAGCGCATAACAGTAAGACACTCTGCAAAGGAAACCTAAGGGTAAGAACAAATGGCGTTTGTGCAGCAATGAAAGCAACATTAAGTGAAAATGCATTATGTGCCAAATTATGCAGCCAGTTTTTCTGTAGGCCAACATAAACTACACTGTTAATTCTAGGATTTTAATTCTAATTCGGATGGCACATTGTTCATCCAGGACCATATTCTTACATTAATTTTAAGAGAAGAATTAATGGTTTATGCTTTAGGTTTAAGGCCTAAGCATACATGAGACAGTGGTAGGGAGACTTTGTTGTACCACATGCAAATGCCAAGACCTCCACCAATATATAACAGAAGAAAAAATATATATTTATTAAGTAGGCAAGCCCAATGGACACACAATTCCTACTCACATGAAACTCAAGACCAGTATCTGGTATCAGCAAAGTTTCATGTCCAAGTTTCTTCTTCTATTTTTTTTTTGTAAAATAACAAACTTACAAAATAATAATAATAATAATATTTTATTTAGATCAGCTATTAAAACTCTCATGGTGCAACACATCATAGAAGTATATATTTTGTAATTACGGACAAAATCAATATTAAAGAATAGTACAATAAATGAAATTAATGAAGAAAACAGTGTAGCAAATAAACTGAAATCAAAGGGAATCATCAAAACATGCCTTGGTGACTGAACTTTAGCTGCCCTTCATAAGTATAAGAATAAGGATCATACATTATTCCATCACTTCATATGTAATTGTGTTCCTTACCAATATTTCATATTATAGGCAAATTTATGCATATCGGTCGTCCAGTTTGTAGGTATTTTCCCAATGACTAAAGATGGCCGCTACCAAAGAAAGCACAACATTGTATATCCAATATTATATAATAGTATGGAGTTGTAGTGAGGGGTTTCTGATATCCAACAGCATTGTATAACTCAGATAAACTAGATGCAACTGCTTATGTGATAGCTTGAGTGGTTGTGGCCCATAAAGGATGGACCTTGTCATATTTCCAAATTAAATGAAAATAATCTACTTTCTGGTAAGTACACCACAAATGCTGTGATGATGAAGTAGCCTCAATTTGGCTAGCTGCATCAGTGAAAGTTGCCAGCAGTGTAATAATCTGAAGGATGTAAATCTTGATAAAGCTGGGAATTTTGAATGTGCAAGGTTACCCAAACCATGTCTGTGATATCATGCTTTAGGGCACTAGTCCACTGAGCTTTTAATTCCCAATGTATGAATTTATGGGTGCCAAGACCAGCTCATACCACACTGCTAGATTGCTGTGTGGTCATCTAGTAAGGGTCTGTGGGCTGAGATGTCTAGATTTGTTAGGTAACCAGGAATTTGTGAAGGTGAATATGTATTAATGGGGTCTCAGGGCCCCATTGAGCTGCAAAAACTGCCTCCAACATACAAGAATTTGAGAAAAACATTCATTAAGAGCTGTAAATGAAAGAAAAGACTTAAGGTCAGTGGAACATAATGTGTCTAACATACAGGATCCCTGTCTTTATCCAGTCAGGCCACCACAGAACCTTTTGATCTTTTTTAATGAGCGCATTATGCCAAAGCAAGGAACACATGTCTGGGGAGAAAGGTGAGGTTTGATCCATGCATGTATTTTAAACCAGTTTTCCAAGCCCCTATGCTCCCATATTTTGTATATGGGATGATGTGAGGCTGCGAGAATCTTTGATTCATGCAAGAACATGCACATAAGGGCCAGGTTTGTCCAGGCTTTGACAAATTACTACCATATTACCAATATTCCATTTGTTCTAAAATCTGGCAGTCTGAACCTACCCATTGTCTAGGGAGTGTTTAGGATTGACTAACTCTGGAAAGGAGCTTACTCTAGTTAATGAAGGTCTGTAGAAAAGCAAACTTTACCAGAGCTTGACAGATAAATTCTAAGAATATGGAGCCAAAGCCTTAATAAAGCCTACCAGCAACATCACAGCTTGCATCTGATAACAAGGACATAAGGTTTGTGTACTTAAGCAAAAGCAAAAAATAAATAAATCAGTGCTGCCTGTCTACCTCTTAATAAATCCCTAATGATTTTGACCTATGAAACCTGGAAGAACATTCTCCATTCTATTGGTCAGCAGTTTTGCAAATATTTCCACATCTATTTGCAAGAGGGAAATGGTCTGTAGTTTTCTGGGTCAGGGGGGTTCTTACCTGGTTTTGCAAACATCATAATCGTCGAACAAACTGAATATGGGGGAACATGGCTTCTACTTATACAGTCCCTAATAACAATGAATAAGGGAGCTGCAACTTCTTCCTTGATGCATTTATAAAATTCAACAGAGTACCCATCTAGCCCGGGGGCTTTATCTGCAGATAAGGATTCACTAGCTGAGATGATTTTAATGATAGTAATTGGTTTGTTAAGGCAGTGGAACTGATTATCAGACAGTACTGGAAAGTTAACCCCTCTCCACCAATGAGTGACACGTAATTCAACCTTTTTATGTGGGTTCTGAGCTAACTGGCTAAACTCCTTAACAAAACACGTTAAGAGGTTCTGGGTTCACTAACATGTTATCCAAATGATTCCTTATTGCATTAATTGCTAACGCTTGCTGCCGTGCTCTTCATTTTAAGGCTCTTCATTTTAAGGCCAGACGTTTAATTGAAGTTGTTCCTTTTACAAATGAAATAGACACCATCTGTCCATTTGGCAGCAATGTTAGAATATACAATTTGGCTATACCATCTATCAAGATGGATTAACTCTAAGTACAGTGTCCCACTGCTACTGCCCAATCTTTTTATAGTAGATTCTTTACTAGCAATGAGCTTTTCCCAAGATATTTTGATGTTGCCCTGCTCTTGTTATAGATCCATTCTGTGCATTGTTTCCTAAAAGTACTTCAAGCTTGATGTCACCTTAACTCATTGCCATCATGCCCATTCCAGAAATCTGCCACCCAACTCTTGAGCTGTACCCTAAAGTGCTGCTGTTGCAACAGCAGGTTGATTCTCTTGGTATTAAAATGGATTTTCAGACTGAGTGAGATAATGACCATGGCATGGTCTGAAAGGCCAAAAGATTGAATAGACAACTCTGGGTACCTATGTAAGTTTTTTTGGCTTGTTAACCACATATGAAGCCCGTTTGCCACTTCCCCTATACCTAGATAGTTGGAGTCATTATACAAAGGATGTTGGGCTTTTCAAATATCCACAAAATGAAAGTCCTGCATGAGCTTAAGTAATTCCCCTAAATTTGTGTTAAGCCCTTTCCTCTCCACTGGTAAATTTCACCCAGCAATCTCATACAACACTGAAATTACTGGCAAAAAAGATCATGCTATTACTGGTCCAACATGACTTGATCACCATGGACATGTTTTTTAAAGGAGTACAGTTGTCTTCATTTTGGACCATAACAAATTTTTAAAATTAGTTTGCCCTGCAAATGTTTAAAAGGAGTACGACCAGCTGTGTTGGTAAACTCTTTCATTATCACACTTCTCAGATTCCTGCTGTAAAGAACAGCCACTCCCTGCATATCAGACATGCTACAGGAGGCATACCAATATCCTGGTCATTTAAAAAATACCTTCGAAACAAACATTTTTATAACCTTTATTTTGTGTGAAAGAATAAATGTGCCTTTAACTTGTGGATTTGTAGCAAAATTGCTTTCATCCTCCAGGGCATGGATATCACCTTAACACTCCAGCTAACTCCCTTGAAATCTGTTGCAGTAGCAGTGTATAACAGAGAAGAGGTGGATTTTATGTTTGATATACATAAGCCCACTTTAGCTATATGCACTGTTGATGAAATGACACTACTCAAGAACAGCAATAAAAAGAAAACACAAGTAACAGTTGAAATACAGTGAAAAAAGCAAGTAAACACAAAGGGTTGAAAGTGAAATTAGACACAACTGTCCTGGTCTGGTACTGATGGATACAAGCAGAGACCTGTTTGTGTATCACCAGTGCTTAGTCCCATTCAGTCCCATGGGCTACATCAGACTGGATTAATATTGTGCCATCACTATGAAAGTCCACCACAGTGTACCAAAGGATATAGCATTGTAATGTTTATTCACACACTGAATCCTGGGTAAACACAAAAAGCACACTGGCTTTAATTACAGTGCAGTTAGGGCAATTCCATTAGTGGGATAACCATTTTCAGACAAATTTGACTAGGATCCTTCAAGAATAGCTGTCTCCTACATGTGTACCTCCACAGAGGTAAACAATATGTCCATTGCCTCCCTGCGTGCACATACAGCTACAGAAGTGGCTAAAAGGTAAAAATTATTTAAAACCAGAATTGCTGGGAGAAAAAATAATAGCCTTGAGCCCCCCAACTCTGTTTGTGGAGCATAATAGCCCATCCTTATCTTTCTTATGCATTTGAGATTTACTAGGTGAATTGCTGACTGAGCAATCCTGATTTTTAATTAATGAATGAAGGAGGAAGAAGGATGGCAGCTGCTTGTACATAAATCTTTTAGGGAGCACGTACACATAGGAATCCACCTCCTGAGGATTAAGAAGGTTAACTGAATGGTCCACATTGTTGTTTAGATTCCTAAGGTGCATTTTAAAGCCCTAGTCTCTGCAGCTTCATAGATAGGAGGCTAATGCTTTCCTTTTGTAGTACAGTGTGAAACTGTAATCCAGGGACACCTTTTCCTGATGACCTGCAATAGCAAATTTGATGCCCATCTCCTGATCCTTGTATAACAATAATTAACTACCATTAAAATCCAAAAATATAACAGAGAAATGCCACGGGTTGTTAGATGCAGCATACAGGTCCTTCAAAAATAGGGGGGGGGGGGATTGTACACCCAGAGTTTGTGCCAAGTGTTCAGATCCTCCTGGCATGATTGTCTAGGTTCCTCAGCTTGGATTCAAGTTGTACATTATGCAAATGCAAGTCTTGCATTGTTGTGGAATGAGAAGCAACAATGGCATATTTTCCACAAGTTCCCTCTATGCTGCTGCAATGCACTTAGTATAGCAGAGGGCTGAGAGACATGAATGCTTACTGTAGCTCATTCCATTATGTCAGACAGGATGTCTATGAAGGCATGGATTTCTCAGAGGAAATGGAGGGCATCAAGGAATCTTTTACCATTGTGTCACCAGGTGGGTGGGACGTTTTGCTTTTTGGCACTGCGATGACAGATGTAACTTCTGGCTATCTGCTGTTATTCACCACAATCTTTGTGGAGTTCATATACCAGGCTAATGTTAATAGCAGGTTAAGCCATGGAATCACTGTGAAATATCTTCTTATTCAAAGTAAGTGATAATAAACTTTGGTTTTAGGCCCAAAGGGATCAAGTGGATTGTGTTAAGCTTCTAACTCCATACACACACATTTGTGCATACCACATATCCAAGTTTCTTCTTACCTTAAAGTAGATTTTATAGCAAGGGGATTTTTTGTTCCTTTTCTCTGTTTGCTTGCTTTTGATGAAAGTCAATATTTTAACTGTTGGTTTTATTCTTTGTGATGTTCTTCTTGTGCAAAATAAGCTTGCTTTAAGCAGCTATGAATCCTCACTAAAATATGTTGCATCTCTACAAATTTAAAAACTCACTATCTAAGACCTTAATGCTTTTATTTGCTCATTTGTTTGTTAACTGGCTTAGTTTGGCAATCATGTTCTTAAAGTCCTGGAAACATTGGTAAATTAGGGCAGACTATGTACAATGACTCAGGTATGAACAGTGTTCAGCTTCACAGAGGGGTTCCCAGTGGGAGTGAGTGTACACCATGGTTCAGCTCTGAGCCCACTGCTGTTCATACTGGTGATGGACTACATTGCAGATCAACAAAGTTGCTGTATGCAGATGATGTGGCATTATAGGCAGGCTCTGAGCTAGAACTTCAGCAAAGGATAGGAGAATGGAATGCAAAACTGAAGACACATGGGATGAAACTAAGCACAGATAAAATGGTGGTAATGGCAGCAACTTGGGAAAATCAGAAGAAGCTGATAATAGAGATAGAAGAGAAGATAGTGGAACAGGTAAGCAGCTGGAGGTATCTGGGATGGGTGATTGAGGAGAAGGGAAGTCTGAATGAAGAGGTTAAAGCTAAAATCAGAGGGGCTGCAGCCAACTGTCATAGAGTGTCATGTATAGTCTATGACAGAAGAATGCCAAAGCAGCTGAAAAGGAAGGTGTACACAACAGTGGTGTGACCAGTACTACTGTATGGTACAGAAACCTGGGCAGTAAAGGCAGAACAGTTGAAAAAGCTAGAAGTGATGGAAATGAAGTGCCTAAGAAGGGTGGTAGGATGCACACTGTGGGATAGATGAAGAAATGAGGACATAAGAGCAGAAGCCGAAGTAGCTCCAATTGCAGAAAAGATTGAAGAGAACAGACTACGGTGGTTCAGACATGTGCATAAAATCTTGTGAGGAAGATTTGGGACAGACAGGAAGAAGGTAAGTGGAAGCGAGGAAGTCCCGCAAAGAGGTGGATGGATTGTGTGAAAGAAGATCTGCGACGGTCAGACATGAATGTTGAAGAAGGCAGGTATGTAACACTAAATTGAGAAAGTTGGTGACAGTTAACACGATACCCCAACCCCATGTAGAAAAAATGGGAAAAAGGGGGCTGATGATGATGATGATGATCCTCCCCACACAAAATAGACAAAGAAGACATCAATTAGGGTTCTTGCTACCTGTACCTCAATTCTGATCTACCCACAATAGAAAGCTAGTGTTGGCCACCTATACCTCTTATTCTGTCATAGACTCTTACTCACACACTTCAACATTCAGCAAACTGCCACCATCATGGAAAGCTATTCAGCTGAAAAACAAATATCAAACATGGAAATACTCTAAACTTAAAAATCAAATCAATAAAAAATATGACCAAACACCTACATGTACAGAAAAGCAACAGTAAAGACAGAAAAAGAACAAACCATTAATCATAATTGCAACAAACATTAAATGCATTTTACAGGAGTGAACACAGTAAAAGCTCAAATTTACATATATTTCCTGATCAGAAGCAATTAAAAACATTCAAAAAGGCAAAAAAAAAATAACCTTCTGACTAAAGTTAATCCATAAACACCAAAATTTGGCAATCTGAAAATGAAGCAGAGTAGGAAGGGACAGAAAACACCCACTACCAAGTGGAAATAAAATTACTTACAAATACACACACACACACACACACACACACACACACACACACACACACACACACACACACACACACACACACACACACACACACACACACAAGCATTCACCAATCTTCCGTGCAGAACTAGTTTAGTCCTGCATGGAAGCGCCCATTTAGGAGCAGGACGGCAGCGTGCCATGCATATCAATGAAGGCGCACTGCCCAAGCTCCTAGGCGTACATGGAGCATGTACGAGTGCAGGGGGTGTGTCTGAGAGTAGAGCTCTCAGAATAAACATGTCCCTGCAATGTAGAACAGCTAAAAGTGGGAACAAATGAGTGAGGTCACTCATAGGTGTCTGCAGATCCCCACCAACAGTTCCCCATGTGTACAACAACAACTGCACAGAAAAAGTAAATGAAGAAACCCTTTTATTTTTTTTTTAAATCTGATTAAATCTAACCGTAGGTGCGCAGGTGTACCCATCACTTAACTACAGTTAAAGCAGCTTAAAAGGCAGAAGAGGATAACAAGGAAGATATATGCAAATGAAACAGCACAGCAATAATGTAGTGTGCAGAGCATTCGCCTAATGCGCAGGCATTCCTGGTTTGAATCCCACGGCAGCATAGTCTATTTTACATGGCAAAGCACATTATAACCAATATTTTTGTTGCAAAACCCACTAAAGAACACATATTTATGAACTAGAGTCCTGCAGGAAATGCACATGTGAAGTATCAGTGTCATAAGTCATGAATAAGGCACTAGTAAGCAGGTCTAAGCACACCTAAGCAGTAGTAAGCATCTGTAAGCACTTGTAAGTGTGTTTGAGTGCATTTGCATGGGGGTAAGCACTACCTACACATATTAAGCAATCTGGAAGCTTACTAAGTATAAAAAACTGTAACTGGAAGTTAGCAGTGCTTAGCTCCGTGCAAATACACGCACACCCACTTACAACTGCTTTAAAGTGCCTTAATCACTCTGTATCCAATGGCCCGTGTTCCGCCCAGCAGCAAAATAAACAGCCTCTACAAGGCTCGAACCCAGGACCCTGTAAACTACAGTCACAGTAGTTATCCACTAAGTCATCACACCAGTACATATGGTTGAGGTTTCAACAAACAAATCCTCACGAAAGGAAAATCAAACTGTACATGTGAAATGAATCTATGTACAGTGTGATGTTGTATAACCTGCTACATAACATAAATATGTGAACTGGAGTATTGCAGTAAGGCCAGATGTGAGGTGTTATTGTAATAAAGTGTTGAATTTCCCAGGACCCCATACAGTGTACGGACACATGAATCATAGATACCAGACACAGATATAGCATGTAACAAATAATAAATCAACGTCAAAATGAAAATATAATGCTAATTAGATATTAAGCAACACTAAGCATTGCACAGGTCAGCTTACGTGGTGTAAGCAATGTGTAGGCCGGCTACTTCAATCTGCCCAGTGGTATGCCCCTTTAAGCTATGCCAACATTAGGTAAGCAGGTGTGCCCATAGATTAGCCTTTTCAAAACCGTCACCTCCTGGTTCACAGCCCACTCTGTTGCAGCTGTGGGGGACATAAGAGGAATATTGAGCCATACCTATCCATGATATACCTGAGCTGGCAATTATTGCACACATACTGGGGTGATACACATGTCTGGAACATTATCTGATGCTCTAGCCTCTTGGAACCACTCCTCCAAGAAGTCCCCCTTCCACAGCTTCAGGTCAGCATAGTGGTGCCTGACCTGCTCACCAGTTCGGGATATGCCAGTGGCAATGGTGAAGTCATGGGAGAGACAGTCCTATGTCTCTGCCTTATATTGTGAGCCCTGGTACTGGCCCTGAACCAGTCTCTGTACATGGTCTTTAACTAGGAATCATGCCATGACCTTGGACTCCTGGATGCACCAATGCTGCACCTGGAAGCGCACTCCTTCTGCCCCTATTGCCGTAGTTCCTGCAAGGGGAAGCTACAACCAGTTATGAGATATATTCCTGCCTCTTGAGTTTAAGTAGGGTCAATTTCCCACACTTTTCTGTGATTGGCCGGTTTTGAAAAGGCTAAGCTATGGGTAAACTTGCTTACCTAATGTTGGCATTGTTTAAAGGGGTATACCACTGGGCACAAAGAGTTAGCTGTTCTACACATTGCTCACACCTCCTAAGCTGGACTGTGCAATGCTTAGCGTTGCTTACATTAGACCTTCATTATAATGCCTTTTTGTCATTGTGTTATTATTCATTACACCTTATATGTATGCCTGGTGTCCCTGATTGATGTGTACGTACACTCTGTGGGGTCCTTGTGTTTTATTCGGGACTTCAACACTCTATTACAATTACACCTCACTTCTGGGCTTACTACTGTACTCCAGTTCACATATTTATGTTATGTAGTGGGTTATGGCACATATGTCTGTATACTGATGCCTTTCACAAGTTCAGTTTGGTTATACTATGGTGAGGACTTGTTTGCTACTACCTCATTCTTCTGTGTTTCTGTGATGGCATGTTGGATAACTACTGGGACTATGATGTATGGGGTCCTGGGTTCGAGACCTGCATGGCTGTTTATTTTGTTGATGGGCAGAACAAGGGCTGTTGGATACTGAATGATTAAAGCACTTTTGTGCAGTTGTACGTGGGTTTGCGCAATGGTAAGCACTGATAACTTGCTGTTACATCTGCTTACAGATAATTAGCTTTAGAATTGCTTAGCCAGTGTAGGCATTGCTTACCACCTCACAAACTGGCTTAAGGTCACTTACTAGTGCTTAAATATGCTTACTACTGCTTAAATATGCTTACTACTGCTTATTTGTGCTTACACCTGCTTACTAGTGCCTTATTCATTATGACACTGACACCTCACATGTGCATTTTCTGCAGTACTGCAGCTCTTAAATATATGTTATTTAGTGGGTTATGCAACAAAAATATTGGTCATAACGTGCTTTGCCATGTAAAATGGAATGCGCTGCAGTGGGACTCGAACTGGGAATGCCTGCTCATAAGGCAAATGCTCTGGCCACTACACTATTGTTATGCTGCTTTATTTGAACACATCTTCTTTGTTATCCTCTTCAGCCTTTTAAGCTGCTTTAACCATAGCTAAGCGATGGGCACACCCGCGCACCTACGGTTAGTTGTAATTGGATTTTTAAAGAAAAAAAGGGTTTCTTCATTTTATTTCTACATTATGTTCCTGTTATACACAAGGGGGACTGTTGGTGGGGATATGCGGTCACCTGTGAGAGGTCTTGCTCATTGCATAGCCCTTTCTGCTGTTCTACATTACGGGGGCATATTTTTTCTGAGAGCGCTGCTCTCAGACACGCCCCTGCACAATTACATGCTCCATGTAAGACTAGGAGCTTGGGCAGCTCGCATCATTAATATGCATGGCGTGCTGCCATTCTGCTTCTAAACGGTTGCTTCCATGCAGGACTAAGCTAGTCCTGCATGGAAGATTAGTAAATCCGGGGGTAAGTGTAAACATAGTCTGCTAATTGTGGTAACCTTTACAAATCCCCATTGATATTTAAGTTTGCAAGAAAATCCGTATGAAGACTAAAATTATGAGGAAGAGGTGGAAGTTATTTTTGTGTTGTCTATTGACTCAGAATGGTGTACACTTACTGTAGTTGTTAATCCATCCTTGGCATTGTTCAGTAAATTTGAAGATAGTTCACAAATGCCTATTAGAACAAAAACTAAATACACATAAATATTATTACAGAAGCTGAATTAAATATTAGATGCAAATACACATAATAATTATCACAGATACTGATTTAAATAAAAGGTGCAAGCATTCCATCAAGTAAACGTATTTCAGAAAAATTCAGAGTCCACACGAACGTTTATTCTTGAGAACATTGTTGAGGCTGTGCCACCTGGAAAACAGTATACATGTTTATGAGACACTGTGCTGTTGAATTATAAGTCTCATCTGGACTCTTTTCTCTGCCAGAACTAAGCTGAGGTGTTGCATAGTACTCATACTAGTTTATAAATTGGATTATACTACAGCACACAACTGTTTGACAGTAGAATCCCTTAAATGACTATCCTGAAATTTTCATAACAAAAGTCATCAAAGTTAGAAAGTTATAAGTGGACAGAGAAGCTGTTATATATTAAACTATATTGCAAAATAGATAAAGGACCAAGTGTAAAATGCAAACTGCAAAAATACAGATGTCCATTTAATAAGTGCTATAAAGCACTTAGGGATATGCATCGCACAGATATTGCCACAGGCCTAAAGATTATAAGGCTGTTGCTTTGGCTCTTGCCTCACAAACTCCCAACACCCCTGGGCAGGTGGAAATATTTGTACCATACTACCCCCATCTTATTGCATGTATTTAAGCATATGAAGTCATTTTAGAGGTATTCATCCTTGAGCTGTTTTGTGTGATTTCTTTTTATCACAGTTCATCAAATTTGTATACACCTCTGAGAAGCAGAAATGCACTGTAGTCTTTCTTTTTTCACTTTTCTCCACAGATGTGGCATATTTTTAATGTATTTATTTATTTATTGCAATTGTTAACCAGGATTGCCTGACTGGGCCATGCAAGAACACCTTTCAATTGAAGCCCAGTAACAAAAGCACCATAGCAAAAAACATGGATAATCAAATCATAGTTGGACTAACAAATTAATTAGGCAAAAAATAAACCAGGTAAAACATTACATAATTATATTAAGTAAACACATTGCACATGATAAACAAATCTCACAATGAGGTAAAATTACATTAATAAATGAGTAAATGTCAAAAACGGTTTTCAATATTTGATAGTTCCAAAGTAGTAGTGCTTTGATCTTAGGAAGGTAAATATAGATGAGGTTGGAGACATTTGTGTAAGAGGTGAACCTAAACGATAGTTAAGATGGGAATTTGTAATTAGACTAGTCATGTATGACAGTGAGAAGGAGATAGGAATGTATAAGGAGAAAGTATAGATAGGATAGTAGTTAGCCAGTCGGTTGGGATTTAGCATTGACATAAAATGCATTTGGATATGAGAATGGATGTTTCCCTTAACTTTAAGCTTGTTGTCTATTTCCCAAAGTGGGCCGGGTATTATGTTGCATGCTATGGAAATATAATTGTAGTAAAAAGCATTTCCTGTTCAGCTCTGATGTTAAGATTGTTGAGTCATTAATTTATCTTTAGAAATGTTATCTCTGCAGGAGTTATACCGCTACAGGAAAGTTTTCCTTGGAAGACAGTCATTTGGACATGAAGGAATTTAAGATAGTTTGGGAATTACAGCCTGTTTATCAATGTTAGGGCATGCAAGGTAGTGATAGGATGTTTTTGGCTTGTTAACCGTGAAAATGGCAGCTTTCTTGTGGCATTGTTAAGCTTTCCTAGAAGGTTGATTTTCAGGTTAGTGAGGATAGGGGCAACATGTAGGAGTATTAGTAGGAAATAAGCATTTGCAATACATTTACAGCCAAGGCCAGGACGAAATGGCTTGGCTCTGTATATAGCTCTGAACCTTTGATGATGTTTCTTTATGTTTTCAATTATATGACTCTCAAAGATGAACTTATCATCAACTGGTACACAAAGTAGACTATTGATGAAAAGGACGTTTTATTCATCCTTTTTTAGTGTATTGCATTCAGGTCTGGCAGGGGAAGAAATGGACAGGAATATTTTATTTAAATGCATTGTTGTTTGTTTGAACCATATATTTCCTTTATTCTTGCAGGTTTCTCATTTGTATTCCTTGCTACTTGAGCAGTTGTTTTTTAAATTGATTCTGGGATTTTTTTCCATGTCTTCCTTTTGTAATTTAATTTCTTCAGAGTGATTTTCTGTGCTTTTTAAATGGGTAGATCAGTTTTGTTCCTTCTGCTGAGTGCTATATTTTGTCTAACCATGCACAGAAATTAGACAAGTAGCATTACATATTTTTTTTTTATTTTTATTTAAATTTTAGTAGATCTTATTATGTAAGTGTTATTTTATAGACATATGCATTGTACTTTGCTTTTCCAGTATACAGAACTTGATTCAAATTAGTTAAGATAATTATAATTTATTGTGTGCGCATTAGTGTCTACTATATAGTTTTAATTGTTTTTGTAAGTATAGATCTTGGTATAACATTAGTAGTTTTCAGGTTTAGAGAAAAGAGTTTATGCATGTTAAGTGTGGTTTGTGATTCTTGTAGAACTTTACTGCAGGACTTCCAGCGATGGATGCAAACTAGATCTTGCCTTTGATGATATATGCAGAGTGAATATATTTTAGTAATGATTCAGGTAATGTGGTCATATTTTAGTGATAAAAATCAAGTTGTGACATTAAAACAGATTGCAAAATAGATTAGCTACATAAAGCTTTTACCCTTATATGTAGGTCTAAGCTTAGGAAAACAATGAAATGCTGAAAGAAAAATCAAGAGAGTCATAAACACACACACACACACACACACACACACACACACACACACACACACACACGCACGCACGCACGCACACACACACACACACACACACACACACACACACACACACTATAAACAATGAGTTATGACCTGTGCAATAGAAGAAACTAAGTTATTTAAAGCAGATTTTCCTCTAAAGATGAAACTGCAAATAAAGTATTCCTCAAACTTTCACAATTTGTCAGAACAAACTTGAACACATGAGCCTGACAATTCAAAATTTTGAAAATCAAAGTTGTAGAAGTATACCCTTTTTTCCATACCTATCAATCTCCCCATCCTTATCAGAAGAGTAGGATTGGAATTATCTAATTGCTTAGCAGCAGTGGGATCAACTAAAGCTATAACTGCTGGGTCAGGTTTGGGAATAGTGTATAAAAACCTGAAAGACTTTTAGGGGCAGCTGTTTGACTATCAGAAAAACTGAAGGCAGTAACACACAGTTAGTCTAAAGCAGCCAGAAGAGGATGAATGAGTGTGGCTTCTGGAAAATGCTTCTGTAACAACTCATTCCCCAGGATTTAATAAACTCCATGAAGGCACCATGTAGAGCCTACACAGAATGTATCCATGCACATGGTCATGGTCCCCCCTTGGCAGGGCACCATGCATATTAATGATGGTGTGCTGCTGATGGAGAGCCAAGGAGCATGGATATTGAATCAGTGTTGTCTTTTATTTATTTATGTATTTATTTTTAAAACTGCATGTTTGCATGACACAGCACGGAGTGCAGCTATGCCAAGCTGTGCTCACGTGTAGACAGCAGACACCTGCCAGACATTTAAAAATAGAAATTAGATGTAATTAATAAACATAATGACATTTTATGTTTTTTTTTATTTGGCGTTTGCCCAGCCCAGAGCACAGCTAAGCTGAATGGAGCTCATAGATACATGGCAGGGACCTGCCAAACATCTGAAAATAGAAACCAGATGTAATTAGTTGTTTATTTATTGGTATGGTTAGCTTATTCAGGCAGTGCGGCATGGTGCTCAGCACGCTAACAGGTAGCTAAGTGGTATACGTGAAGGTATACCAGATTTCTTAATATTCACATAGCAAAATGGGTAGAGTTATGGCTGTATGTATAGTAGGTCCAGGGTTTGAATACATGGAAGTCAGAGCTTGTCTGTATTTTTATTGCACATGTTATGGAGAAAAATTTTAAAATATGGCTCCACTGCACTCTGCACAACTGTGCTCATACCTGCTAAGCACTGCATTAGCATGTTAATGGCTGCTAGAATTTGCATGGTGGTCAGCTTCGCTAAAACCACCATTGTGATGTTTGCACACTGCTCAGCTCTGCTTGGCTGGTTTGCGCACTGCTAAGCAATTTGGCACTTTTTTGAATTTTGCTTAATGACGTGTAAGGGTGGGAAAACAGCCTATATAAAGCATACTAGGAAGGAATTCTGCAGAATCCGTTGGAGTTCAATCATCTGTCGATAAGGCTGGTGGTGTTGGATAATGTGTGCTCCTTTCAGTCGCAGCAGTGGGGCATTCAGGAGTTCAGTTTCATGGTTGGGCTTCTTGTAAAAAACATAATGATAAGCTACTGTAGAGTGGTTTCCAGGGCTCAGAGTGTAAGGTGGAACTCTGGGACTGGCTGACCAGAAATCTAAACAGTGTTACTGGTATCCCATGCACAGGTGAGCAGTGACATCATCACCATGATGACCTGAAAAGACAAAAGAGGGGAGCCTTGGACACCTGGGACCATGCAGTGATGGCAGGAAATGCCCAAGTATGTAAGCACTTTATTCTTTGTTTTAACAATATGTAATCTGAATGTCTGAAAAACTGGTATGCATAATGGTGTGCTTCTCTCCCAACACCTCCAGCTGAGAGGGCTCAGAATGTCAAGTCTCATGCCAGGCACCTGGCCAGGTTGCGCCATGAGCGTGGCGAGTATGAATGTATTATGCTAACTGTTGTATTAAGCAAGAAAGAGTAAAGCATTAACTGCAATAAAGTATATACAATAAAGTCTGTAGTGCAGTACATGTGGAATTCGACCTATAGTGCAATAAATGTGGAATTAGAGCTGTAGTAAAATAAATATGGAATTAGAGCTATAGTGCAATAAATGAATAATAACAACTGTACTGCAATAAAAACAAGAAACAATAGCAATAACAGCAAGGAAAATGGTGTAGATCAGAATTGTCTTGTCATAATTGCAGTAGAGCTGTATACATTGAGTCTGTAAGGTAAGAATGCAACAGTCAAATATAACTCTGTAATAGCTGTAGAATCCAAAGCTAATGGCTGAAAAGTGTATTGCATAACTCATAGTACTGTTCAAGGCTTTCTCTAGGCTAACACCAGTCATATAATACTCTGTCTTCCACAGAGATCAGGTAAAAAAAGTATATTGATGAGTGATCCCACTCCATAGCCAGATATTGTGTATAGACTTTACAGATATTGCAAACCAATAACAATAATATGTGTTCACCTGTATTGTTGAAAGTGAAATAAAGCTGTAGTAATATATGCAGTATGATTGTATACCATGCTGCAGTCTAGTATAACACTGTATCAATACCAGAATGCTAGAGGAAAGTCCTATGACTTGTATTGCACAATTCATAGTATGTTTCCAGGTGATATCCAGGCAAGTATCAGTCACCCTGTAGACAGCAGTAACTCAGTAGCTCAGTCTGTTAAATTTCTTGTGCATGGTACTTTTTGCCACACACAGTCCTGGGTACGATTCCAGTGCTTTGCAGCACTAAATTTTCAGTATAAGTTATATAATAATCACAATTTCTCTCTACTCAAAAACACAAAAATGTGATGGGTGAGTTAACCCATATTATGTGCATATATTGTGCTTAGATCTCACAGAATGTTACACTCAATAGCAAAAATGTGTGCATCAGCATTGTTGATTTATAAATAAAACTGTATAATCCCAGTATGGCTGTATATCATGCTTGTCCATACTATGCTTCTGCATCAACTATTAAATTATTTGCAGCTGTCCACTGTAGACACATCTAACGGGTTCTACTCCAATGACTGCCAATGGCTATCAAGTTCAATTACTGTACACAAACATGCCTCTCAAGTGTCATGATTTCTCATAATGTAATTAGAACTGACTAATCCGTCTGTCCCATGTTTACCAGATAAATTATTACCTGGAATGGAATGTATTGCCAAATCCATTTAGAGAACACTCTAGTAGTTATATAAGTCTATGTTATGTGCAACTGTTCTGAGTAGTTCTGTAACTGAATTTGTTAGTGCTTGGCCCATATTGTCCCATGCTATCAGCTCGAGAGGTATGTATGTGCTACAGCAGCTATAGGAGAATTGTACTCACTGTAATCACCATTGTCAGTACACACCTGTAGAAGTATGCATGACCAGTGTTGTCAGGGATATCATCTGCAATGTCAGAAATGGAATGTTTCTCTCTCTCTCTCTCTCTCTCTCTTTACCCATTATCTTAATTTATTCATTATTTTCATGTATTATTATGATTTAATATTAATATATTTTGTTTAACTATATTTTGGAAAATGTGGTTGATTATTGGTATGTTTTATTATGATTCAATATTAATATATTTTAACTGTTTTGTTGGCCATATGATTTACTTCACCCTGGCATGCTATTACTATACTAACTATTATGTTAAATTATGTTGTGTAGCACATAATATACATTAATATGTACTTGGATTAATAAACATGATGTTCCTTTCTATTAATACTAATAATGGTTTGGTTGTTACTAACCATAACATATTGCTTTACCTCATATACCACAGCACATCAAGGTAGGCCGAAAATGGCTGATCCCCCTACCTTACCTCAACCGGTCATGGCACCAAGTCCCGGCACATCTGGGACCCATACCAGTGATGCTAACTCTGCTGCCCCTGCACTACCTGTGGCATGAGGTAGTACTGCCCCAGGGGAAGGGGCACAGTCCCCCTCTGGGAACAGTGGCAGAGAAAGAGTGGTCACATATGATGAGCTACTTGTCCTGGTGTGCAGGATAGTCCACAGTGTCTATGACCAATGCCTGCTCTGGATTGATCGCAAGCCAGTCGACTTGGTGGGGCAGCATCGCTGTGGTGCCCAGCCTCCAGCACAGCCACCCTCAGTGCAGGGAAAAAGCAGTGCCAACAGTCTGATTCGTGGGGACATGAGTCATGCTGCTGTTGTCTGGAGGCACATGGGACTCAGATTCCACAACACCCTCCCTGTCAAAGGTGTTCACCCACCTCATGTGTCACACACTGCCCCTGTCTGCTGTATTGTCTGTCTTGTCTGTTTGCAAATGCATCCTCACCTATCCAACTTACCTCCCTCACATGTACCTATGTCCCTTCTCCAACATTCCACTCTCACCTTAAAAAAAATGGGAACCTGTCCCCCCAAAAATGTCCCATACATAGCTCCCCATTTCATACATGTGTCCACTGGATGCACATAATTCAGTCCAATTGGTTTGACAATGCAGTTATGTTGTCCTCACCCTTCTCACTGGGGTTTGAGAATCCAAATGCATGTATAAATCTGTCAAAGTGCACATTTGATGCTTTACAAGAAATGGATGGCTATGGTTCTTTCCTACACCCTTCCTGCACATCTCTCCCTAGCTTTCAATGTGTTTTTCCCCCTGCTTGACCTCATTTCACCAGTTTCCTATTTCCCTTTTTATTTCTTTTCTTTATATTTTTTTAGTGGAGAGCTGAGCGGCACCCTGCGTCACACAGCTTCACTTAGTTCAGCTAAATAGAGCTATAATGAGTATATGTGTTTTTAACATTGTAAGTCACATGTACAAAATAAACACATATACCATGTTTCAAACTCAAGCCCATCAGACCTGCAGCACACTGCATTAACCTGCCACACCATGCACCTCTTAATTAAAGCAGGTGGTTTAAACAAAACATAGTAATTGCCAGTTACAGTCATTAGTCATGTTTCAGCAGATCAGTGCACTGTGCCGCACAGTACAAACTGAAATAAACAGTAATGGAAAAAATCTGAGTATACCTTGAATTTTGTTGCAATAGTACACCACTAGACAACAAAACACATGATAACAGATGTAACTGAGGCCTGTGATAGCAGGCAAATGTTCCGTTTTATTAGCAACATGTACAAAGTCACCTGATAAGGTTGTAATGGCAAAATACATGTTCAGCTGGGACTCTTGTGCAGAAATACATCCATATAAAGCCATGCACATACTGACTGATGTAGGAAATGTTTTCACAGCCTGCATGTGTGCACATATATCTTGCAAGTACACCTGCTTTTACAGTGAGTCAGTAGCTCAGTCTGTTAAATTACTTACATGCAGTACATTTTGCCACACAGAGTCCTGAGTTCAAATACAATGTTGTGCTACATTTTAATTACATTATTGTGACGACAGCAATTAATGGATCACTAATACACTCTTTATCCACACAAAGCATTGCAAATTAAATAACCGCTTTTCAGTGCCTGACGTCACAGGCCTGCAGGTAGTGAGACACTTCACATATCTGTATAGCAATACTATATGTCGCCTACTACTCTATTATTGATGCATTTGCCTAACATCTGTGCCTTAAAAACATGCCTTAATTGGAGTGTAAAGGGTACTCTCACCCTGGCACTGCCTCTACAACAAGCCTGACACAGCTGACACAGATACACCTACACATTGTTGTCCTCCAAAGTGTTCACACTCTCTGCCTATGTCTACTACCTGCAGCAACAGCTGCAGCCTGTGGTACACACAGCTCTATGTAAAAGTTTCTGCTACAAATCTACCCTCTGTGACAATGTAGTCTCCTCACCCCAATAGTGTCCATATGAGCAGGTAACAAAGGGGGCCAGGCTTACATGAAGGCCTTATATATTACACAGTGGTTGCATGTCATTGGCTAATGATAGTACAATTCAGCTGCTTTGCCAGCAATAAGCATTTCAGCACCACAGTTTGGTTTAGAGGTAGTCACCTGTTGATAGGGAGCATGTTTAAAAGCCTGTCAGCTGGCTATAGGGAACTATTCTGTATGAGACCTTACTCACATACAGCATGCCTTTGTGAAACTTTACCAGACACACAGTTCAATAGAAGAGTACTGCACACTAGCAGGTATGCAACTGTTTTTGTGCATAACAGGATTCTGATGGGAGGATAGAGGTATGAGGTATAGGGATTACAGCAGTAAGCCAGTCATAGACCTATGGTAATTCTTGGATCCATCCAGAAAATGAAGTAATCTTGCTAGGACTAAGGCAGCATGATGACATCCTGTTATCCAGGGGGAGATATAATAGGGAACAGTGGGCTGCAACATGGTCAGAACTTATCTGTGACATTAATGCCATGGGCCAGCAGGGCATAACATGTGAGCAAGTTCGACAATGGGTAACAGATATGATTAATGCTACACATTGACAGTCAGTGGATATAGCCAGGGATCGTGCTGTCATCGATAGAGGGCCTGCAGCAGAACAACAGCTCTTGGCTACTGAGGAATTTCTGGTGTACCTAGGCACATGTGACAGCTCCTAGGCATCCATTACATAGTACATCCTGGAAGTGGGTGCCACAGTTTCCACAGCTGAGGAGCATGCAGCTATGCTTACTGTTATCAGCATTGTAATACTGTAGCAATCAGTGTTTCATGCTGTAGATACTTTTATGTGGAGATCAGGTCTTTGTTCTTTGGGGGGGTGTAACCTCAGGTATACACTCATACACAGATTGGGACCAACGCAACAAGTAACAATTTAGCTACTGTAAATGTCATATATATGGATGTATTACCTTGTTGTGCTGCAATATGCAGTGGTACTGACATTACCCCACCCTCAACTTTTCACAGGTCTGTCAGATATATCCCAAGGCCATGGTCCTGCCTCTGATAAATATGATACTTGTTTTGTTAAGGAACAATTATAGTCTATTACAGGTAAGGGCCAGAATAATGCCCTATGTACATGTAATTATGTGTGCAGACAGTGTAGGATGTTTTTAAATGCCAGTCTGGAAGAAGTACCTATGGTTTTGAGAGAGGTAGTCACAGGAGTGTAGTTTAACAAACAGATAGACTGTGGCAGTTGCAGGTAAGAGCAGATAAGGCTCCTGGTTTAAATCAGGCAAGGAATGTAAAATGCCTTTTAAAATACAACAGGTTGAAGGCAAACACATTAAACAGTGTAACGTGTATTTCCATATAATTGTGAAAAGAGTTGTACCAGGTTTTGTGTGCTGTTTTGCAATTATAGTGTCATACTGAGTAAACAAAAGGTAACTATTACTGGTCATGTTTGACTTGATTTACTTCAAGTGATGGTTATAAAGGTCTAGAGTTGAATTTGAATTGTGTTCTGAGGTAGTGCTTTGTGGACAAAGGTGGAGAAGGAAGTTGTGTAACTGCTAATCCAGTTGTGGGTCTTTGTTGTTATGAGTCTTGGATGCTTTTCGTACACAGTAGTGCAAGTATTAATGTACTGCTTTTTTCATTCTTATTGCAGGTGACTATGGGATTTGGAGTCTGTCCCCTACACAACCTGATGTCAGTGTCTCCTCTGACACTGATGATGATGGTGGCCACAGTGAGGCACAGGTGGGGGTGTCAGGAGCTGAATCTGTCCCACAGGTAGAGATCACTCCTCTGTCCCCATTGTCACCACACAGTCTGTATGCCTACACATACCCCATCCCCGGAGGTCACAGATATTGGACAGTTAAAGGGTGGAGACATTGAACAGGAAAGTGTGGCAACTTTGGCTGCACTGAGTGTAGACTCTGGCCATAGCCAGAAAACTGGCGAGGTCCCACACAGGTGGATTGACAGGGATGCCTGTAGGAGGCCTGCTGTCTGTCCATCACCTGTTGCAGGTGTCACATCAGGGCTCACCTGGGCCATGTTTCAGGCCATCATAGAGGCACAGGCATCTTCTGAATAGAACACAAGGTGTATGCTTAGTGTTCTGGATGCCACATAGTCTGACATCCATGACAGCTTTCCCTGCACTGGGGACACTCTGGATTGGTTGACTGATAGAGTGGACAGATGGTGGGCTGAGACAGTGTCTATCTTGGACCGCACATTCTCTGCACTTTAATGTGTGTTTGGAGTTCAGCATTGGACCCGTGGACATAGATCAGCAACACCATCTGCTGAGAGTCCATGTGGCCATGCACACTCATGCTACAGTAGTGGCAGTACATTCAGTGCTATAGAGGAGAGTGTGCTGTTCACACCATGATTTGGCATGCCATGGGGTCATGATCTTTGGAGTTCCAGGGGGGAACATGGTCCCAGCAGACAGCAATCACCATCAGGTACTAGCACTGCTTCTGATCTTGGGCATGGAGGTGCCAGTGCAACTCATGGCAGAGCCAGTTCCCATGTTCTGGGCTGGAGACAGTAAACTGTCAACTCTATCATGTATGGTCTAATCCTGTCCAACATACAAATGTGTAGAGCAAGCACTGAGCTTGACTGTCTACATGCACACACTCACACACCACTGTCAAATGCAGGTTACCTACAGACACATACAGCACCTCTCCATGGTCCATCTTATATGCTCCACCCTGACTCATGCATGTGCTGTCTGTCATGCTGTACAGGGTGTCTATATTACTTAACATGTACTTTTGTAATGCAATGTTGGTACACCATGCCACTTGTAGTGGTTAACGAGAGATACTGTATGCTTGCATTTGTCACATGTATGCCACATACATTTGTGTACCTTATGTGGTCCTTATATTGTATGTTGTTGAATTGGCTTTATAGTTACACAATGACAGGTGTGCCATGGGCCTGTTTATGTTTCTGTTACAGTAGTCTGTTTGGATAACCTATGGATAAACAGTGGAAATAAAGCAGCACAGAATGGTATGTCAGCAAGGTACAGCACTATAACTGCATGGCTCCATATGTTCATATGTGTATAACATGCTAACAAGGCATTCAGCATACTCCTGCATTCCTAATCTGTGAGAATGTCTGCTACCCTTCATAAGTGCCACCAGGGTTTTGAGGGACATGACACATCTACATTTATCCTGTTTCCAGTACCAACATTTCCCTGGCAACAGTTTTGATTGTTGTACTCTACACCCTAATGTATAACCTGCACATGATGTGTGTCACAGCAGATGGGTGGGTGACATGCATGGGGGGCTTGTTTCATGTAGGGTGTACTGCCTGTTTTACACACCTCTCTAACCAGCATGTACTATCCATACCACACTGATGTTGGTGTGTAGCACAGGTGACACGAGTTAGTCCTGTCATGAATACACAGGAGGTACACAGTGGGAACTGACACCTCCCTGTATGGAAACATACACATCTCCTCCAAAGTATTTCAGAGATAGACTACACATGTATGGTCCTGACATAAACTCCATAAGACATGTTCTCTCCAATGTGTATTAGTGTACCTTTGAACCTGTGTGGATGCTTCTGTTGTATGATATGCCTGTGTAGTGACATGGCAAGGGTGAATTGCACACAATGATAACTGTGATGACTGCCACATTCAGTATACCAGTGCTAGTCTGGGATGTATGTCCCAAACTTGTTGATATTGGTTGCACAACAGTGACTGCAATTATATCTTTCTGACCAGTGACAGTCAAATGCTGCAGTACTCTCTGTGTTCAATCCATAGGTCCCATGGTTCTATAACATGTTGTAAAATACTCTTAACAGGCTCACACAAACACATGGCTACATTGAGGCTAGAACTACTTCCAATCAGTGCCTACAGGCCATGCCAAGGCACACACGTAGTGCAGGTTGGCTGTATGTAGGTGTGCACAGTTACCTATGTAATGGTACATACTACAGATCACAGTACATGGTGTATGCAACACACGCCTCATGTCTGCTAGTACTCTCATTTTAGGGCATATTATGCCTGATGACATAAGCAGGCATTGTTGTGGTCAGTCCTTTGGGGTGCCATAGCACCCACTACAAATAAAAACTGCAAAACCTTACATGTGTCTAGGCTACCAAGGTTATGCCATATGGATGCATACATGCACCAAGTGGGCTTGAGTGAGAATAGACCCCCTACCTATTTAGCTTTATACACTGTAGATCATGGTACTTATTGCATGTGCCATGGCTTATATCTGATATTATACTGTCAGTTGGTAGTCTTAAGGTGGCTGACATCATCAGGCTTTGTAGAAGAGGGCAGTGTGGATGCTAGCAGCAAGTTACAGGGCCAAAAAGTGTATTACCATTTCAGGTGAATAGACCAAGAGGGAAAGCCCATTCATTTGCAGGGAAATATATGCACACGCACACACACACACACACACACTGTGACACAGTCATGCACCAAGTGGACTGGAGTGAGATTAGAACCCCTACGTATTTAGTATTATAAATTATAGATCACAGTACTTATTGCACACACCACACATTAAGTCTGTTGTACATGTGATTGCAGGCACAGTACTTGTGCATTACACAAACTAGGCCTATGTTGACCAGCATCTGTATCCCACAGTGTGATATTGCTTCATACTGTTATCTGCATCTGGTATCCTAGCAGTGGGATAACTGCAATTATCCTAGCTATGTGTGTACAATTACCTGTATGAACATATTTGACTGGTTGCAGTTACCTAGGCATACCTGTGGGCAGGGACAAGTTGCCCTCTCCATACATGCATTGACAATCTTTTAAATTACAGCACTTGCTCACCTGTGTCTGTCTACGTGGTGACACCCAGCAGGCACAGGGTCTGTGCATAAGTGGAATATGTACTGTTGCACCCTTAGCTTGGATCCTTTGAGCAACAGCATGGCTGTATGATAGTGGAGATTTACTCGCCATTATTAGGGTATGTCAGACAATACAGACATCCACTCACATATATCTGTATATAACAGGGATGTACATATAACTGTAGCTGCATTTTCATGATATGTATATATGTTATGTAGATATATGGGGGGTGTATGTATCATTTTAATATATATAGCTATATATATCAGTACATATCTATTTGTCACTACATAGTGATAGCTATACTGTGCATGTGAGAGAGATAGTTACGGATGGATATGTATACGTATATCTGTCTGTATAGACATTTATACATAACAGGTAATTTTGATGAAGGAGTAACAGGACTGCACTCATTTTAACTAAGTGTATGGTCATGCCCAGAGGGACTGTGAGTACTAATAAGGTGACTGCAGTCCACACCTACCTGTACTCCAGTCCAGGATTTATATGTTACAAACATTAACATCTGCCCCTGTACTGCACTTCACTCAAACTGTCCACAACATTCCCCAGTTGTGTGCTGTACTTAATCTCTGATTGCAGTTGGTAATGTTATACCACCAACAGACTAACAGTCTGCATACCTCTCAACTGTCCTGATTTCCGAAGATTGTCCAGAGCTTTGACTCATATGTTTGGACTGTTCCTCACTCATTTGTGGTCTTCTAGTGAAGTATTCAGTATTGACATCATTACATTATACTACATACAGACAAACATTTGTGTTTCAGACATTATATCCTTCAGAACATATGCAACACCTTTACTTCCAGTGGCTTTCAAAGTTTATGGGGACAATATTTGAAATCTGATCCTATGTTTGGGCCTTTGTCCCCCCCCCCCCCAGTCTTATTGGCTTTGTCCAGAATTCTTGCAGTAAGAGGTATGACAGTCTGTGAAAACGTCAACATAATACTACCTCACATTCAAAAAACCATCACCCATGCTAGCTTCCCTAGTCCACTGAGCCACTCAGGTCACCAAACAGAGATGAGTCATTTATCACACAATTAACAGCATAAATATGTATATTGTTATCTTGTGTGAGGAGAGACATACAATGGTATGAGGAATGTCTGTCTTACAGCCCTGAGATTGCCTGGTCCACTGATATACCATAGGAGATTTTTTGTTAAAGCAGTTGTATGGGTACACTGCTATGTTGGGTGTAGAAGAACAAACGGCACATGATCTACTGGGATACACAATAGTCCAAATATCGTGTGAGCCCACTGTTTAACATCTCCCTTGACTGCTGTAGTGAATATTCCAACTATGAGGCCTAGTGACTATTAAGGAACACATACTATTTTACTGGGTATCTGTAGTCCAATGTGGATGTTACATCTGGCCAATTATCCCACTATATTTCCTTGCATAAGAGCAGCATATACATACATGTGCTATATTATAGTAACTCTTACAATTAGTTTGTAGCTTAGAGACTTCCCTTGCAAATGCAGCAGTTGGAAGACCTGTAGTTCAGGGGTGACTCTGTGTGATGCAAGCAGTACACAACCAATACATGGATAGGTACAGGTTGTGTGGTGTGCCTGACATCAACATGTTTACTATATGTATGTGAGTAGGAGTAAGGTGTCAGTCCCTAGAGCCCTAGGTTGGCAGTGAATGTGCTTTGTGTTGTCTCTTACCCAATGCCAGGGTGTACTGGGCATGCCTACGTCTGTCTACAGGGACATAATCAGGAGCTCCTTTTCTGAGTCCTCTTGTGACTGTGGTTGTGGTGACCTAGGCACTGGTGGAGAGCTGTGAATCCCTTCCCTTTGCTGATCCTGCTGCAGCTGTTTCCTCAGGGTCATATTGTGTAGCATGGCACATACTGTGAACATATGTGCACCTGGGGCTGGAGAGTACTGTGGGGCTTCACCAAATATATCAAGGCACCAGAACCGTGACTTCACAAGCTCAAACACATGCTCTGTGATGTTCCTAGTTTGCACATGTGCCTCAGTATAACATTCTTCAGTGTGTGTGTATGCATTTCTGATGAGTGTCATCATCCATGGTTCAAGGATATAGCCAGCATCCCCCAGTAAATGGCCATGTGGGATGTTCCCCCGAGCAAACATCTGGTACAGCTGTGATGTGTGCCAGATATGGGAGTCATGATAACTGCCAGAGCTGCCAGCACACACATTCATGATAACGCCATGGGTGTTGCACATGGCCTGGCATTTGATGGAGTGGTACCCCTTGCTGTTGATGTAGAATCTACCCTGCTCACTGGGTGGTGCCTTGATTTGTACATGAGTGCAATCTATAGCACCCAGTACCGCAGGGTAGTGTGCTACATGCTAGAAGTGTTGCATATTTCTGTCCCTCACCTCAGGGATGAGGGGGAAATAAATGTGCTCACTGGCTTGTGGTACCATGGCATACAGGAACTAGTGGAGTACTGTAGATGCTGATGTCTGTGAAACCCCCATCAGGTCCCCCAATTGGTCTTTGGAAGGTATCTGTGGCTATTATACTAAGGGCTACACAGACCTTTGTTTCCACTAGGATGTGTTCTATTTGTTGGTTTTGGGTATTAGTTAAGGGGTGAAGAGCTCAGTGAGTTCTTGTAGTATGCCCTGTCCACCCTGTAGCACCCTACGTACTCCAGGTCATGTAGCACTTGGAAGGTTAACATGGTCCTGGACACTCTTCTCCTTCTGTGCATAGGCCTATTTTCAGCAGCAACAGCAGCACCATTGACTTCAGCATCTACCACATACATATGTAACAGACCTGCAGCATCCCCTAGCATTCTTTAAGTTAAAACTCCCAAGTTTGTACTTTAGAGGCGCAGAGTATGGGTGAAAAATCAGAATGTAGGGTGTATGCATACTTTATAGTGCTGTATTGTCAGTACTGACTGCGTGATTGGTTACCTATGATGTATTCCATCTGCCAAGTACATCATTAAGCAGATTTAATGGCCCTAGTTTAAGTGAAGCAGGGGTCATCAGTAATTAATATATAACTGGGTTTTAGATACACTCAGCACATTGGTGCGCCATGCAAATACGTGGAAACAAGTGCTGCTAAGGTAAACAAAGCTTAGCAGTCACTGTACACATCCCCTGAAAGGTCATGCTCAGCATGGCGGCGCACCACACAGACATGCGGAAGCACGTGCTCAGACGGTAAATAAAGCTTAGCAGCCAGTGTACACCCCCCGCTGAGCACAATGGAGTGCCATGCAAACAGGCACAGCTGAGCTCCAATGAGATTACAAGTCCTCAGACGCAACACCTCTTGACATCAGCTACCCCTTCTGTGAAAGCCAGCATGGCTCTTTGCCTACATGAAAGGGATATGTGGACAATGATACCTATTTGTGCTAGTCACTAACCCCACCTCAGTTGAAAGGGATCTGCGCACACAACCTGCAAACTACATGATTCCAGGCACTACCTCATTAGCAACTGCACCATTCCACCATTGCAGATACTTGACATAGGGTCCTATAATACATTTCTGCCACATATTATTAAATGTGTTTTTCCACTATTTTTTTTCATAAAAGCATGTTTGCTCACTGCGGTGCATTGCACAAACATACCCAGATCATTAAAAAAAATAAAATTATTTTAACTTATCTCCCTTACATTTTTGCATACACGGTGGACAGTTTTGTTCATATCTGTATGTGTTATACCATTTCTGTCCATCTCCCTGCTCATTTTCCACCCTGGTTGTCTGTCTGAAATCCTGTATACAGAATTTTTCCATGTACACTACGGACACTAACATGGGGTCTGCAGGTCTTCCTATCTGCTTGCTGGATTACTCTACTTGCCTCATTTTCATGAGATTCAACTCTTTATGAGGTGATTTGCATCTCAAGGAACTGCCCTTGTTGGCACATGTGCGACGGTCAGCAGTGCTTACTGGTTTACAAACCTGCTTACTTTCATGTAAGCAGCATGTCATTATGCCTACACAGTAAACAAGACTGTATAGGCTTTATTAAATTCCCCCCATTGTGTTTTCTGAGGGACTGAGAAACCTCAGTATTCTCCCACTGCAAACACTGACACATTCCAGTAATAGTTTAACAGAAACAGAACCCACCCCCAACAAGGAGAATCAAAAACTGAGCTCTACTCTGAGCCTGAATCAGAAATCTGAGGGGAAAATCCCTGTAGCTGTCCATGCCTCTTCCTTATCAGATACAGAATCTTGAGTCTCTTCAGGAAAAGTTGGATACATTTTTCTTTTACCAGAAAACTACTTTGCAAGAATGATCAAAAGCCTAAAATAAGTCAGACCCCAGTAAACTACTCCTATCCAAAGAAAATTGAGGAGTAGATAAATGCTTGGTTTCTATTTCTTTTTGACAGGAAAAGATGGCGCCAACCATGTTACTAATGGCAGCAGTACCTTCCTCAGGGATGGGCACAGAATTCTGATGCAACAAGGAAGCCTTCCTTGTTCCCTCTCCCAGGACCGACAAGAATGTCTCTCCCTTCCCCAGTGTGGGGATCCCAACAGCTACAGTGGATGTGTTTAACCCTTCATCCATAGTCCTAGCAGAGAGGGACTTGGGATAAAAGTGGTCTGAGGTACAACAAATAGCCACAGCAGAGACTCCCACCTGTGGTTCAGGCAAACTGCTAACCTACTGTGGCAGCAAAGGCTGTCTGCTTACTTTTTGTTTTTGTGGCTGGAATAAAGACAGACCATAAAGCAGCAATTTCTGATAAACATTACCACTTCACAAAAATTACTTTTTTGACAGAAAAACGTAGCAAAAAAGGAATTTAAAACAATATTCCAACCTCACAAAAGTAAAATAAACACAGTTTCTCCACAGAAAAAAATGTTTACAGTTACTTTACCCCTTTTAAACTGACAGACAAAATTGAGCACTCCCTTTAAAAGAACATTAGTCTCAAGACAACCTATTAAAATGCAATGCCCCTTGCATTAAAATAACTTTCCTGAAGATGAAAGTAATAAAACATCAAATAAATTAAGAGAATGGAAGGTTTTCCCCCAAATGGAACTTATCTGCCCAAAAAAGGAAAGCACAAGTAAACTGTTTAATCCTCAAAAGCCAGTCTTCAGTGGCAGTTAAGCTCTGAATGGTTTTGCTTCCAAACTTCAAGTCAGCTCAGCACAAACTGTCTGAATGTGTGGGCACATGGATGGTGACCTGAAGGTTTGGAAGCTGGTTGCCTGTTATATCCTTGGTATGATGTAATCCATATAGCTAGGGGTACTGCAGCAGTGTTCAATATGATGAATATCTGAATTTTATGTCTGTTTCAGTCATTATTGCACCTAAACATTTGACTTGAAATCATGTATTTCTTTACTGGCTAGCCACTAACAGTTCCAAGAGATTTCGTTATGCAAAAGCCAGTTATATCAGTAGTCATTACATTTATAACAGACATACAGACCTGTAAAACCTTCACAGTGCTTGTATTATGTGGACTAATCTTTTATCATAACAGAATGGTTAACTTTGCTTCCTCTCTACTGTCGATCAGTCTCAGTTTTATAATGTAACAGTATGGAAACAGTGTCATTGAATTTTCACAATACTGCTATCCAATTTCAAAACATGAACCTTGCCCTTCAGAGAAGGAGAATGCAATATCTCAAAGCTTCATTGATTACCACAAAAGTTCATTTGCAATATTATATTTGGAAGAATATTTCATTTAAATAAAAAACAGAAGTCAACAGGCAAAGATCTTTATCTCTCATACAGAGTATATTGGAGAGTTTCAGTCAGGTGTGCAATGTTCACACACTTCCAGAATAACCTCATTCTCCCTTTGGTCCAATAAAGAAACTTCTTAAAGGAAGTAAGACAGGGTGACTACCTGACAAGGTAAGGATTATCCATATCTATTGCAGGTATCTCCATGCCTTCACTATTAGTCATAGCCTACATACATCTTGCTAATAGCCAGTTCAATTGTCATAGAAGGATAAAACCATGACTACTACCCAGCTGGGCATGTGTTCAATTGCCAGCTTAGGCTCTTTTTGGAGCTAGCATTGGAAAAGAGGAATATTCAGGCATTGCCCTCTCACCCATTTTATGGGACATACAATCATATCATAAGTCCCAGTAGTGATAAAAGTATAAAGCTCAATATGAGCTGCAGTATAATGGCTCCTTCTATGGCCTAATCCCATTCAGGGGAGCTGGTGGTGCCAGCGATGTGAAAATGGAAGACCTACACATATTGGGTTGTGCAGAAAGCACTGCTGAACATAGGAACCCCAAAGTATGGGAACAGTGTGGGGCTGGCAACTGAGGAAGGAGGAAGTATGCAGCAAAGCAGCATGAAAATATGATACCTCATGCTTTCTTCTTACAAACTAAAGACTCTTCTCCTGCTGGTTACATGATTCCCACCACATGTCTTACTAAAACAGACATGGCATGTAATCATGCTACATCAGCCCTTCAACATAATTTCTGCTTCAGCAGTTTTAAACCAACTAGGCACACATTAAATTAAAAGGAATCTTCAAAAGTAACATCAGTCTTCACCCAGACTTCTTGGAGTTGTCATCCCTAGTCATTGCTGTTCCCTTTATACAGAATGTAAACCTCTCACTTGACTATGGAGCTATACTTACCAATGGAAAGCGGGCTAACATCATACCTGTCCTTAATGTCTAAAACCTGTCTGACTCACATAGCTTCAGATCATTTCTATGCTGCCTGTCTTGGGAATGATTCTTGAAGGAAATGGTATACTGGCATATATAAAAGGATTTAAATAAATCTAGCCTGTTTCTCTATAAAAAAACATTACTTTAGCAAAACAATAGTATCTTTGTAGCCCTCTATAAGTTCATTTTTCTAGTTTAGTCCTGCATGGAAGCACCCGTTTAGAAGCAGGACAGCAGCATGCCATGCATATCAATGAAGGCGCACTGCCCAAGCTCCTAGGCTTACATGGAGCGTGTACGAGTGCAGAGGGCATGTCTGAGAGCAGAGCTCTCAGAATAAACATGCCCCTGCAATGTAGAAGAGCTAAAAGTGGGAAGAAATGAGCGGGATCACTCATAGGTGTCTCCAGATCACCACCAATATTTCCCCATGTGTACAACAGTAACTGTACAGAAAAAGTCAGTGAAGAAACCCTTTTATTTTTTTTTTAAATCCGATTAAAGCTAACTGTAGGTGCGCAGGTGTGCCCATCACTTAGCTACGGTTAAAGCAGCTTAAAAGGCTGAAGAGGATAACAAGGAAGATATATGCAAATGAAACAGCACAGCAGTAGTGTAGTGGGCAGAGCATTTGCCTAATGCGCAGGCATTCCTGGTTCGAATCCCACTGCAATGTAGTCTATTTTACATGGCAAAGCACATTATAACCAATATTTTTGTTGCAAAACCCATTAAATAACACATATTTATGAACTTGAGAAATGCACATGTGAAGTATCAGTGTCATAATGAATAAGGCACTAGTAAGCAGGTCTAAGCACAACTAAGCAGTAATAAGCATATGTAAGCACTAGTAAGTGTGTTTGAGTGTATGTTCATGAGTGTAAGCATTGCCTACACAGATTAAGCAATCTGGAAGCTTACTAAGTATAAGAAACTGTAACCGGACGTTAGCAGTGCTTAGCTTCGCGCAAACATGTGCACACCCGCTTACAACTGCTTTAAAGTGCTTTAATCACTCTGTATCCAATGGCACATGTTCTGCCCAGCAACAAAATAAATAGCCTCTGCAAAGCTCAAACTCAGGACCCTCTACGCTACAGTCACAGTAGTTAACCACTAAGTCATCACAGCAGGACATAAGATTGCAGTTTTAACAAACAAATCCTCACCAAGGGAAAATCAAACTGAACATGTGAAATTAATCTATGTACAGTGTGATGTTGTAAAACCTGCTACATAACATAAATATGTGATCTGGAGTATTGCAGTAAGGCCAGATGTGAGGTGTTATTGTAATAAAGTGTTGAATTTCCCAGGACCCCATACAGTGTACGGACACATGAATCATAGATACCAGACACAGATATAACATGTAACAAATAATAAATCAATGTCAAAAGGAAAATATAATACTAATTAGATATTAAGCAACACTAAGCATTGCACAGGTCAGCTTACGTGGTGTAAGCAATGTGTAGGCCGGCTAACTCAATCTGCCCAGTGGTAAGCCCCTTTAAGCAATGCTAACATTAGGTAAGCAGGTGTGCCCATAGATTAGCCTTTTCAAAACCATTACCTCCTGGTTCACGGTTCACTCTGTTGCAGTTGTGGGGGACATAAGAGGAATATTGAGCCATACCTAGCCACGATATACCTGAGCTGGCAATTATTACACACATACTGGGGTGATACACTGTCTGGAATATCCTCTGATGCTCTTGCCTTTTGCAGCCACTCCTCCAAGAGGTCCCCCTTCCACCGCTTCAGGTCGGCATAGTGGTGCCTGACCTGCTGACCAGTTCGGAGTATGCCAGTGGCACTGGTGAGGTCATGAGCAAGACAGTCCCAGGCCTCTGCCTTAAATTGGGATCCCTGGTACTGGCAGCAGTCTCTGTGCATGGTCTTTAACAAGGAATCCTGCCATGACCTTGGACTCCTGGATGCCCCAGCGCTGTGCCCGGAAGCGCACTCCTTCTCCCCTTACTGCCATAGTTCTTGCAAGGGGAAGCTACAACCAGTTATGGGATGTATTCCTGCCTCTTGGATTTAAGTAGGACCGATTTCCCACACTTTTCTGTGATTGGCCAGTTTTAAAAAGGCTAAGCTATGGGCAAACTTGCTTACCTAAGGTTGGCATTATTTAGAGGGGTATGCTGCTGTGCAAAAAGAGTTAGCTGGTCTACACATTGCTCACACCTCCTAAGCTGGCCTGTGCAAAGCTTAGCATTGCTTACATTAGACCTTCATTATAATGCCTTTTTGGCATTGTGTCATTATTCATTACACCTTATATGTATGCTTGGTGTCCATGATTGATGTATACGTGCACTCTGTGGGGTCCTTGTATTTTATTGGGGACTTCAACACTCTATTACAATTACACCTCACTTCTGGGCTTACTCCTGTACTCCAGTTCACGTATTTATGTTATGTAGTGGTTTATGACACATATGACTGTATACTGATGCCTTTCACAGGTTCAGTTTGGTTATACTATGGTGAGGACTTGTTTGCTACTACCTCAGTCTTCTGTACTTCTGTGATGGCTTGTTGGATAACTACTGCGACTATGGTGTATGGGGTCCTGGGTTCGAAACCTGCATGACTGTTTATTTTGTTGATGGGCAAAACAAGGGCTGTTGGATACAGAGTGATTAAGGCACTTTTGAGCAGCTGTAAGTGGGTTTGCGCGATGGTAAGCACTGTTAACCTGCCGTTGCATCTGCTTGCAGAGAGTTAGCTTTAGAATTTCTTGGCCAGTGTATGCTTTGCTTGCCATCATGCGAACAGCCTTAAGGCCACTTAATAGTGCTTAAATATGCTTACTACTGCTTATTTGTGCTTACACCTGCTTACTAGTGCCTTATTCATTATGACACTGACACCTCACATGTGCATTTACTGCAGTACACCAGGTCATAAATATATGTTATTTAGTGGGTTATGCAACAAAAATATTGGTCATAATGTGCTTTGCCATGTAAAATAGAATGCGCTGCAGTGGGACTCGAACTGGGAATGCCTGCTCATAAGGCAAATGCTCTGCCCACAACACTATTGCTATGCTGCTTCATTTGCACATAATAATAATAACACCATTAAATATGTCAAGGGGGAGTGGGGTAATAAATACAAACCCCTATTAGGAGAAGAAGTAAGAAAACTTGAAAACAAGAATAATGTAAACCCGTATCCACGAGCATATATACTACAATATCGTAACCATTCTAACGAGATACAAAAGATACTCGCATCCATTTGAAATATTATGAAAACGGATGAGAGTATTTATATGCTTTTAGGAGAACATCCCATATTTGTACACAAAACTGGAAGCAATCTTATGAGCAACTTTGAGAGGAAGGTAAACAATAATGGTACTTACAAGAAAAAAATGGGAGGTACACATAAATGTGGGCAATGCAATCAGTGCTTTGCCATTATGGAAGATGTCACTTTATTGGAAGACATGAATCATACAGTATTAAGGTTCAAGAATGGGAATTGTCGGACACAATATGTAATATACTTAGCAAAATGTACAAAATGTTCTTGTTTTTATGTTGGTAAAACCGACAGATGTTTAAGAAACAGAATATATAATCATTATTACTGTATTAGGAAGAAAGATGTAACTAATGGCCTAGACAGACATTTGTTGAAAAGTCTATGCTGTGAAATGTTTAAGTTTGCTATTTTAGAGCATATACTAGTCAATCCTAGAGGTGGTGATGTTAGAAAAAAACTTGGTGAGAGAGAAATTAAATGGCAAATCTTTCTTAATGCAACAGTACACCAGAAAATTAATGACAGTATATCTATCAAGCCCATTTTAGAATCAAAAGGTAATATGCACATTCAGTTTACGCTTAATATATATTTGAGTGGTAGAAACTTTGCATAGAATTGTATATGGTTTTATATGCCATAGGTAGGTTTTATATAAATATATTGTAAATTGTGACTGTTTTTAATGATAGCACTGTGCACTTTAAGAGACTAGCATTGTTTTAATTGATTCACCTGATTATATTATGTGTTTGATTGGTTAGTGGAGTATATAACCCAGGGTTGAACTTCTTATTGTGTTCTGAGGAAGTCTACTATGTTAGATGAAAGCGTTTAACCGGAGTGTTTATGTATATAATAAATAGTTTCAAAATCAAGCCGTGAAGTTCTTCTTGGATCGTATCACCCACAACATCGAATTAATTTTTTGACTGTTTCATAAATATATGTTATTTAGTGGGTTATGCAACAAAAATATTGGTCATAACGTGCTTTGCCATGTAAAATGGAATGTGCTGCAGTGGGACTCGAACTGAGAATGCTTGCTCATAAGGCAAATGCTCTGCCCACTACACTATTGTTGTGTTGCTTCATTTGCACACATCTTCCTTGTTATCCTCTTCAGCCTTTTAAACTGCTTTAACCATAGCTAAGTGATGGGCACACCCATGCACCTACGGTTAGCTGTAATCGGATTTTTAAAGAAAAAAAGGGTTTCTTCATTTTATTTCTACATTCTGTTGTTGTTATACACAAGGGGGATGGTTGGTGGGGATATGTGGTCACCTGTGAGCGGTCTTGCTCATTGCATACCCCTTTCTGCTGTTCTACATTGTGGGGGCGTATTTTTTCTGAGAGCGCTGCTCTCAGACACGCCCCTGCACAATTACATGCTCTGTGTAAGCCTAGGAGCTTCGGCAACTCGCATCATTAATATGCATGGCGTGCTGCCATTCTGCTTCTAAATGGTTGCTTCCATGCAGGACTAAGCTAGTCCTGCATGGAAGATTAGTAAATCCGGGGGTAAGTGTAAACATAGTCTGCTAATTGTGGTAACCTTTACAAATCCCCATTGATATTTAAGTTTGCAAGAAAATCAGTATGAAGACTAAAATTATGAGGAAGAGGTGGAAGTTATTTTTGTGTTGTCTATTGACTCAGAATGGTGTAAACTTACTGTAGGTGTTAATCCATCCTTGGCATTGTTTAGTAAATTTGAAGATAGTTCACAAATGCCTATTAGAACAAAAACTAAATACACATAAATATTACAGAAGCTGAATTAAATATTAGATGCAAATACATATAAAAATTATCACAGATTCTGATTTAAATAAAAGGTGCAAGCATTCCATCAAGTAAACCTATTTCAGAAAAATTCAGAGGCCACCAGAATGTTTATTCTTGTGAACATTGTTAAGGCTGTGCCACCTGGAAAACAGTATACATGTTTATGAGACACTGTGCTGTTGAATTATAAGTCTCATTTGGACTCTTTTCTCTGCCAGAACTAAACTGAGGTGTTACATAGTACTCTTACCAGATTATAAATTGGATTATACTACAGCACGCAACTGTTTGACAGTAGACTCCCTTAAATGACTATCCTGAAATTTTCATAACAAAAGTCATCAAAGTTAGAAAGTTATAAGTGGATGGAGAAGCTATTATATATTAAAATATATTGCAAAATAGATAAAGGACCAAGTGTAAAATGCAAATTGCAAAAATACAGATGTCCATTTAATAAGTGCTATAAAGCACTTAGGGATATGCATCGCACAGATATTGCCACAGGCCTAAAGATTATAAGGCTGTTGCTTTGGCTCTTGCCTCACAAACTCCCAACACCCCTGGGCAGGTGGAAATATTTGTACCATACTACCCCCATCTTATTGCATGTATTTAAGCATATGAAGTCATTTTAGAGGTATTCTTCCTTGAGCTGTTTTGTGTGATTTCTTTTTATCACAGTTCATCAAATTTGTATACACCTCTGAGAAGCAGAAATGCACTGTAGTCTTTCTTTTTTCACTTTTCTCCACAGATGTGGCATATGTTTTATGTGTTTATTTATTTATTGCAATTGTTAACCAGGATTGCCTAACTGGGCCATGCAAGAACACCTTTCAATTGAAGCCGAGTAACAAAAGCACCATAGAAAAAAACATGGATAAGCAAATCATAGTTGGACTAACAAAATAATTAGGCAAAACGTAAACCAGGTAAAACATTACATAATTATCTTAAGTAAACACATCGTACATAATAAACAAATCTCACAATGAGGTAAAATTACATTAATAAATGAGTAAATGTCAAAAATGGTTTTCAATATTTAATGATTCCAAAGTAGTAGTGCTTTGATCTTAGGAAGGTAAATATAGATGAGGTTGGAGACATTTTTGTAAGAGGTGAACTTAAACGATAGTTAAGATGGGAATTTGTAATTAGACTAGTCATGTATGACAGTGAGAAGGAGATAGGAATGTATAAGGAGAAAGTATAGATAGGGTAGTAGTTAGGCAGTCGGTTGGGATTTAGCATTGACATAAAATGCATTTGGAGATGAGAATGGGTGTTTCTCTTAAGTTAAGCTTTTTGTCTATTTCCCAAAAGTGGGCTGGGTATTATGTTGCATGCTATGGAAATATAATTGTTGTAAAGAGCATTTCCTGATAAGCTCTGATGTTAAGATTGTGGAGTCATTAATTTATCTTTAGAAATGTTATCTCTGCAGGAGTTATACCGCTACAGGAGGGTATTCAGTGGAAGACAGTCATCTGGGTATGAAGGAATTTAAGATAGTTTGGGAATTACAACCTGTTTATCAATGTAAGGGCATGCAAGGTAGTGATAGGATGTTTTAGGTTTGTTAACCGTGAAAATGGCAGCTTTCTTGTGGCATTGTCAAGCTTTCCTAGAAGGTTGATTTTCAGGTTAGTGAGGATAGTGGCAACATACAGGAGTATTAGTAGGAAATAAGCATTTGCAATACATTTACAACCAAGGCCAGGGAGAAATGGCTTGGCTCTGCATATAGCTCTGAATCTTTGATGATGTTTCTTTATGTTTTCAATTATATGACTCTCAAAGGTGAACTTATCATCAAATGGTACACAAAGGAGACTATTGATGAAAAGGAAGTTTTATTCATCCTTTTTTAGTGTATTGCATTCAGGTCTGGCAGGGGAAGAAATGGACAGGAATATTTTATTTAAATGCATTGTTGTTTGTTTGAAACATATATTTCCTTTTTTCTTGCAGGTTTCTCATTTGTATTCCTTGCTATTTGAGCAGTTGTTTTTTAAAATGGTTCTGGGATTTTTTTTTCAAGTCTTCCTTTTGTAATTTAATTTCTTCAGAGTGATTTTCTGTGCTTTTTAAATGGGTAGATCAGTTTTGTTCCTTCTGCCGAGTGATATCTTTTGTCTAACCATGCACAGAAATTAGACAAGTAGCATTACATATTTTTTTTTATTTTTATTTAAATTTTAGTAGATCGTATTATGTAAGTGTTATTTTATAGACATATGCATTGTACTTTGCTTTTCCAGTATACAAAACTCGATTCAAATTAGTTAAGATAATTATAATTTTTTTGTGTGCACATTAGTGTCTACTATATAGTTTTAATTGTTTTGCAAGTATAGATCTTGGAATAACATTAGTAGTTTTCAGGTTTAGAGAAAAGAGTTTATGCATGTTAAGTGTGGTTTGTGATTCTTGTAGAACATTACTGCAGTGCTTCCAGCGATGGATGCAAACTAGATCTTGTCTTTGATGATATATGCAGAGTGAATATATTTTAGTAATGATTCAGGTAATGTGGTCATCTTTTAGTGATAAAAATCAAGTTGTGACATTAAAAACAGATTGCAAAATAGATTAGTTATATAAAGCTATCTAAGGTAGGTCTAAGCTTAGGAAAACAATGAAATGCTGAAAGAAGAATCAAGAGAGTCATAAACACACACACACACACACACACACACACACACACACACACACACACACACACACACACACACACACACACACACAATGAGTTATGACCTGTGCAATAGAAGAAACTAAGTTATTTAAAGCAGATTTTCCTCAAAAGAAGAAACTGCAAATAAAGTATTCCTCAAACTTTCACAATTCATCAGAACAAACTTGAACACATGAGCCCGGCAATTCAAAATTTTGAAAATCAAAGTTGTAAAAGTATACCCTTTTCCCCATACCTATCATTCTTGTCATCCTTATCAGAAAGAGTAGGATTGGAATTATCTAATTTCTTAGCAGCAGTGGGATCAACTAAAGCTATAACTGCTGGGTCATGGGAATAGTGTATAAAAACCTAAAAGACTTTTAGGGGCAGCTAGTTGACTATCAGGAAAACTGCAGGCAGTAACACACAATTAGTCTAAAGCAGCCAGAACAGGATGAATGGGTGTAGCTTCTGGAAAATGCTTCTGTAACAACGCATTCCCCAGGATTTAATAAACTCCATGAAGGCACCATGTAGAGCCTACACAGAATGTATCCATGTACATGGCCATGGTCCCCCCTTGGCAGGACACTATGCATATTAATGATGGTGTGCTAATGAGGGAGAGCCAAGGAACACGGATATTAAATCAGTGTTGTCTTTTATTATTTATTTATTTATGTATTTATTTTTAAAACTGCATGTTTGCATGACACAGCATGGAGTGCAGCAATGCCAAGCTGTGCTCACATCTAGACAGCAGACACCTGCCAGACATTTAAAAATAGAAACTAGATATAACTAATAAACATAATGACGTTTTATGTTTTTTTTTTACTTGGCGTTTGCCTGGCCCAGAGCACAGCTAAGCTGAATGGAGCTCATAGATACATGGCAGGGACCAGCCAGACATCTGAAAATAGAAACCAGATGTAATTAATTATTTATTTATTGGTATGTTTAGCATGTTTACGAGGTGCAGCATGGTGCTAAGCACGCTAACAGGTAGCTAAGTGGTATACGTGAAGGTATACCAGATTTCTTAATATTCACATAGCTAAATGGGTAGAGTTATGGCTGGATGTGTATTAGGTCCAAGGTTCGAATACATGGAAGTCAGAACCTTTCTGTATTTTTATTGCACATGTTATGGACACAATTTTAAAATATGGCTCCACCACACTCTGCACAACTGTGCTCAAACCTGCTAAGCACTGTATTAGCATGTTAATGGCTGCCAATATTTGCATGGTGCTCAGCTTCGCTAAAACCACCATTGTGATGTTTGCGGACTGCTCAGCTCTGTCTTGACTGGTTTCCACACTGCTAAGCAATGCGGCACTTTTTTGAATTTTGCTTAATGACACGTAATGGTGGGAAAACAGCCTATATAAAGCATACTAGGCAGGAATTCTGCAGAATCCATTGGAGTTCAATCATCTGTTGATATGGCTGGTGGTGTTGGAGAAGGTGTGCTCTTTCAGGTTCATGGTTGGGTTCCTTGTAAAAAACATAATGATAAGCTGCTGTAGGGTGGTTTCCAGGGCTCTGAGTGTAAGGTGGAACTCTGGGACTGGCTAGCCAGAAAACTAACCAGTGTTACTGGTATCCCATGCACAGGTGAGCAGTGTCATAACCACCATGATGACCTGAAAAGACAAAAGAGGGGAGCCTTGGACACCTGGGTCCATGAAGTGATGGCAGGAAATGCCCCACAAGTATGTAAGTACTTTATCCTGTGTTTTAACAATATGTAATCTGAATGTCTGAAAAACTGGTATGCATAATGGTGTGCTTCTCTTCCAACACCTGCAGCTGAGAAGGCTCACAATGTCGAGTCTCATGCCAGGCACCTGGCCAGGTTGTGCCGCGAGCGTGGTGAGTATGGATGTATTATGCCATTGCCAACTGTTGTATTAAGCAAGAAAGAGTAAAGCATTAACTGCAATAAAGTATATACAATAAAGTCTGTAGTGTAGTACATGTGGAATTAGAGCTATAGTGCAATAAATGTGGAATTAGAGCTGTAGTAAAATAAATATGGAATTAGAGCTATAGTGCAATAAATGAATAATAACAACTGTAGTGCAATTAAAACAAGAAACAATAGCAATAACAGCAAGGAAAATGGTGTAGATTAGAATTGTCTTGTCATAACAATTGCAGTAGAGCTGTATACATTGAGTCTGGAAAATAAGATTGCAACAGTCAAACATAACACTGTAATAGCTGTAGAAAGCAAATCTAATGGCTGCAAAGTGTATTGCATAACTCATAGTAGTGTTCAAGGCTTTCTCTAGGCTAACACCAGTCATGTAATACTCTGTCTTTCACAGACATCAGGTAATAAAAGTATATTGATGAGTTATCCCACTTCATGGCCAGATATTGTGTATAGACTTCACAGATATTGCAAACCAATAACAATAATATGTGTTCACCTGTATTGTTGAAAGTGAAATAAAGCTGTAGTAATGTATGCAGTATGGTTGTATACCATGTCGCATTCTCGTATAACACTGTAACAATACTAGAATGCTAGAGGAAAGTCCTATAACTTGTATTGCACAATTCATAGTATGTTTCCAGGTGGTCTCCAGGCAAGTATCAGTCACCCTGTTGTCAGCAGTAACTCAGTAGCTCAGGCTGTTAAATTACTTGTGCACTGTACTTTTTGGAACACACAGTACTGGGTTTGAATCCAGTGCTTTGTAGCACTACATTTTCAGTACCATTCATATAATGATCACAATTTTTCTCTCCCCAAAAACACAAAAATGTGATGGGTGAGTAAATCCATATTATATGCATATATTGTGCTTCGATCTTACAGAATGTTACACTCAATAGCAAAAATGTGTGCATCAGCATTGTTGATTTAGAAATAAAACTGTATAATCCCTGTTATGGCTGTATATCATGCTTGTCCATACTATGCTTCTGCATCAATTATTAAATTATTTGCAGCTGTCCACTGTAAACACATCTTGTGGGTTCTACTCCAATGCCTGCAGATAAGCCATGATGGCTATCAAGTTTAATTGCTGTACACAAACATGCCTCTCAAGTGTCTTGATTTCTCATAATGTAATTAGAACTGACTAATCCATCTGTCACATGTTTACCAGATAAATTATTACCTGGAATGGAATGTATTACCAAATCCATTTAGAGAACACCCTAGTAGTTATATAAGTCTATGTTATGTGCAACTGTTCTGAGTAGTTCTGTACCTGCATTTGTTAGTGCTTGGCCCATATTGTCCCAAACTATCATCTTGAGAGGTATGTATGTGTTGCAGCAGCTATATGAGAATTGTATTCACTGTAATCACAATTGTCAGTACACACATGTTGAAGTATGCATGACCAATGTTGTCAGGGATATCATCTGCAATGTCAGAAATGGAATGTTTTTCTCTCTCTCTCCCTACCCATTATCTTAATTTATTCATTATTGTAATGCATTATGAATTAATATTAATATATTTTGTTTAACTATATTTTGGAAAATGTGGTTGGTTATTGGTATGTTTTATTATGATTCAATATTAACATATTTTAACTGTTTTGTTGGCCATATGATTTACTTCACCCTGGCATGCTATTACCATACTAACTGTTATGTTAAATTATGTTGTGTAGCACATAATATACATTAATATGTACTTGGATTAATAAATATGATGTTCCATTCTGTTAATACAAATAATGGTTTGGTTGTTACTAACCATAACATTTTGCTTTACCTCATATACCACAGCACATCAAGGTAGGCCGGAAATGACTGATCCCCCTACTTTGCCTCAACCGGTCATGGCACCAAGTCCCAGCACATCTGGGACCCATACCAGTGATGCTGCCTCTGCTGCCCCTGCACTACCTGTGGCATCAGGTAGTACCACACCAGGAGAAGGGGCACAGTCCACCTCTGGGAACAGTGGCAGAGGTAGAGTGATCACGCGTGATGAGCTACTGGTCCTGGTGTGCAGGATAGTCCACAGTGTCTATGACCAATGCCTGCTCTGGATTGAGGGCATGCCAGCTGACTTGGATGGGCAGCATCGCCGTGGTGCCCAGCCTCCAGTAGAGTCACCCTCAGTTCAGGGAAAGAGCAGTGCCAACAGTCTGATTCGTGGGGATGTGGGTCATGCTGCTGTTGTCTGGAGGCACATGAGACTCAGATTCCACAACACCCTCCCTGTCAAAGGTGTTCACTCCTCTTCATGTGTTACACACCGCCCCTGTCTGCTGTCTTGTCTGTTTGCAAATGCATCCTCACCTATCCAACTAACCTCCCCCACATGTACCTATGTCCCTTCCCCAACATTCCACCCTCACCTTAAAAAAATGGGCACCTGTCCCCCCAAAAAATGTCCCATACATAGCTCGCCATTTCACACATGTCCACTAGACACACGTAATTCAGTCCAATTGGTTTGACAATGCAGTTATGTTGTCCTCACCCCTCTCTCTGGGGTTTGAGAATCCAAATTCATCTATAAATCTGTCAACGTGCGCATTTGATGCTTTACAACAAATGGATAGCTATGGTTCTTTCCTACACTCTTCCTGCACATCCCTCCCTAGCTTTCAGTGTGTTTCCCTCCCCTGCTTGCCCTCATTTCACCATTTTCATATTTCCCCTTTTTTTTTCTTTTCTTTATATTTTTTTAGTGGAGAGCTGAGCAGCATCCCGCATCACAAAGCTTCACTTAGCTCAGCTAAATAGAGCTATAATGAGTATATGCATTTTTAACATTGTAACTCACATGTACAAAATAGACACATCTGCCATGTTTCAAACTCAAGCCCATCAGACCTGCAGCACACTGCATTAACCTGCCACACCATGCACCTCTTAATTAAAGCATGTGGTTTAAACAAAACATATGGAAAAAACCTGAGTATACCTTGGATTTTGGTACAATAGTACACCACTAGACAGCCAAACACATGATAACATATGTAACTGAGGCCTGTGATAGCAGGTAAATGTTCCCATTTATTAGCAGCATGTAGAAAGTCACCTGATATGGTAGTAATGGCAAAATACATGTTCAACTGAAATTCTGGTATAGAAATACATCCATATAAAGCCATGCACATACTGATGGATGTAGGAAATGTTTGTCACAGCCTGTATGTGTGCACATATATCTTGCAAGTACACCTGTTTTTGCAGTGTGTCAGTAGCTCAGTCTATTAAATCACTTACACACAGTACATTTTGCCACACACAGTCCTGAGTTCAAATACAGTGTTGTGCTACGTTTCATTTACATTATTGTGAAGACAGCAATTAATGGATCACTAATACACTCTTTATCCACACAAAGCATTGCAAATTAAATAACCACTTTTCAGTGCCTGAAGTCACAGGCCTGCAGGTAGGGAAACACTTCACATAGCTGTATAGCAATACTATATGTCTCCTAGTACTCTGTTATTGATGCAATTGCCTAACATCCGTACCTTAAACACATGCCTTAATTGGAGTGTAAAGGGTACCCTCACCCTGGCACTGCCTCTGCAACAAGGCTGACACAGCTGACACAGATACACCTACACCTTGTTTTCCTCCAAAGTGTTCACACTCTCTGCCTATGTCTACTACCTGCAGCAGTAGCTGCAGCCTGTGGTACTCACAGCTCTTTGTAAAGGTTTCTGCTACATACCTCCCCTCTGTGATGATGTATTCTCCTCACCCCAATAGTGTCCATATCAACAGCTAACAAAGGGGCCCAGGCCTACATGAAAGCCTTATATATTACACAGTGGTTGCATGTCATTGGCTAATGCTAGTACAATTCAGCTGCTTTGGCTGCAATTAGCATTTCAGCAACACCGTTTGGTTTAGAGGTAGACACCTATTGATAGGGAGCATGTTTAAAAGGCTGGCAGCTGGCTATGGGGAACTGTTCTGTATGAGACCTTACTCACACACAGCATGCCTTTGTGAAACTTTACCAGACACACGGTCCAACAGAAGAGTACTGCACTCTAGCAGATATGCAACTGTTTTTGTGTATAACAAGATTCTGATGGGAGGATAGAGGTATGGGGAATAGGGATTACAGCAGTAAGCCAGTCATAGACCTATGGTAATTGCATATCAGTGATACTGTGTTGACTTTCACCTACTGGGAACTTACAATACAGCAAGGTGGCATTGTCTTTTGTCAGTTTGGCACACTGGTGTTGTCTTGTCAAACTCTTCCTATATAGTGATTGTTATAGCACACTGCTATTTGTCTAGCACTGCTTATGACATATTATTGTGTGGTTGACCACACCACAGTGGAGTGGAGTGTTGGGTGTATGATCAAGCAGCAGAAGTTGTCATGGCACACAGGGACTACCTCAGTAATGATACTATCTCGGTTGTATCCATATATGTAGTATGTTGTCACTCTGTGGGTTATGCCACATGTGAGAAAGCAGTGGATAGTGTGGGCCATTTTGCCCTTGCTCTGTACATAGTGGACGTCCACGTATCTGATCCTGGAATAATTTTCCCCTTGTGTTGCCTTTGAGGAATAATGTACCACAGATTACACCCACCCTTCTCGGATGCAGAAAATGAAATGATCTTGCAAGGACTAAGGCAGCATGATGACATCCTGTTATCCAGGGGGAGACATAATAGGGAACAGTGGGCTGCAACATGGTCAGAACTTATCTGTGACATTAATGCCATGGGTCAGCAGGGAAGAACATGTGAGCAAGTTTGACAATGGGCAACAGATATGATTAATGCTACATATCGATGGTCAGTGGATATATCCAGGGATCGTGCTGTCATCGATAGAGGGCCTGCAGCAGAACAACAGCTCTTGGCTACTGAGGAATTTCTGGTGTACCTAGGCACATGCGACAGCTCCTAGGCATCCATCACATAGTTTATCGTGGAAGTGGGTACCATAGTTTCCGCAGCTGAGGAGCGTGCAGGTAAGCTTACTGTTATCAGCATTGTAATACTGTAGCAATCAGTGTGTCATGCTGTAGATACTTTTACGTGGAGGTCAGGTCTTTGTTCTTTGGGGAGTTGTAACTTCAGGTATACACTCATACACAGATTGGGACCAATGCAACAAGTAACAATGTAGCTACTTTAAATGTCATATATATGGATTTATTACCTTGTTGTGCTGCAATATGCAGTGGTACTGACTTTACCTCACCCTCAACTTTTCACAGGTCTGTCAGATATTGCCCAAGGCCATGGTCCTGCCCCTGATAAATATGATACTTGTTTTGTTAAGGAACAATTATAGTCTATTACATGTAAGGGCCAGAATAATGTCCTATGTACATGTAATTATGTGTGTAGACAGTGTAAGATGTTTTTTAATGCAAGTCTGGAAAAGGCACCTAAGGTTTCGAGAGGAGGCAGTCACAGGAGTGTAGTTCAACAAACAGATACACTGTGGCAGTTACAGGTAAGAGCAGATAAGGCTCCTGGTTAAAATCAGGCAAGGAATCTAAAATGCCTTTTAAAATACAACAGGTTGAAGGCAAATACATTACCTGATGTCAGTGTCTCCTCGGACACTGATGATGATGGTGGCCACAGTGAGGCACAGGTGGGGTGTCAGGAGTTGAATCTGTCCCACAGGTAAACATCACTCCTCTGTCCCCATTGTCACTGCACACACTCTGTATGCTTATGCATACCCTATCCCTAGAGGCCACAGATATTGGATTGTTAGAGGGTGGAGACATAAAACAGGAAAGTGTGGCAACTATGGCTGCAGTGAGTGTAGACTCTGGCCATAGCCAGAGAGCTGGCGAGGTCCCACACAGGTGGATTGACAGGGTTGTTTGTAGGAGGCCTGCTGTCTGTCCATCACCTGTTGCAGGTGTCACATCAGGGTTCACCTGGTGCATGTTTCAGGCCATCATAGAGGCACAGGCATCTTCTGAATGGAACACCAGGTGTATGCTTAGGGTTCTAGATGCCACACAGTCTGACATCCATGACAGCTTTCCCTGCACTGGGGACACTCTCGATTGGTTGACTGTTAGAGTGGACAGATGGTGGGCTGAGACAGTGTCTATCTTGGACTTTACATTGTCTGCACTTTAATGTGTGTTTGGAGTTGAGCATTGGACCCATGGACGTAGATCAGCAACACCATCTGCTAAGAGTCCATGTGGTCATGCACACTCAGGCTACAGTAGTGGCAGTACATTCAGTGCTATAGAGGGGAGTGTGCTGCTCACACCATAAATGGCAGGCCATGGGCTCATAATCTTTGGTGTACCTGGGGGGAAGATGGTCCCAGCAGACAGCAGTCACCATCAGGTACTAGCACTGCTTCTGATCTTAGGCATGGAGGTGCCAGTGCAACTCATGGCAGAGCCAGTTGCCGTGTTCATGGCTGGAGACAGTAAACTGTCATCTCTATCATGTATAGTCTAAACCTGTCCAACATACAAATGTGTAAGGCTATCACTGAGCTTGACTGTCTACATGCACACACTCACACATCACTGTAAAATGCAGGTCACCTACAGACACACACAGCACCTCTACATGGTCCATCTTATATGCTCCACCCTGACTCACACATGTGCTATCTGTCATGTGGGTCAGCCTAGGCCTCCTGCATCCTGAGACAACACCCTGTGAAGTGATGATACCTGTGCCATATACCTGTCATCCATGACACTGATGCAGGGAAATGAAGCTATGTGTTTGCTGTACAGGGTGTCTATATTACTTAACATGTACTTTTGTAATGCAGTATTGGTACACCATGCCACTTGTAGTAGTTAATGAGAGATACTGTATGCTGGCATTTGTCTCACGTATGCGACATACATTTGTGTACCTTATGTGGTCCTAATGTTGTATGTTATTGAATTGGCTGTATAGTTACACAATGACAGGTGTGCCATGGGCTTATTTATGTTTCTGTTACAGTAGTCTGTTTGGATAACCTATGGATAAACAGTGGAAATAAAGCAGCACAGAATGGTATGTCAGCAAGGTACAGCACTATAACTGCATGGCTCCATATGTTCATATGTGTATAACATGCTAACAAGGACAATGTTGGCATTCAGCATACTCATGCATTCCTAATCTGTGAGAAGGTCTGCTACCCTTCATAAGTGTTACCAGTGTTTTGAGGGAAATGACACATCTACATATATCCTGTTTCCAGTACCAACAGTTTCCTGGCAACAGTTTTGATTGTTGTACTCTACATCCCAATGTATAACCTGCACATGATGTGTGTCACAGCAGATGTGTGGGTGACCTGCATGGGGGGCTTGTTTCATGTAGGGTCCACTGCCTGTGTTACATAAATCTCTCACCAGTATGTACTATCCATACCACACTGATTTTAGTGTGTAGCACAGGTGACACATGTGTTAGTCCAGTCATGAATGCACAGGAGGTAAGCAGTGGGAACTGACACCTCCCTAATTGAAATCATACACATCCCCTCCAAAGTATTTCGGAAATAGACTACACATGTATTGTCCTGACATGGACTCCATAGGACATGTTCTCTACAATGTGTATTAGTGTACCTTTGAACTTGTGTGGATGCTACTGTTGTATGATATGCCTATGTAGTGACATGGCAAGGGTTAATTGCACACAATGATAGATGTGATGACTGCCACATTCAGTATACCAGTGCCAGTCTGGGATGTAAGTCCCAAACCTGTTGGTATTGGTTGCACAACAGTGACTGCATCCATATCTTTCCGACCAGTGACAGTCAAAGTCTACAGTACTCTCTGTGTTCAATCCATAGGTCCCATGGTTCTATAACATGTTGTAAAATACTCTTAACAGGCTCACACAAACACATGGCTACATTGAGGCTAGAACCACTTCAAATCAGTGCATACATGCCATGCCAAGGCACATGTGCAGGTTGGCTGTATGTAGGTGTGCACAGTTACCTATTTAATGGTGTATACTACAGATCACAGTACATGGTGCATGCAACACACCTAATGTCTGCTAGTACTATCATTTTAGTACATATTATGCTTGATGACATAAGCAGGCCTTGTTGTGGTCAGTCCTTTGGGGTGCCATATCACCCACTACAAATAAAAACTGCAAAACCTTACATGAGTCTAGGCTACCAAGGTTATGCCATATGGATGCATACACATGCACCAAGTAGGCCTGAGTGAGATAAACCTCTACCTATTTAGTTTTATACACTGTAGTTCATGGTACTTATCACATGTGCCATGGCTTATATCTGATATTATACTGTCAGTTGGTAGTCATAAGGTGGCTGACATCATCAGGCTTTGTAGAAGAGGGCAGTGTGGATGCTAGCAGCATGTTACAGGGCCAAAAGGTGTATTACCATTTCAGGTGAATAGCCCAAGAGGGCAAGTTCGTTCATTATCAGGGAGATATATGCACACACACACACACACACACACACACACACACACACACACACACACACACACACACACACACACACATGCACACACACTGTGACACAGTCATGCACCAAGTGGACTGGACTGAGATTAGAACCCCTACTTATTTAGTCTTATACATTATAGATCACAGTACTTATTGCACATGCCACACATTAAGTCTGTTGTACATGTGATTGCAGGCACAAACTAAGCCTATGTTGACCAGCATCTGTGGCCTGCAGTGTGATATTGCTTCATACTGTTATCTGCATCTGGTGTCCTAGCAGTGGGATAACTGTAATTATCCCAGCTATGTATGTACAATTACCAGTATGACCATATGTGTCTGCTTGCAGTTACCTAGGCATACCTGTGGGCAGGGATAAGTTGCCCTATCCATACATGCATCAACAATGTTTTAAATTACAGCACTTGCTCACCTGTATCTGTCTATGTGGTGACACCCAGCAGGCACAGGGGTCTATGCATAAGTGGAATTTGTACTGTTGCACCCTTAGCTTGGATCTTTTGAGCAACAGCTGTATGATAGTGGAGATTTACTCACCAGTATTATGGTATGTTGAACAATACAGACATCCACTCACATATATCTGTATATAACTGGGATGTACATATAACTGTAGCTGCATTTGTATGATATGTATATGTGTTATGTAGATATGTGGGGGTGTATGTATCATTTTAATATATATAGCTATATATGTCAGTACATATCTATTTGTCACTATATAGCGATAGCTATACTATGCATGTGAGGGAGAGATAGTTACAGTTGGATATGTATGCGTATATCTGTCTGTATAGACATAGGTTCAGAGGTTGGTACTAGGCTATCAGCCCTAGGGCCTATACAAGCCTAGCCATAACAATTCCCTGGCTATTTCTTCCCAAACTATTTACTTCCCTGGACCCCTGTCTAACAGGGCAACTGACGTGAACCCCGGGGTGAATTTCCTTTCTCCCATCCAATCGTCAAGGTTCCTTTTGAAGAGGGCCAAAGAGGCACTCTACTTGACATGTATGTGCAGTCTATTTCAGAGTCTGGAGAGTCTCTGGGCCAGGAACCTATCCCTCCAGCATAAACTTTTATAGATAACAGGTCATTTTGATGAAGGGGTAACAGGATTGCACTAATTTTAACTAAGTGTATGGTCATGCCCAGTGGGACTGTGAGTACTAATAAGGTGACTCCAGTACACACCTATCTGTACTCCAGTCCAGGATTTTATATGTTACAGACATTAATATCTGCCCTTGTTTCTGCAGTACTGCACCTCACTCAAACTGTCCAGAGCATTCCCCAGATGTGTGCTGTACTTAATCTCTGACTGCTGTAGGTAATGTTACACCACCAACAGACTAACAGTCTGCATACCTCTCAACCATCCTAATTTCCAAAGATTGTCCTGAGTTTTGACTCATATGTTTGGTCTGTTCCTCACACATTTGTGGTCTTCTAGTGAAGTATTCAATATTGACATCATTACATTATACTACTTACAGACAAATATATGTGTTTTAGACATTATATCCTTCAGAACATATGCAACACCTTTACTTCCAGTGGCTTTCTAAGTTTATGGGGACAATATTTGAAATCTGACCCTATTTTTGAGCTTTTGTCCCCCCCAATCTTATTGGCTTTGTCCAGATTTCTTGCAGTAAGAGGTATGACAGTCTGTGAAAACACCAACATAATACTACCTCACATGCAAAAGATGTGAGTAATTCCAGATTAGAACCATCAACACCATCACCCATGCTAGCTTCCCTAGTCAACTGAGCCACTCAGGTCACCAAACAGAGATGAGTCATTAATCACACAATTAACAGCATAAATATGTATACTGTTATCTTGCATGAGGAGAGACATACAATGGTATGAGCAATATCTATGTTACAGCCCTGAGATTGCCTGGTCCACTTATACACCATAGGTGATTTTTTGTTAAAGCAGTTGTATGTGTACACTGCTTTGTTGGGGGTAGGAGAACAAATGGCACATGATGTACTGGGATATACAGTAGTCCAAATATCATGTGAGCCCACTGTTTAACATCTTTCTTGACTGCTGTAGTGAATATTCCAACTATGAGGCCTAGTGACTATGAAGGAACACATACTATTGGACTGGGTATCTGTAGTCCCATGTGGATGTTACATCTGGCCAATTAGCCCACTATATTTCCTTGCATAACAGCAACAGATCCATACATATGCTATATTATAGTAACTCTTACAATTAGTGTTTAGCTTAGAGACTTACCTTGTAAATGCAGCAGTTGGGAGACCTGTAGTTCAGAGGTGACTGGGTGTGATGCAAGCAGTACACAACCAATACATGGATATGTATAGGTTGTGTGGTGTGCCTGGCATCAACATGGTTTACTATATGTATGTGAGTATGAGTAAGGTGTCAGTCCCTAGAGCCCTAGGTTGGCAGTGAATGTGCTATGTCTTGTCTCTTACCCAATGCCCGGGTGTACTGGGCATGCCTACATCTGCCTACAGGGACATCATCAGGGGGCTCCTCCTCTGAGTCCTCTTGTGAGTGTGGCTGTGGTGACCTAGGCACTGGTGCAGAGCTGCGTATCCCTTCCCTTTGCTGATCCTACTGCAGCTGTTTCCACAGGGTCATATTGTGTAGCATGGCACATACTGTGAACATATGTGCACATGTGGCTGGAGAGTACTGCAGGGCTCCACCAAATATAATGAGGCACCAGAACCGTGACTTCACCAGCTCAAACTCATACTCTGTGATGTTCCTAGTTTGAGCATCTGCCTCAGTATAACATTCTTCAGTGTGTGTGTGTGTATGCATTTCTGATGAGTGTCATCATCTATGGTTCCAGGATATAGCCAGCATCCCCTAGTAAATGGCCATGTGGGATGTCCCCCTGAGCAAACATCTGGTACAGCTGTGATGTGTGACAGATATGGGAATCATGATAACTGCCAGAGCTGCCAGCACACACATTCATGATAATGCCCTGAGCGTTGCACATGACCTGGCATTTGATGGAGTGGTACCCCTTGCTGTTGATGTAGAATCTACCCTGCTCACTGGGTGGTGCCTTGATGTGTACATGAGTGCAATCTATGGCACCCAGTACCTTAGGGTAGTGTGCTACATGCTAGAAGTGTTGCATATTGTTGGCCCTCAGCTCAGGGGTGAGGGGGAATTAAATGTGCTCTCTGGCATATGGTAGCATGGCATCCAGGAACTAGTGGAGTACTGTAGATGCTGATGTCTGTGCAACCCCCATCATGTCCCCAATTGGTCTTGGAAGGTATCTGTGGCTATTATTTTAAGGGCTACACATATCTTTGTTTCCACTAGGATGGGTTCTCTTTGTTGGTTCTGGGTCTTAGTTGAGGGCTGAAGAGCTCAGTGAGTTCTTGTAGTATGCCCTGTCCACCCTGTAGTACTCTACAATCTCCAGGTCATGTAGCTTTTGGAAGGTTACACTGGGCCTGGACACTCTTCTCCTTCTCTGCATAGGCCTATTTTCAGCAACACCAGCAGCAGCATTGACTTCAGCATCTACCACATACATATGTAGCAGACCTGCTGCATCCCCCTTGCATTCTTTCAGTTAAAACTACCAAGTTTGTACTCTAATGGTGCAGAGTATGGGTGAAAAATCAGAATGTAGGGTGTATGCATACTTTATAGTGTTATACTGTCGGTACTGACCGCATGATTGGTTACCTATGCTGTATTCTACCTGCCAAGTACATCATTAAGAAGATTTAATGGTCCAGGTTTAAGTGGAGCAGGGGTCATCAGTAATTAATATATCACTGGGTTTTAGATACACTCAGCACAGTGGTGTGCCATGCAAATACCTGGAAACAAGTGCTGCTAAGGTAAACAAAGCTTAGCAGTCACTATACACACCCCTTGAAAGGTCATGCTCAGCATGGCGGCACGCCACACAGACATGTGGAAACACATGCTCCGAAGGTAAATCAAGCTTTGCAGCCAGTGCAGCCCCACTGCTGAGCACAATGGAGTGCTATGCAAACAGGCACAGCTGTGCTCCAATGAGCTTACAAGTCCTCAGACGCAACCACTCTTCACATCAGCTACCTCTTCTGTGAACACCAGCATGGCTCTGTTCCTGCATGGAAGGGATATGTGGACAATGATACCTATTTGTGCTAGTCACTAATCCCACCTCATTTGATAGGGATCTGTGCACACAACCTGCAAACTACTTGGTTCCAGGCCCTACCACGTTAGCAACAGCACCATTCCACCATTATTTTTCATAAAATCATGTTTGCTCACTGCGCCACATTGCACAAACATACCCAGATCAATAAAAAAATTAAATTATTTTAACTTATTTCCCTTACATTTTTGTATACACAGTGGATAGTTTTGTTCATATCTGTATGTTTTATGCCATTTCTGTCCATCTCCTGCTCATTTACCACCCCTGTTGTCTGTCTGAAATCCTGTATACCGAATTTTTCCATGTACACTACGGATACTGACACAGGGTCTGCAGGTGTTCCTATCTGCTTGCTGCATTGCTCTACTTGCCTCATTTTCATAAGATCCACCTCTTTATGAGGTGATTTGCAAGCCAAGGAACTTCTCGTGCTGTCACGTGTGCGCAGCTCAGCAGTGCTTACTGGTTCACAAACCTGCTTACTTTCATGTAAGCAGCATGCCACAATGCCTACACAGTAAAAAAGACTGTACAGGCTTTATTAAATTCCCCCCATTGTGTTTTCTGAGGGACTGAGAAACCTCAGTGTTCTCCAGGACACCCAACCCCTCTTTCTTTCATTCCTTCTTTCTTTCACTCCTTTAAGGCCTTGTTACTTTTATTGCCTCCTACTGCAGAAATCGACTGCATATACACCAATAAACTCTCAGCCTTTATGCAGGACTTATCCACTTAAATATGGTGTGTGGCCACCTCTACAGTCTAATAAGACCAGTGTTAACTACACACCATGACATGCTCTCCTGTCTTTTTTCATGAAGAACATGCTGTGCCCTTTACAATAACCCACATGCAGCACAGTGCTCTGAAACAGTATCTTTAGTTATTATTCTTTATTACTATGAAATGCAATACTTGCTCACCTTAGAAATATACACTTACATAAATCATTCAAAGCTGATGTCCTTGAGCAATATGTATTCCTTCATGTTTGACTCTTCTTTCCTCTCTAGATTTACTATTCTGCATTTTCCATGCTCTCTAAACTTGGTCATACTAATTAACATATACTTTGACTGTTGCTTCTCCCCCTACTCTTCAGCCATCTCCTTCTTGCCATATATTATCCTACTTCTGTTCTACATAACACCTTTGACTTGCCTACTTACTTAATAGAGCCACTTCTGTGTGGATTGTCAGACTTAGTGCTATCCATACTAATGCTTTTTATTTTTACCTGATTTTCCGCAAGCTAAAAAAAAAAACACATTCAGACATAAAACATACATTGGCCAAAAGCATAAGTCCTACCTGAGTTAGTGGTCTTGATTTTCCACTGATGATTTGCTAACATGCCAGACAGCTAAATGGGAATGAAGAGAAGAAAAAAAAAAAGGAAGACATTTTAAACAAATGTCACAGAGGTGAATAATGTCAAATACCTCTCTTCTATGCATGATAGTTATTGTGGATTTGTGGAATAATAGGGGAAGACCACTCTACTTCCTTTCCCCTCCTGTCTTTGTGCTGTTGCAGCATGATTATTCTGGCAGGTTTGAAATCTATGTACAAACATTTAATAGTGTACATTGCTAAGTCATAGATGTGTGAGATTTACTAATTTACGTTATGATAAACACCTTTGTATACTGTTAATCAGACTGGGTGGCACTATCTTTGTGATGTCATTTGCATGGCATGTTTGTATGACATTAGCATACACATAGAGGACAGAGGTGGTACAAATTGAGGGGGGATACAAATGCATAGATCAAATCAGCATGGTGGACTTTGTTATTTTATATAATCTGACCTAGGAGACAATACATATTTTGTATTTTATATTTCTTGGAGAAATGTAATGAAAAAATAAAAAAGACAGCTGAGTGCACAGGTCCCAGGATGAAAAAAATGTCTATTCATGGTCTACATGTTGGTGCCAAGACTGGAAAAAATTCACAGAGCATGAATATATTCCTGCCACAGGGTTAACGTAAGCTGTTGGTAGACGGTGGACCACCCTGTGGTAGAAGGAAAAGGTAGTTCACAAAACAAATACAAACTTACAGGGCCAAGCAAGAGGCATTAAGACAATAAAGTGGACTGCTGAGGATAAGGAGGACATTACTTGTTGCTATTAAGCTAGATACCCAGAATTTCCAGACAGAAGATCTGTAGCAAGAGTAAGAGAGAAATCAGAGGATGTGTAACCGCATATGAACTGCAGAAGGAAGAGCAGGGCTGACATCAAAGATTAATGCAATACTAATTTCATGAACTCTATAATCTTTTGGATTGTAACCAATAAAAATTTAAAAATACTTTTCTTTCTTTACAAGTAAATGATTATTTGGGCCGGAATGATGACAAAGCCATTTAATAATACACAAGAATTAGTATTTTTGTGGTTAAGAAAAGAGAAGGCCTCATTTTCAAGAGCAGGAGGCTGCATATATCTTTAACTCTTGTACTATATTCTTCTGTCCATTCCTCAAATACTGCAATGACTACTGTTTGGGTTTCTTTCTGTAACTTATACTAGCTAATTATTTCCCATTTTTGGATTATATTTTCTATGACTTGCTATACACAGTTGGAACTATTTATTTGAAGTATTGGTGCTGTTACTGTGAAATTTACACAAAAATGAAAAATGCAATAAAACATGGGCCCTATCACTACTCTATAAACACAACACACATGTTATGCACTGCACACTCGTCATCTACATATTCTCCACTAAAACCAACTGTCTCCATTTATAACAACCCTCAAAATTAAATGTATTACATATACAATAAAAATATATTAAATAAAAAATGAAAGCATTTAAAAACTGCACTAATTATATATTTTTGTTCAGGGAAATAAACAATAAATAAACTTCACAAACTAAATGTACAGAATCCACGCCCACAAACAATTTTAAAGTTCATCATCCCACGTAAAACTATCTAATTGGCATACTTGTCAGCTGCTTCCGTCTGACCTTCACCATCTAGAAATAAATAAGCTGCTAAGGTACCCACTCTCATCAGGGAATGAAAGGGCCATATAAATTCTGCTGCACTGACTTAGAAAAGATTGGACCAAATTTTTACCATTGCAAACAAATTGGCCTAGGGCAGATGCTAGGCTTATTGTTTAAGTACAAGCAGGTTAGTTATTTGTGTACATATGATATATTACATGAGGATAAGAAGTTTGAATCTGCATAGGTTGCTATAAATTATTTGGAGCTTTTCCTCTTTGTAAGTGTTAAGTCTATCTGGAGAGAATATACCAGGACTGAAAATTGTAACCTTCAAATAATAACCTGTCTCCATAGTGCAATATATGCTTTTAATGTACAGAATCTGGTGATGGGGGTATCCAAGCAACTTATAAAGACCCAACAAGTAAATCCACATGGATCATTTCCCACTCACTGAATGTTCGTCTTGATGTATGCTGCTAGTTCCAATCACTGTGCAGTACTGCCTGATAGAAATGTTAGACATTCTGTGATTTTGCAAGCATGGAGAAGGGAACACTGTTGATATGACACAGTACTAATTGTTTTCCTCTCTTCTTATGTGTGTGATCATAGAGTTAGTACAAAGAAGTAGCAGAGGGTATGAAGGAAAAGCCTCTCTCAAGGGGGAGTTCAACCCGGCTAGCAAAAATGCCTATTTTGTTGTGCTTTTTCTTGTAGTACTTTTGGTAGCTTGAGTGGTTGCTTGATCAGTAAATGTTTTATTGTGTTAGATATAACTTCTCAGTGATTCAATAATTTAAAAACTTTGATGTGTGTAGTCATTCAGTGTGGGGACTATAGTATTCATGTGCTTATTGTGGTTATTTAAGATATAAACCACTTCTGAGCAGGCCAATCTTTTGCTTATTAGAGGCTTTGATAACAACCCATTAGGCATGGAACATGAAGCAGAAAATGCTGTGTAGCCAAGGACCTAGTTATTTAAACTGATGCATTAATTCTAGAGCTAGTTTAAGGGAGTCCTTAACATGTAGTGGACACTTTTCTAATACATTTTGAGAGGTGCCAAATAGCATATCTTTAATTTTGGATGCACTGATAAGTAGCTGCCTTTTAGACACCCAAATATACAACTAGACAATGTCATATGTGATTGATGTTTATAAGCTTTTAATCCAAATGGCACTAATAGGGGTTCACTGTGGCTAAAGGACATCTTTATAGAATGTTGACATTATATCTGCGGCACTTAACATCTGATGGGAGATAAACTGGATTATATCTTTCTCATTTTAATGGAGACGAACCTACTGGAATGAAAGTCACATCAAAAACTAAGCATATGAGATGTGGGAGACATAAACAGAAAGGTGAATATTTAATACAGCACACAGTGATTGAAAATGTCGACTCATTTGAGGACCTGGGTATATGGATAGATTCAGCTATTTGTTTTTCTAATCATATCAACTAATTGATTAATGATAGTTATAGAACTACAGGTTGTATAAAAAGATTTATAAAGTCTAGAAAATTAAAAACAACGAAGTCATTGTTTGTTAGTTACATTAGACCCAAAAATGAGTATGGAATAACAGTATGGAAACCCTATAAGAGGGCAAGCATGAGTAAACTGGAAAGAGTACAGTGGAAATATACCAAGAGCATACATTGATGTGAAAATCTAAGTTATTATGAAAGACTAAAATATCTGAATTTGTACAGGAGACCTTATTCAGGTATATAGGGCATTTAGGGACAACTACCTCTGGGAATGTTTGGGGTTATCAAAAAGTACTAGAGAATAATCAGATAACCTGTGTAGAGGATTCTATAGAAATGAGAAGTGTACTAAATGGTTCTCTGACACAGTAGCTGATGCATGGAACAGACTACCAAATTACATTAAAGCAAGCACTAGTTTAGATATTTTTAAGAACAGTCTGGACACTTATTATGGGAACAAGTGTTTTGGTATATTGGCAAGCGAGAAGGGCATTTATGCCCGTGCTTGAAATATTTGTATGTATGCATGTATTTAATGGAATTTCAACAACTTGCTGGGGATATATTAAGACCGAATGGTTAACAGATTGAAATATTCTATTTATGTCATTAAATACTGCTGTTGATAAAAGGCTTAAATACATGTTGTGAAAAATGAACTTATAGTGGGCTACAAAGATACTATTGTTTTGCTAAAGTAATGCTTTTTTATAGAGAAACAGGCTAGATTTATTAAAATCCTTCTATAGATGCCAGTATACCATTTCCTTCAAGAATCATTCCCAAGACAGGCAGCATAAAAATGATCTGAAGCCATGTGAGTCAGACAGGTTTTAGACATTAGGGACAGGTATGATGTTAGCCCACTTTCCATTGTTAAGTATAGCTCCATAGTCAAGTGAGAGGTTTACATTCTGTGTAAAGGGAACAGCAATGACTAGGGATGACAACTCCAAGAAGTCTGGGTGAAGACTGATGTTACGTTTGAAGTTTCGTTTTAATTTAATGTGTGCCTAGTTGGTTTAAAACTGCTGAAGCAGAAATTGTGTTGAAGGGCTGATGTAACATGATTACATGCCATGTCTGTTTTAGTAAGACATGTGGTGGGAATCATGTAACCAGCAGGAGAAGAGTCTTGAGGTATCATATTTTTATGCTGCTTTGCTGCAGACTTCCTCCTTCCTCAGTTGCCAGCCCCACACTGTTCCCATACTTTGGTGTTCCTATGTTCAGCAGTGCTTTCTGCACAACCCAATATGTGTAAGTCTTCCATTTCCACATCACTGGCTCCACCAGCTCCCCTGAATGGGATTAGGCCAAAGAAGGAGCCATTATACTGCAGCTCATATTGGGCTTTCCACTTTTATCACTACTGGGACTTATAATATGATTGTATGTCCCACAAAATGGGTAAGAGGGCAATGCCTGAATATTCCTCTTTTCCCATGCCAGCTACAAAAAGCCTAAGCTGGCAATTGAACACATGCCCTGCTGGGTAGTAGTCACGGTTGTATCCCTCTATGACAATTGAACTGGCTATAAGCAGGATGTATGTAGGCTATGACTAATAGTGAAGGCATGGAGATACCTGCAATAGATATGGATAATCCTTACCTTGTCAGGTAGTCACCCTGTCTTACTTCCTTTAAGAAGTTTCTTTATTGGACCAAAGGGAGAATGAGCTTATTCTGGAACTGTGTGAACATTGCACACCTGACTGAAACTCTTCAATATACTCTGTATGAGAGATAAAAATCTTTGTTGACTTCTGTTTTTTTATTTAAATGAAATATTCTTCCAAATATAATATTGCAAATGAACTTTTGTGGTAATCCATGAAGCTTTGAGATATTGCATTCTCCTCCTCTGAAGGGCAAGGTTCATGTTTTGAAATTGGATAACAGTATTGAGAAAATTCATTGACACTGTTTCCATAATGTTACATTATAAAACTGAGACTGACTGACAGTAGAGAGGAAGCAAAGTTAACCATTCTGTTATAATAAAAGATTAGTCCACATAATACAAGCACTGTGAAGGTTTCTGTTATAAATGTAATGACTACTGATATAACTGGATTTTGCATATGAAATCTCTTGGACCTGTTAGTGGCTAGCCAGTGAAGAAATATGTGATTTCAAGTCAAATGTTTAAGTGCAATAAGGACTGAAACAGACATAAAATTCAGATGTTCATCATATTGAACACTGCTGCAGTAGCCCTAGCTATATGGATTACATCATACGAAGGATATAACAGCCAATCAGCTTCCAAACCTTCAGGTCACCATCCATGTGCCCACACATTCAGACAGTTTGTGCTGAGCTGACTTGAAATTTGGAAGCAAAACCCTTCAGAGCTTACCTGCCACTGGAGACTGGCCTTTGAGGATTAAACAGTTTGCTTGTGCTTTCCTTTTTTGGGCAGATAAGTTCCATTTGGGGGAAAACCTTCCATTCTCTTATTTTATTTGATGTTTTATTCCTTTCATGTTCAGGAAAGTTATTTTAATGCAAGGGGCATTGCATTTTAATAGGTTGTCTTGAGACTAATGTTCTTTTAAAGGGAGTGCTCAATTTTGTCTGTCAGTTTAAAAGTGGTGTAAAGTAACTGTAAACATTTTTTTCTGTGGAGAAACTGTTTATTTTACTTTTGTGAGGCTGGAATATGTTTTAAAGTGCTTTTTTGCTATGTTCTTCTGTCAAAAAAGTAATTTTTGTGAAGTGGTAGTGTTTACCAGCAATTGCTGCTTTATGGTCTGTCTTTATTCCAGCCACAAAAATAAAAAGTAAGCAGACAGTGTTTGCTGCCACAGTAGGTTAGCAGTTTGCCTGAACCACAGGTGGGTGGCTCTGCTGTGGCTATTTGTTGTACCTCAGACCACTCATCTTTTACGTCAAGTCCCTCTCTACAGTGACTATGGATGAAGGGTTAAACACATCCACTGTAGCTGTTGGGATCCCCACACTGGGGAAGGGAGAGACATTCTTGTCGGTCTTGGGAGAGGGAACAAGGAAGGCTTCCTTGTTGCATCAGAATTCTGTGCCCATCCCTGAGAAAGGAACTGCTGCCATTAATAACATGGTTGGCCCCATTTTTTCCTGTCAAAAAGAAATAGAAAGCCAAGCATTTATCTACTCCTCAATTTTCTTTGGATAGGAGTAGTTTATATGGGGTCTGATTTATTTTAGGCTTTTGATCCTTCTTGCAAATTAGTTTTCTGGTAAAAGAAAGATGTATCCAACGTTTCCCGAAGAGACTCAAGATTCTGTATTTGATAAGGAAGAGGCATGGACAGCTACAGGGACTTTTCCCTCAGATTTCTGATTCAGGTTCAGAGTAGAGCTCAGTTTCTGATTCTCCTTGTGGGAGGGGGGGGTTATGTTTCTGTTAAACTATTACTGGAATGTATCAGTGTTTTCAGTGGGAGAAGAACACTGAGGTTTCTCAGTCTCTCAGAAAACACAATGGGGGGAATTTAATAAAGCCTATACACTCTTTTTTACTGTGTAGGCATCGTGGCATGCTGCTTACATGAAAGTAAGCAGGTTTGTGAACCAGTAAGCACTGCTGAGCGGCGCACACGTGCCAGCACGGGAAGTTCCTTGGCTTGCAAATCACCTCATAAAGAGGTGAATCACATGAAAATGAGGCAAGTAGAGCAATCCAGCAAGTAGATAGGAAGACCTGCAGACCCTGTGTCAGTGTCCGTAGTGTACATGGAAAAATTCTGTATACAGGATTTCAGACAGACAACAGGGGTGGTAAATGAGCAGGGAGATGGACAGAAATGGCATTACACATACAGATATGAACAAAACTATCCACCATGTATACAAAAATGTAAGGGAAATAAGTTAAAATAATTTTATTTTTTTTATTGATATGGGTATGTTTGTGCAATGTGGCGCAGTGAGCAAACATGCTTTTATTAAACAAAAATAGTGGAAAAACCACATTTAATAATATGTGATAGAAATGTATTATAGGATCCTATGTCAAGTATCTGCAATGGTGGAATGGTGCTGTTGCTAACGAGGTAGGGCCTGGAACCATATAGTTTGCAGGTTTTGTGCACAGATCCCTATCAAATGAGGTGGGGTTAGTGACAAGCACAAATAGGTATCATTGTCCAAATATCCCTTCCATGTAGGCCGACAGCCATGCTGGTGTTCACAGAAGAGGTAGCTGATGTCAAGAGGGGTAGTGTCTGAGGACTTGTAAGCTCATTGGAGGTCAGCTGTGCCTGTTTGCATGGTACTCCATTGTGCTCAGCGGGGGGGAGGGGGGGTGTACACCGGCTGCTAAGCTTTATTTACCTTTGGAGCACGTGTTTCCGCATGTCTGTGCGGCATGCCCCCATGCTGAGCATGACCTTTCAGGGGTGTGTACAGTGACTGCTAAGCTTTGTTTACCTTAGCAGCACTTGTTTCTACGTATCTGCATGGCGCACCACTGTGCTGAGTGTATCTAAAACCCAGTGATATATTAATTACTGATGACCCCTTCTTCACTTAAACTAGGACCATTAAATCTTTTTAATGATGTACTTGGCAGGTGGAATACATCATAGGTAACCGATCACGCAGTCAGTACCGGCAGTATAGCACTATAAAGTATGCATACACCCTAAATTCTGAATTTTCACCCATACTCTGCTCCATTAGAGTACAAACTTGGGAGTTTTAACTGAAAGAATGCTAGGATGATGCAGGTTTGCTACATATGTATGTGGTAGATGCCGAAGTCAATGCTGCTGCTGCTGAAAATAGGCCTATGCAGAGAAGGAGAAGAGTGTCCAGGCCCAGTGTAACCTTCCAAGAGCTACATGACCTGGAGGTTGGAGAGCACTACAGGGTGGACAGGGCATACTACAAGAACTCACTGAGCTCTTCAGCCCTCATCTAAGACCCAGAACCAACAAACGAAACCCATCCCAGTGGAAACAAAGGTATGTGTAGCCCTTAAAATAATAGCCACAGATACCTTCCAAGACCAATTGGGGACATGATGGGGGTTGCACAGACATCAGCATCTACAGTACTCCACTAGTTCCTGGATGCCATGCTACCACATAACAGTGAGCACATTTAATTCCCCCTCACCCCTGAGGTGAGGGCCAGCAATATGCAACACTTCTAGCATGTAGCACACTACCCTGATGTACTGGGTGCCATAGATTGCACTCATGTACACATCAAGGCACCACCCAGTGAGCAGGGTAGATTTTACATCAACAGCAAGGGGTACCACTCCATCAAATGCCAGGTCGTGTGCAACACCCAGGGCATTATCATGAATGTGTGTGCTGACAGCTCAGGCAGTTATCATGATTCCCATATCTGGCACACATTACAGCTGTACCAGATGTTTGCTCAGGGGGACATCCCACATGGCCATTTATTGGGGGATGCTGGCTATATCCTGGAACCATACATGATAACACTCATCAGAAATGCATACACACACACACTGAAGAATGTTATACTGAGGCACATGCGCAAACTAGAAACATCACAGAGCATGTGTTTGAGCTGGTGAAGTCACGGTTCAGGTGCCTCAATATATTTGGTGGAGGCCTGCAGTACTCTGCAGCCACATGTGCACATATGTTCACAGTATGCGCCATGCTACACAATATGACCCTGCGGAAACAGCTGCAGCAGGATCAGCAAAGGGAAGGGATACACAGCTCTCCACCAGTGCCTAGGTCACCACAGCCACACTCACAAGAGGACTCAGAGGAGGAGCCCCCTGATGATGTCCCTGTAGGCAGATGTAGACATGCCCAGTAAACCCTGGCATTGGGTAAGAGACAAGACATAGCACATTCACTGCCAACCTAGGGCTCTAGGGACCAACACATTACTCCAAATCACAGACATATAGTAAACATGTTGATGCCAGGCACACCATACAACCTGTACCTATCCATCTAATTGGTTGTGTACTGCTTGCATCTCACAGAGTCACCACTGAACTGCAAGTCTCCCAACTGCTGCATTTACAAGGTAAGTCTCTAAGCTACACACTAATTGTTAGAGTTAATATAATATAGCATATGTATGGATCTGTTGCTGTTATGCAAGGAAATATAGTGGGCTAATTGGTCAGATGTAACATCCACATGGGACTACAGATACCCAGTCCAATAGTATGTTTTGCTTCATAGTCACCAGGCCTCATACTTGGAATATTCACTACAGCAGTCAAGGGAGATGTTAAACAGTGGGCTCACACAATATTTGGACTACTGTATATCCCAGTACATCATGTGCTGTTTGTTCTCCTACCCCCAACATAGCAGTGTACCCATACAACTGCTTTAACAAAAAATCACCTATGGTATATAAGTGGACCAGGCAATCTCAGGGCTGTAACACAGATATTGCTCATACCATTGTATGTCTCTCCTAATGCAAGATAACAATATACATATTTATGCTGTTAATTGTGTGATTAATGACTCATCTCTGTCTGGTGACCTGAGTGGCTCAGTGGACTAGGGAAGCTAGCATGGGTGATGGTGTTGATGGTTCTAATCCGGAATTACTCACATCTTTTGTATGTGAGGTAATATTATGTTGGTGTTTTCACAGACTGTCATACCTCTTACTGCAAGAAATCTGGACAAAGCCAATAAGATTGGGGGGACAAAGGCTCAAACAAAGGGTCAGATTTCAAATATTGTCCCCATAAACTTAGAAAGCCACTGGAAGTAAAGGTGTTGCATATGTTCTGAAGGATATAACATCTGAAACACAAATGTTTGTCTGTAAGTAGTATAATGTAATGATGTCAATATTGAATATTTCACTAGAAGACCACAAATGTGTGAGGAACAGACCAAACATATGAGTCAAAACTCTGGACAATCTATGGAAATCAGGATGGTTGAGAGGTATGCAGACTGTTAGTCTGTTGGTGGTGTAACATTACCAACCGCAGTCAGAGATTAAGTACAGCACACAGCTGGCGAATGCTGTGGACAGTTTGAGTGAAGTGCAGTACTGCAGAAACAGGGGCAGATATTAATGTCTGTAACATATAAAATCCCAGACTGGAGTAGAGGTAGGTGTGGACTGGAGTCACCTTATTAGTTCTCACAGTCCCACTGGGCATGACCATACACTTAGTTAAAATGAGTGCAATCCTGTTACCCCTTCATCAAAATGACCTGTTATGTATAAAAGTTTATGCTGGAGGGATAGGTTCCTGGCCCAGAGACTCCCCAGACTCTGGAATAGACTGCACATACATGTCAAGCAGAGTGCCTCTTTGGCCCTCTTCAAAAGGAACCTTGACGATTGGATGGGAGAAAGGAAATTCACCCTGGGGATCACGTCAGTTGCCCTGCTAGACAGGGGTCCAGGGAAGTAAATAGTTTGGGAAAAAATAGCCAGGGAATTGTTATGGCTAGGCTTGTATAGGCCCTAGGGCTGATAGCCTAGTACCAACCTATGAACCTATGAACCTATGTCTATACAGACAGATATACGTATACTTATCCGTCTGTAACTGTCTCTCTCACATGCATAGTATAGCTATCGCTATGTAGTGACAAATAGATATCTACTGACATATATAGCTATATATATTAAAATGATACATACACCCCTCATATATCTACATAACACATATACATATCATACAAATGCAGCTACAGTTATATGTACATCCCTGTTATATGCAAATATTTGTGAGTGGATGTCTCTATTGTCCGACATACCCTAATAATGGTGAGTAAATCTCCACTATCACACAGACATGCTGTTGCTCAAAAGATCCAAGCTAAGGGTGCAACAGTACAAATTACACTTATGCACATACCCCTGTGCCTGCTGGATGTCACCACATAGACAGACACAGGTGAGCAGGTGCTGTAATTTAAAACATTGTCAATGCATGTATGGACAGGGTAACTTGTCCTTGCCACAGGTATGCCTAGGTAACTGCAAGCAGACACATATGGTCATACTGGTAATTGTACACACATAGCTAGGATAATTACAGTTATCCCACTGCTAGGATACCAGATGCAGATAACTGCATGAAGCAATATCACACTGCAGGCCACAGATGCTGGTCAACATAGGCTTAGTTTGTGCCTGCAATCACATGTACAACAGACTTAATGTGCGGCATGTGCAATAAGTACTGTGATCTATAATGTATAAGGTTAAATAAGTAGGGGTTCTAATCTCACTCCTGTCCACTTGATGCATGACTGTGTCAACGAGTGTTTGTGTGTGTGTGTGTGTGTGTGTGTGTGTGTGTGTGTGTGTGTGTGTGTGTGTGTGTGTGTGTGTGTGTGTGTGTATGCATATATCTCCCTGCAAATGAACGGACTTGCCTCTTGGGCTATTCACCTGAAATAGTAATACACTTTTTGGCCCTGTAACTTGCTGCTAGCATCCACACTGCCCTCTTCTACAAAGCCTGATGATGTCAGCCACCTTAAGACTACCAACTGACAGTATAATATCAGATATAAGCCATGGCACATGCGATAAGTACCATGATCTACAGTGTGTAAAACTAATTAGGTAGGGTGTCATCTCACTCAGGCCCACTTGGTGCATGTGTATGCATCCATATGGCATAACCTTGGTAGCTTAAACACATGTAAGGTTTTGCAATTTTTATTTGTAGTGGGGTAATATGGCACCCCAAAGGACTGACCACAACAAGGCCTGCTTATGTCATCAAGCATAATATGTCCTAAAATGATAGTACTAGCAGACATGAGGTGTGTTGCATGCACCATGTACTGTGATCTGTAGTATGCACCATTACATAGGTAACTGTGCACACCTACATACAGCCAACCTGCACTACGTGTGTCTTGGCATGGCATGTATGCACTGATTGGAAGTGGTTCTAGCCTCAATGTAGCCATGTGTTTGTGTGAGCCTGTTAAGAGTATTTTACAACATGTTATAGAACCATGGGAACTATGGATTGAACACAGAGAGTACTGTAGAGTTTGACTGTCACTGGTCTGAAAGATATGGATGCAGTCACTGTTGTGCAACCAATACCAACAGGTCTGGGACATACATCCCAGACTGGCACTGGTATACTGAATGTGGCAGTCATCACAGCTATCATTGTGTGGAACTCACCCTTGCCATGTCACTACACAGGTATATCATACAACAGTAGCATCCACACAAGTTCAAAGGTACACTAATAAACATTGTAGGGAACATGTCCTATGGAGTGCATGTCAGGACCATACATGTGTAGTCTATCTCCGAAATACTTTGGAGGGGATGTGTATGATTACATACTTGGAGGTGTCAGTTCCCACTGTCTACCTCCTGTGTATTCATGACAGGACTAACACATGTGTCACCTGTGCTGCACACCAACATCAGTGTGGTATGGATAGTACATGCTGGTGAGAGAGGTATGTAAAACAGTCAGTACACCCTACATGAAACAAGCTTCCCCTGCATATCACCCACGCATCTGCTGTGACACACATCATGTACAGGTTATACATTGGGATGTAGAGTACAACAATCAAAACTGTTGCCAGGCAACTGCTGAAACTGGAAACAGGATATATGTAGATATGTCATTTCCCTCAAAACACTGGAGGCACTTATGAAGGGTAGCAGACCTTCTCATAGATTAGGAATGCATGAGTATGCTGAAAGCCAGCATTGTCCTTGTTAGCATATTATACACATATGAACATATGGAGCCATGCAGTTATAGTGCTGTACCTGGCTGACATACCATTCTGTGCTGCTTTATTTATACAGTTTATCCATAGGTTATCCAGACTACTGTAACAGAAACATAAACAGGCCCATGGTACACCTGTCATTGTGTAACTATACAGCCAATTCAATAACATACAACATAAGGACCACATAAGGTACACAAATGTATGTGGCATACATGTGACAAATGCCAACATACAGTATCTCTCGTTAACTACTACAAGTGGCATGGTGTACCAACACTGCATTACAAAAGTACATGTTAAGTAATATAGACACCCTGTACAGCAAACACATAGCTTCATTTTCCTGCATCAATGTCATGGATGACAGGTATGTAGCACAGGTATCATCACTTGCACAGGGCGTTGTCTGGGGATGCAGGAGGCCTAGGCTGACCCACATGACAGACAGCACATGTGTGAGTCAGGGTGGAGCATATAAGATGGACCATGGAGAGGTGCTGTGTGTGTCTGTAGGTGACATGCATTTGACAGTGGTGTGTGAGTGTGTGCATGTAGACAGTCAAGCTCAGTGCTAGCCCTACACATTTGTATTTTGGACAGGTTTAGACCATACATGATAGAGTTGACAGTTTACTGTCTCCAGCCGTGAACACGGGAACTGGCTCTGCCATGAGTTGCACTGGCACCTTCATGCCCAAGATCAGAAGCAGTGCTAGTACCTGATGGTGACTGCTGTCCGCTGGGACTATGTTCCCCCCAGGTACACCAAAGATTATGAGCCCATGGCCTGCCATTCATGGTGTGAACAGCACACTCTCCTCTATAGCACCGAATGTACTGCCACTACAGTAGTAGCATGAGTGTGCATGGCTACATGGACTCTCAGCAGATGGTGTTGCTGATCTACGTCCACTGGTCCAATGCTCAATTAAAGTCCAGACAATGTAAGGTCCAAGATAAACACTGTCTCAGTCCACCATCTTTCCACTCTATCAGTCAACCAATCCAGAGTGTCCCCAGTGCAGGGGAAGCTGTCATGGATGTCAGACTGTGTGGCATCCAGAACCCTAAGCATACACCTGGTGTTCCATTCAGAAGATGCCTGTGCCTCTATGATGGCCTGAAACATGCACCAGGTGAACCCTGATGTGACACCTGCAACAGGTGATGGACAGACAGCAGGCCTCCTACAAGCACCCCTGTCAATCCACCTGTGAGGGACCTCACCAGCCCTCTGGCTATGGCCAGAGTCTACACTCACTGCAGCCACAGTTGCCACACTTTCCTGTTCAATGTCTCCACCCTCTAACTGTCCAATATCTGTGGCCTCCAGGGATGGGGTATGTGTAGGCATACAGACTGTGTGTGGTGACAATGGGGACAGAGGAGTGATGTCTACCTGTGGGACAGATTCAGCTCCTGACACCCTCACCTGTGCCTCACTGTGGTCACCATCATCATCAGTGTCCGAGGAGGCACTAACATCAGGTAATGCATTTGCCTTCAACCTGATGTATTTTAAAAGGCATTTTAGATTCTTTGCCTGATTTAAACCAGGAGCCTTATCTGCTCTTACCTGTAACTGCCACAGTCTATCTGTTTGTTGAACTACACTCCTGTGACTACCCCCTCTCAAAACCTTAGGTACCTCTTCCAGACTTGCATTTAAAAACATCTTACACTGTCTACACACATAATTACATGTACATAGGGTATTATTCTGGCCCTTACCTGAAATAGACTATAATTGTTCCTTAACAAAACAAGTATCCTATTTATCAGGGGCAGGACCATGGCCTTGGGCAATATCTGACAGACCTGTGAAAAGTTGAGGGTGAGGTAATGTCAGTACCACTGCATATTGCAGCACAACAAGGTAATACATCCATATATATATATATGACATTTAAAGTAGCTACATTGTTACTTGTTGCATTGATCCCAATCTGTGTATGAGTGTATATCTGAGGTTACACCCCCCCAAAGAACAAAGACCTGACCTCCACATAAAAGTATTTACAGCATGACACACTGATTGCTACAGTATTACAATGCTGATAACAGTAAGCTTACCTGCACGCTTCTCAGCTGTGGAAACTGTGGCACCCACTTCCATAATGTACTGTGTGATGGATGCCTAGGAGCTGCTGCATGTGCCTAGGTACACCAGAAATTTCTCAGTAGCCAAGAGCTGTTATTCTGCTGCAGGCCCTCTATTGATGACAGCACAATCCCTGGATATATCCACTGACCGTCAATATGTAGCATTAATCATATCTGTTGCCCATTGTCAAACTTGCTCACATGTTCTGCCCTGCTGGCCCATGGCATTAATGTCTCAGATAAGTTCTGTCCATGTTGCAGCCCACTGTTCCCTATTATGTCTCCCCCTGCAAAATAGGATGTTATCATGCTGCCTTAGTCCTTGCAAGATTATTTCATTTTCTGCATCCGAGAAGGGTGGGTGTAATCTGTGGTACATTATTCCTGAAAGGCAACACAAGATTACGTGGACGTCTGCTATGTACAGAGCAAGGGCAAAATGGCCCGCACTATCCACTACTTGCTCACACATGGCATAACCCACAGAGTGAAAACATACTACGTGTATGGATACAACTGGGATAGTATCATTACTGAGGTAGTCCCTGTGTGCCATGACAGCTTCTGCTGCTTGATCATACACCCAACACTCCAGTCCACTGTGGTGTGTCCCCTAAGGTCAACCCCACAATAATATGTCATAAGCAGTGCTAGACAAATAGCTGTGTGCTATAACAATCACTATATAGGGAGAGTCTGACAAGACAACACCAGTGTGCCAAACTGACAAAAGACAATGCCACCCTGCTGTATTGTACGTTCCCAGTAGGTGAAAGTCAACACAGTATCACTGATATGTAATTACCATTGGTCTATGACTGGCTTACTGCTGTAATCCCTATTCCCCATACCTCTATCCTCATCAGAATCCTGTTAAACACAAAAACAGTTGCATATCTGCTAGTGTGCAGTACTCTTCTGTTGAACTGTGTGTCTGGTAAAGTTTCACAAAGGCGTGAAGTTTCAAAAGTGTGTGAGTAAGGTCTCATACAGAATAGTTCCCCATAACCAGATGTCAGCCTTTTAAACATGCTCCCTATCAGTAGGCGTCTACCTCTAAACCAAACTGTGGTGCTGAAATGCTAATTGCAGCCAAAGCAGCTGAATTGTACTAGCATTAGCCAATGACATGCAACGACTGTGTAATATATAAGGCCTTCATGTAGGCCTGAGCCCCTTTGTTAGCTGTTGATATGGACACTATTGGGGTGAGAAGACTACATCATCACATAGGGGATGTATGTAGCAGAAACCTTTACATAGAGCTGTGAGTACCACAGGCTGCAGCTACTGCTGCAGGTAGTAGACATAGGCAGAGAGTGTGAACACTTTGGAGGAAAACAAGGTGTAGGTGTATCTGTGTCAGCTGTGTCAGCCTTGTTGCAGAGGGAGTGCCAGGGTGAGGGTACCCTTTACACTCCAATTAAAGCATGTGTTTAAGGTACGGATGATAGGCAATTGCATCAATAACAGAGTACTAGGCGACATATAGTATTGTATACAGATATGTGAAGTGTCTCCCTACCTGCAGGCCTGTTACTTCAGGCACTGAAAAGCGGTTATTTAATTTGCAATGCTTTGTGTGGCTAAAGAGTGTATTAGTGATGCATTAATTGCTGTCTTCACAATAATGTAATTAAAATGTAGCACAACACTGTATTTGAACTCAGGACTGTGTGTGGCAAAATGTACTGTGTGTAAGTGTAAGTGATTTAATAAACTTAGCTACTGACTCACTGCAAAAACAGGTGTACTTGCAAGATATATGTGCACACATGCAGGCTGTGACAAACATTTCCTACATCCATCAGTATGTACATGGCTTTATATGGATGTATCACCAGAGTTTCAGTTGAACATGTATTTTGCCATTACTACCTTATCGAGTGACTTTCTACGTGTTGTTAATAAAAGGGAACATTTACCTGCTATCACAGGCATCAGTTACATCTGTTATCATGTGTTTGGCTGTCTAGTGGTGTACTATTGTACCAAAATCCAAGGTATACGCAGATGTTTTCCATTACTGTTTATTTTAGTTTGCATTGTGCGGCACGGTGCACAGATCTGCTGAAACATGCCTAATGATTGTAATTGGCAATTACTATTTTTTGTTTAAACCACCTGCTTTAATTAAGAGGTGCATGGTGTGGCAGGTTAATGCAGTGTGCTGCAGGTCTGATGGGCTTGAGTTTGAAACATGGCAGATGTGTTTATTTTGTACATGTGACTTACAATATTAAAAACACATATACTCATTATAGCTCTATTTAGCTGAGCTAAGTGAAGCTGTGTGATGCGGGATGCTGCTCAGCTCTCCACTAAAAAAAATATAAAGAAAAGAAAAAAAGGAGGAAATAGGAAAATGGTGAAATGAGGGCAAGCAGGGGGAAAACACATTGAAAGCTAGGGAGGGATGTGCAGGAAGAGTGTAGGAAAGAACCATAGCTATCCATTTCTTGTAAAGCATCAAATGCACACTTTGACAGATTTATATATGAATTTGGATTCTCAAACCCCAGAGAGAGGGGTGAGGACAACATAACTGCATTGTCAAACCAATTGGACTGAATTACATGTGTCCAGTGGACACGTGTGAAATGGAGAGCTATGTATGGGACATTTTTGGGGGGGACAGGTGCCCATTTTTTTTAAGGTGAGAGTGGAATGTTGGGGAAGGGAGATAAGTATTTGTGGGGGAGGTTAATTGGATAAGTGAGGATGCATTTGAAAACAGACAAGACATCAGACAGGAGTGGTGTGTGACACATGAGAGGGTGAACACCTTTGACAGGGAGGGGGTTGTGGAATCCGAGTCCCATGTGCCTCCAGACAACAGCAGCATAACTCACATTCCCATGAATCAGACTGTTGGCACTGCTCTTTCCTTGAAATGAGGGTGGTTGTGCTGGAGGCTGGGCACCAGGGTGATGCTGCCCCACGAAGTCAGCTGGCATGCCCTCAATCCATAGCAGGCATTGGTCATAGACACTGTGGACTATCCTGCACACCAGGACCAGTAGCTCATCACTTGTGACCACTCTACCTCTGCCACTGTTCCCAGAGGGGGACTGTGCCCCTTCCCCTGGGGCGGTACTACCTGATGCCACAGGTAGTGCAGGGGCAGCAGAGGCAGCATCACTGGAATGGGTCCCAGATATGCTGGGACATGATGCCATGACCGTTTGAGGTAAGGTAAGGGGATCAGCCATTTCTGGCCCACCTTGATGTCCTGTGGTATATGAGGTAAAGCAGTATGTTATGGTTAGTAACAACCAAACCATTATTAGTATTAAAAGAATGGAACATCATGCAAACTTGTAAATTAAAACCAGGAACCACGACTAGAACACGAACTCCTTTTATAACATCACAAATAAGACACGAACTCCTCAGTACATTTAAACAACCTTACATTTCACTTAGCGCTTTCACCCATTTTACTTCGTGGGTTTCTTCAGAGTAGTTTTAAGAAAGCAGCAGCTGCTTTATAAATAGTAATTCATCCATCAATTACTCAATCCATTTCCATGGAAATATATTGCACTAATTAATTACGTTTTATGTATATATATATATATATTGCACTAATTAATTTCATATATATGTGTATAAAACAAACCATATAGGGCAGACCAGATTAACCAAAATAAATAATATTACTTAATACTAAAAAATAAATGTAAATTTTAAAAAACACAATCTTTTGACACTATTAAAAAACTTAGCAGTTCATTTATATAAATAAATACATTAATTTACTCATAAAAATTGTTATTATATTAATACCATATTAAGTGTATATATAAATAATTTAAATACAGTGTGATTTTAATTTCAAATAAGAAGATGTAGATATATATTCATTAATCCCTGGCCAGTTACATGCATCTAATCTTAACTGCCATATGCATTCTTTCAGCTCTAATAATGCATTTATATCACCTTCTTTACTACTATCCTGTGGTATCCTGTCTATCACAAAAAACAAAAATCGTTTAAAATTTGTACAGTTCTTACTGTGCATATAAAGTGCATTCATACTTTTTTTATTTTTAATGTCCCTGTCATGTTCTGCAATCCTATCTTTTAATTTTCTTATAGTCTTGCCTACGTAGAAGGCTGGGCATGATAAACAAGTTGCTAAATAAACAACTAATTTTGTATTGCAGTTAACATGACCAGGGCATTTAATAGTACGATTGTGATGTTTGATGCTAACATATGGTCCATCATTTATAAACCTACATCCCCGACAAAAAACACATTTCCTCATTTGTGAATATTTAAAAGAAATTTCACTTTCAAAATGTTCTTTTAAATTCTTTCCTCTAGTATATACAATGTGTGGGGAACTACCTATATATTGTGTGAAATCTGTCTGATTGTTAAATACTGCTTTCCATACTTCATGTACACCATCAACTATTGTGTTGATGCTGTTAGTATATGGCAACTGTAGCAAACTCATGTTCGAATAATCGTCTTTTCTCCCTTCTTTATTTTCATTAGTAAACCCATATTTAATAATTGGCCTAAATGTAGACTGTCTTTTAGAGTATATTTCTTTTTTAGTTTGTTCCAGTAAATCATGGTTTGTTTTATACACATATATATGAAATTAATTAGTGCAATATATATATATATACATAAAACGTAATTAATTAGTGCAATATATTTCCATGGAAATGGATTGAGTAATTGATGGATGAATTACTATTTATAAAGCAGCTGCTGCTTTCTTAAAACTACTCTGAAGAAACCCACAAAGTAAAATGGGTGAAAGCGCTAAGGGAAATGTAAGGTTGTTTAAATGTACTGAGGAGTTCGTGTCTTATTTGTGATGTTATTAAAGGAGTTCGTGTTCTAGTCGTGGTTCCTGGTTTTAATTTACAAGTTTGCTTGGCTGTACGTTTACTTTGGTCTTATTTGGCGACCCGGATCCTAAGACTGTGTTCACAAGCTACCAGTTTTAAATGGTGTGCTATTTAAAGTAAAAATAATAAGTAACAAACTCTTTTAAGGATATAGAACAACAAGATCTAGACTGGTTTGGTTTTAATCTTTTTACACTATGTCTACAATCGAACAGTTATTGAAGCAGCAGCTTGCGATTACTGAACAACTCTTAACTGTATTTAAACAAGTAAGAAGTCCTAACAATAAGGACAAGGTGGATGTGGAACAGGCTTTCCCAGTGTTATCGGACACCGAGGAACTTATTTACACCTTGCACTCAACACCAGGCACTTCATATAATGCGAACCCCATAGCCAGCTGTGGTTCAAGGGATTTAATTGGCAACAGGACTACACGGACTGTAGAGGGAAATGACGTACGTGTTGTTCCGGAGCCGAATTCCGAAAGTAACGCTCGGGACGGGGGCAATAGTGAAGGCAACGGCTTAAATGGATCTAATTCTTTTTATAACATTGAACAGATACTTTCTATTCCACGGTTTGATCACTACCAATCGGGTAGAGATGAAGGAACATTTAGTAAATAACTAGAAGAGTTTGAGAGAACTTTGCGAAAGTTCAAAACTCTTCAAATGGACAACGTCTACCTTGAAAGATCCCTCGAACTAAATCAAATACCAAAGGGACTAAGGGTATTTAAGGTACCTTTTGGCTTTGAAAACGACTTAAATTTGCTTAAAGAACTTGAAAAAAATTTTGATAATGCTGGCAAGGACTTGATTAAGTTGATAATTAAAAACAATAATCTAAGACTGAATAAACTGAATGAGAAGCTTACTTGTCTAGATAACAACATAAAAAAAGATTTATTATTTGAACACAAAAAGGGAAAATTTAATTCGGTCTTAGCTGAAATTAAAAACTTTGTCAGCAATGGTTTAAAAAATAAAAATAAAAAGCTACAGAGGGATACATTGGATTATAGCAATAAGAAAGCATATGCACATTTTAAAGACTATAAAAGGTTTTTTGCTAACAACACTGTTGAGAGTCAGAATAGACACACAATACATTATGAAAGTACAGGTAACAGGGAAATAGATACCCAAAGGTACCATGACACATTTAGAGAGGCTGATGATGCTTTTTTAGACGAGCCAGTCCCTCGAAGATCAGAACGGTTGAGGGAACGGAACAGGGGTCAAATGCAATACTATGCACACAACAACAACAGGGGCAGATACAGATAAACACCATATTGAAAAATGTAGCACAGTGCACTTTAAATGAGGTAACAAAATTTCCTTCCAAACACTCTGAACTATTTGTATTATCTGAACAAACAAATAATGATTTAACAGGATCAGATATACAATGTAATAATGTTGATAACAATGTGTTTATAGATGACTGTAAGAATACAGAAGAACAAGAACTGGTAAAACCAGATATACAATGTAATAATGATATTAATAATGTTTTTTCAGATGACTGTATGATTACAGAAGAACATGATGGGTTGCACTATGAAATTGTTACTGAAGGAGGGTTTTCTGTTTATAATTATAGTGATATAACTTTTGATACTAATTTTTTATCACTTTTTAGAAAAGGTTTTAAATTTATTCCAACATTTAATTTAGATATAGGGAAGGTGCTTTTAAATATAAGAATGTTTACTCGGCAGTTGAATTTAAAAATGTTTTTTAAGAAACCGGTGGATATTAGCTCTAATCTAATAGAAAATAATTTGAATTTAAAGAGATCAAGCACATTTATTCCACCGAACCATCCCATTATTCATCTGTTTGAAAACTTTTGTGAAATACATATAAGGAAAACTTATAAGAATATGAAAAATACCAAGGACAATTTAACAGAAGCAGAGAGGTTCTGTTTAAGGCAACTAAGTACTTGAATGCACAAAGGATTATGAAACCAGATAAAGGGGAGGGTGGTGATTATGAATACAATGGACTACCAACATAAGATGATAGAAATTCTAAACGATGAAATGATATATACTAGAGTTTCTAAATATGACATGGTAAAAGCATACACAAAAATGGATTGGTTATTACATGATTTATATATTGAAGGTGTAATAACTAAACAAGAGTATGATTATTTAACTATGGAATATCCTATTACACCTTCCATATTTGGAATACCGAAGGTACATAAAAGTATTTCAAACCCCCCCTTTAGACCAATAGTTTTAGCGAAACAATCAAAAACAGAAGCCTTGGCACACTATATTGATGTGCAATGTGGTGAAGTGATTCAAAGTATTAAACACATATTGAAAGACTCATGGCATTGTCTGAATACACTGAAAGATATAGATAAAGACCAACTATTAAATACCAATATGGTTACATTAGATATTATCAATTTATTTTCAGTAATACCTTTAGAAGAAGGACTAGAATACTTTGAATCAAGTCTGAAGGTTTTTAGTAAATTTCACACGGTTAAATGTAGATTAATAGTTGAATTAATGGAGATGGTACTTGAAAATAATTTTTTTCAGTTTTATGGTGAATATTACCAACAAAGTGCAGGTGTAGCAATGGGGGCAAGGTGTGCCCCTGTTTTTGCAAACCTTGTGTTAGCCATGTGGGAAAGTAGATACGTCTTTAAAAGTATGTTTTGGCCTAAGATTAGTTTATATCTGAGATTTTTAGACAATATACTAATATTGTGGAGAGGAACGAAGGAAGAATTGAATGATTTTGTGGATTACTTAGAGAGTACTACGTCTTTTTTAAAATTTACTAGTAATTTTAACGAAAATGAATGTGAATTTTTGGATATAAAATTATATAAAAAAGGGGATGGAATAGAATCAACTATATTTAGGAAAAAAACTTTTTCAAATTCCTATCTTCACTTTGACAGCTGCCACCCATATTTCCAAAAACGTAATTTGGTTAAAGGACAGATGGTAAGGCTGTCAAGGATTATAAGTGAAGATGAGGAATTTGTTTTACAAATTGAGATTTTAATGCACCTATTGAATGACAGGGGATATCCAACTGATTTACTGGAACAAACTAAAAAAGAAATATACTCTAAAAGACAGTCTACATTTAGGCCAATTATTAAATATGGGTTTACTAATGAAAATAAAGAAGGGAGAAAAGACGATTATTCGAACATGAGTTTGCTACAGTTGCCATATACTAACAGCATCAACACAATAGTTGATGGTGTACATGAAGTATGGAAAGCAGTATTTAACAATCAGACAGATTTAACACAATATATAGGTAGTTCCCCACACATTGTATATACTAGAGGAAGGAATTTAAAAGAACATTTTGAAAGTGAAATTTCTTTTAAATATTCACAAATGAGGAAATGTGGTTTTTGTCGGGGATGTAGGTTTATAAATGATGGACCATATGTTAGCATCAAACATCACAATCGTACTATTAAATGCCCTGGTCATGTTAACTGCAATACAAAATTAGTTGTTTATTTAGCAACTTGTTTATCATGCCCAGCCTTCTACGTAGGCAAGACTATAAGAAAATTAAAAGATAGGATTGCAGAACATGACAGGGACATTAAAAATAAAAAAAGTACGAATGCACTTTATATGCACAGTAAGAACTGTACAAATTTTAAACGATTTTTGTTTTTTTGTGATAGACAGGATATCACAGGATAGTAGTAAAGAAGGTGATATAAATGCATTATTAGAGCTGAAAGAATGCATATGGCAGTTAAGATTAGATGCATGTAACTGGCCAGGGATGAATGAATATATATCTACATCTTCTTATTTGAAATTAAAATCACACTATATTTAAATTATTTATATATACACTTAATATGGTATTAATATAATAACAATTTGTATGAGTAAATTAGTGTATTTATTTATATAAATGAACTGCTAAGTTTTTTAATAGTGTCAAAATATTGTGTTTTTTAAAATTTACATTTATTTATTAGTATTAAGTAATATTATTTATTTTGGTTAATCTGGTCTGCCCTATATGGTTTGTTTTATACACATATATATGAAATTAATTAGTACAATATATATATATATATATATATATATACATAAAACGTAATTAATTAGTGCAATATATTTCCATGGAAATGGACTGAGTAATTGATGGATGAATTACTATTTATAAAGCAGCTGCTGCTTTCTTAAAACTACTCTGAAGAAACCCACGAAGTAAAATGGGTGAAAGCGCTAAGTGAAATGTAAGGTTGTCTAAATGTACTGAGGAGTTCGTGTCTTATTTGTGATGTTATTAAAGGAGTTCGTGTTCTAGTCGTGGTTCCTGGTTTTAATTTACAAGTTTGCTTGGCTGTACGTTTACTTTGGTCTTATTTGGCGACCCGGATCCTAAGACTGTGTTCACGAGCTACCAGTTTTAAATGGTGTGCTATTTAAAGTAAAAATAATAAGTAACAAACTCTTTTAAGGATATAGAACAACAAGATCTAGACTGGTTTGGTTTTAATCTTTTTACACTATGTCTACAATCGAACAGTTATTGAAGCAGCAGCTTGCGATTACTGAACAACTCTTAACTGTATTTAAACAAGTAAGAAGTCCTAACAATAAGGACAAGGTGGATGTGGAACAGGCTTTCCCAGTGTTATCGGACACCGAGGAACTTATTTACACCTTGCACTCAACACCAGGCACTTCATATAATGCGAACCCGTAGCCAGCCGTGGTTCAAGGGATTTAATTGGCAACAGGACTACACGGACTGTAGAGGGAAATGACGACTTGTTGTTCGGGCAATTCAAAGTAACGCTCGGGACGGGGGCAATAGTGAAGGCAACGGCTTAAATGGATCTAATTCTTTTTATAACATTGAACAGATACTTTCTATTCCACGGTTTGATCGCTACCAATCGGGTAGAGACGAAGGAACATTTAGTAAATAACTAGAAGAGTTTGAGAGAACTTTGCGAAAGTTCAAAACTCTTCAAATGGACAACGTCTACCTTGAAAGATCCCTCGAACTAAATCAAATACCAAAGGGACTAAGGGTATTTAAGGTACCTTTTGGCTTTGAAAACGACTTAAATTTGCTTAAAGAACTTGAAAAAAATGTTGATAATGCTGGCAAGGACTTGATTAAGTTGATAATTAAAAACAATAATCTAAGACTGAATAAACTGAATGAGAAGCTTACTTGTCTAGATAACAACATAAAAAAAGATTTATTATTTGAACACAAAAAGGGAAAATTTAATTCGGTCTTAGCTGAAATTAAAAACTTTGTCAGCAATGGTTTAAAAAATAAAAATAAAAAGCTACAGAGGGATACATTGGATTATAGCAATAAGAAAGCATATGCACATTTTAAAGACTATAAAAGGTTTTTTGCTAACAACACTGTTGAGAGTCAGAATAGACACACAATACGTTATGAAAGTACAGGTAACAGGGAAATAGATACCCAAAGGTACCATGACACATTTAGAGAGGCTGATGATGCTTTTTTTAGACGAGCCAGTCCCTCGAAGATCAGAACGGTTGAGGGAACGGAACAGGGGTCAAATGCAATACTATGCACACAACAACAACAGGGGCAGATACAGATAAACACCATATTGAAAAATGTAGCACAGTGCACTTTAAATGAGGTAACAAAATTTCCTTCCAAACACTCTGAACTATTTGTATTATCTGAACAAACAAATAATGATTTAACAGGATCAGATATACAATGTAATAATGTTGATAACAATGTGTTTATAGATGACTGTAAGAATACAGAAGAACAAGAACTGGTAAAACCAGATATACAATGTAATAATGATATTAATAATGTTTTTTCAGATGACTGTATGATTACAGAAGAACATGATGGGTTGCACTATGAAATTGTTACTGAAGGAGGGTTTTCTGTTTATAATTATAGTGATATAACTTTTGATACTAATTTTTTATCACTTTTTAGAAAAGGTTTTAAATTTATTCCAACATTTAATTTAGATATAGGGAAGGTGCTTTTAAATATAAGAATGTTTACTCGGCAGTTGAATTTAAAAATGTTTTTTAAGAAACCGGTGGATATTAGCTCTAATCTAATAGAAAATAATTTGAATTTAAAGAGATCAAGCACATTTATTCCACCGAACCATCCCATTATTCATCTGTTTGAAAACTTTTGTGAAATACATATAAGGAAAACTTATAAGAATATGAAAAATACCAAGGACAATTTAACAGAAGCAGAGAGGTTCTGTTTAAGGCAACTAAGTACTTCGAATGCACAAAGGATTATGAAACCAGATAAAGGGGGAGGGGTGGTGATTATGAATACAATGGACTACCAACATAAGATGATAGAAATTCTAAACGATGAAATGATATATACTAGAGTTTCTAAATATGACATGGTAAAAGCATACACAAAAATGGATTGGTTATTACATGATTTATATATTGAAGGTGTAATAACTAAACAAGAGTATGATTATTTAACTATGGAATATCCTATTACACCTTCCATATTTGGAATACCGAAGGTACATAAAAGTATTTCAAACCCCCCCTTTAGACCAATAGTTTCAGCGAAACAATCAAAAACAGAAGCCTTGGCACACTATATTGATGTGCAATGTGGTGAAGTGATTCAAAGTATTAAACACATATTAAAAGACTCATGGCATTGTCTGAATACACTGAAAGATATAGATAAAGACCAACTATTAAATACCAATATGGTTACATTAGATATTATCAATTTATTTTCAGTAATACCTTTAGAAGAAGGACTAGAATACTTTGAATCAAGTCTGAAGGTTTTTAGTAAATTTCACATGGTTAAATGTAGATTAATAGTTGAATTAATGGAGATGGTACTTGAAAATAATTTTTTTCAGTTTTATGGTGAATATTACCAACAAAGTGCAGGTGTAGCAATGGGGGCAAGGTGTGCCCCTGTTTTGCAAACCTTGTGTTAGCCATGTGGGAAAGTAGATACGTCTTTAAAAGTATGTTTTGGCCTAAGATTAGTTTATATCTGAGATTTTTAGACAATATACTAATATTGTGGAGAGGAACGAAGGAAGAATTGAATGATTTTGTGGATTACTTAGAGAGTACTACGTCTTTTTAAAATTTACTAGTAATTTTAACGAAAATGAATGTGAATTTTGGATATAAAATTATATAAAAAGGGGATGGAATAGAATCAACTATATTTAGGAAAAAACTTTTCAAATTCCTATCTTCACTTTGACAGCTGCCACCCATATTTCCAAAAACGTAATTTGGTTAAAGGACAGATGGTAAGGCTGTCAAGGATTATAAGTGAAGATGAGGAATTTGTTTTACAAATTGAGATTTTAATGCACCTATTGAATGACAGGGGATATCCAACTGATTTACTGGAACAAACTAAAAAAGAAATATACTCTAAAAGACAGTCTACATTTAGGCCAATTATTAAATATGGGTTTACTAATGAAAATAAAGAAGGGAGAAAAGACGATTATTCGAACATGAGTTTGCTACAGTTGCCATATACTAACAGCATCAACACAATAGTTGATGGTGTACATGAAGTATGGAAAGCAGTATTTAACAATCAGACAGATTTAACACAATATATAGGTAGTTCCCCACACATTGTATATACTAGAGGAAGGAATTTAAAAGAACATTTTGAAAGTGAAATTTCTTTTAAATATTCACAAATGAGGAAATGTGGTTTTGTCGGGATGTAGGTTTATAAATGATGGACCATATGTTAGCATCAAACATCACAATCGTACTATTAAATGCCCTGGTCATGTTAACTGCAATACAAAATTAGTTGTTTATTTAGCAACTTGTTTATCATGCCCAGCCTTCTACGTAGGCAAGACTATAAGAAAATTAAAAGATAGGATTGCAGAACATGACAGGGACATTAAAATAAAAAAAGTACGAATGCACTTTATATGCACAGTAAGAACTGTACAAATTTTAAACGATTTTTGTTTTTTTGTGATAGACAGGATATCACAGGATAGTAGTAAAGAAGGTGATATAAATGCATTATTAGAGCTGAAAGAATGCATATGGCAGTTAAGATTAGATGCATGTAACTGGCCAGGGATGAATGAATATATATCTACATCTTCTTATTTGAAATTAAAATCACACTATATTTAAATTATTTATATATACACTTAATATGGTATTAATATAATAACAATTTTTATGAGTAAATTAGTGTATTTATTTATATAAATGAACTGCTAAGTTTTTTAATAGTGTCAAAAGATTGTGTTTTTTAAAATTTACATTTATTTATTAGTATTAAGTAATATTATTTATTTTGGTTAATCTGGTCTGCCCTATATGGTTTGTTTTATACACATATATATGAAATTAATTAGTACAATATATATATATATATATATATACATAAAACGTAATTAATTAGTGCAATATATTTCCATGGAAATGGACTGAGTAATTGATGGATGAATTACTATTTATAAAGCAGCTGCTGCTTTCTTAAAACTACTCTGAAGAAACCCACGAAGTAAAATGGGTGAAAGCGCTAAGTGAAATGTAAGGTTGTCTAAATGTACTGAGGAGTTCGAGTCTTATTTGTGATGTTATTAAAGGAGTTCGTGTTCTAGTCGTGGTTCCTGGTTTTAATTTACAAGTTTGCTTGGCTGTACGTTTACTTTGGTCTTATTTGGCGACCCGGATCCTAAGACTGTGTTCACGAGCTACCAGTTTTAAATGGTGTGCTATTTAAAGTAAAAATAATAAGTAACAAACTCTTTTAAGGATATAGAACAACAAGATCTAGACTGGTTTGGTTTTAATCTTTTTACACTATGTCTACAATCGAACAGTTATTGAAGCAGCAGCTTGCGATTACTGAACAACTCTTAACTGTATTTAAACAAGTAAGAAGTCCTAACAATAAGGACAAGGTGGATGTGGAACAGGCTTTCCCAGTGTTATCGGACACCGAGGAACTTATTTACACCTTGCACTCAACACCAGGCACTTCATATAATGCGAACCCCGTAGCCAGCCGTGGTTCAAGGGATTTAATTGGCAACAGGACTACACGGACTGTAGAGGGAAATGACGTACGTGTTGTTCCGGAGCCGAATTCCGAAAGTAACGCTCGGGACGGGGGCAATAGTGAAGGCAACGGCTTAAATGGATCTAATTCTTTTTATAACATTGAACAGATACTTTCTATTCCACGGTTTGATCGCTACCAATCGGGTAGAGATGAAGGAACATTTAGTAAATAACTAGAAGAGTTTGAGAGAACTTTGCGAAAGTTCAAAACTCTTCAAATGGACAACGTCTACCTTGAAAGATCCCTCGAACTAAATCAAATACCAAAGGGACTAAGGGTATTTAAGGTACCTTTTGGCTTTGAAAACGACTTAAATTTGCTTAAAGAACTTGAAAAAAATTTTGATAATGCTGGCAAGGACTTGATTAAGTTGATAATTAAAAACAATAATCTAAGACTGAATAAACTGAATGAGAAGCTTACTTGTCTAGATAACAACATAAAAAAAGATTTATTATTTGAACACAAAAAGGGAAAATTTAATTCGGTCTTAGCTGAAATTAAAAACTTTGTCAGCAATGGTTTAAAAAATAAAAATAAAAAGCTACAGAGGGATACATTGGATTATAGCAATAAGAAAGCATATGCACATTTTAAAGACTATAAAAGGTTTTTTGCTAACAACACTGTTGAGAGTCAGAATAGACACACAATACGTTATGAAAGTACAGGTAACAGGGAAATAGATACCCAAAGGTACCATGACACATTTAGAGAGGCTGATGATGCTTTTTTAGACGAGCCAGTCCCTCGAAGATCAGAACGGTTGAGGAACGGAACAGGGGTCAAATGCAATACTATGCACACAACAACAACAGGGGCAGATACAGATAAACACCATATTGAAAAATGTAGCACAGTGCACTTTAAATGAGGTAACAAAATTTCCTTCCAAACACTCTGAACTATTTGTATTATCTGAACAAACAAATAATGATTTAACAGGATCAGATATACAATGTAATAATGTTGATAACAATGTGTTTATAGATGACTGTAAGAATACAGAAGAACAAGAACTGGTAAAACCAGATATACAATGTAATAATGATATTAATAATGTTTTTTCAGATGACTGTATGATTACAGAAGAACATGATGGGTTGCACTATGAAATTGTTACTGAAGGAGGGTTTTCTGTTTATAATTATAGTGATATAACTTTTGATACTAATTTTTTATCACTTTTTAGAAAAGGTTTTAAATTTATTCCAACATTTAATTTAGATATAGGAAGGTGCTTTTAAATATAAGAATGTTTACTCGGCAGTTGAATTTAAAAATGTTTTTTAAGAAACCGGTGGATATTAGCTCTAATCTAATAGAAAATAATTTGAATTTAAAGAGATCAAGCACATTTATTCCACGAACCATCCCATTATTCATCTGTTTGAAAACTTTTGTGAAATACATATAAGGAAAACTTATAAGAATATGAAAAATACCAAGGACAATTTAACAGAAGCAGAGAGGTTCTGTTTAAGGCAACTAAGTACTTGAATGCACAAAGGATTATGAAACCAGATAAAGGGGGAGGGGTGGTGATTATGAATACAATGGACTACCAACATAAGATGATAGAAATTCTAAACGATGAAATGATATATACTAGAGTTTCTAAATATGACATGGTAAAAGCATACACAAAAATGGATTGGTTATTACATGATTTATATATTGAAGGTGTAATAACTAAACAAGAGTATGATTATTTAACTATGGAATATCCTATTACACCTTCCATATTTGGAATACCGAAGGTACATAAAAGTATTTCAAACCCCCCCTTTAGACCAATAGTTTTAGCGAAACAATCAAAAACAGAAGCCTTGGCACACTATATTGATGTGCAATGTGGTGAAGTGATTCAAAGTATTAAACACATATTAAAAGACTCATGGCATTGTCTGAATACACTGAAAGATATAGATAAAGACCAACTATTAAATACCAATATGGTTACATTAGATATTATCAATTTATTTTCAGTAATACCTTTAGAAGAAGGACTAGAATACTTTGAATCAAGTCTGAAGGTTTTAGTAAATTTCACACGGTTAAATGTAGATTAATAGTTGAATTAATGGAGATGGTACTTGAAAATAATTTTTTTCAGTTTTATGGTGAATATTACCAACAAAGTGCAGGTGTAGCAATGGGGGCAAGGTGTGCCCCTGTTTTTGCAAACCTTGTGTTAGCCATGTGGGAAAGTAGATACGTCTTTAAAAGTATGTTTTGGCCTAAGATTAGTTTATATCTGAGATTTTTAGACAATATACTAATATTGTGGAGAGGAACGAAGGAAGAATTGAATGATTTTGTGGATTACTTAGAAAGTACTACGTCTTTTTTAAAATTTACTAGTAATTTTAACGAAAATGAATGTGAATTTTTGGATATAAAATTATATAAAAAAGGGGATGGAATAGAATCAACTATATTTAGGAAAAAAACTTTTTCAAATTCCTATCTTCACTTTGACAGCTGCCACCCATATTTCCAAAAACGTAATTTGGTTAAAGGACAGATGGTAAGGCTGTCAAGGATTATAAGTGAAGATGAGGAATTTGTTTTACAAATTGAGATTTTAATATACCTATTGAATGACAGGGGATATCCAACTGATTTACTGGAACAAACTAAAAAAGAAATATACTCTAAAAGACAGTCTACATTTAGGCCAATTATTAAATATGGGTTTACTAATGAAAATAAAGAAGGGAGAAAAGACGATTATTCGAACATGAGTTTGCTACAGTTGCCATATACTAACAGCATCAACACAATAGTTGATGGTGTACATGAAGTATGGAAAGCAGTATTTAACAATCAGACAGATTTAACACAATATATAGGTAGTTCCCCACACATTGTATATACTAGAGGAAGGAATTTAAAAGAACATTTTGAAAGTGAAATTTCTTTTAAATATTCACAAATGAGGAAATGTGGTTTTTGTCGGGGATGTAGGTTTATAAATGATGGACCATATGTTAGCATCAAACATCACAATCATACTATTAAATGCCCTGGTCATGTTAACTGCAATACAAAATTAGTTGTTTATTTAGCAACTTGTTTATCATGCCCAGCCTTCTACGTAGGCAAGACTATAAGAAAATTAAAAGATAGGATTGCAGAACATGACAGGGACATTAAAAATAAAAAAAGTACGAATGCACTTTATATGCACAGTAAGAACTGTACAAATTTTAAGCGATTTTTGTTTTTTTGTGATAGACAGGATATCACAGGATAGTAGTAAAGAAGGTGATATAAATGCATTATTAGAGCTGAAAGAATGCATATGGCAGTTAAGATTAGATGCATGTAACTGGCCAGGGATGAATGAATATATATCTACATCTTCTTATTTGAAATTAAAATCACACTATATTTAAATTATTTATATATACACTTAATATGGTATTAATATAATAACAATTTTTATGAGTAAATTAGTGTATTTATTTATATAAATGAACTGCAAAGTTTTTTAATAGTGTCAAAAGATTGTGTTTTTTAAAATTTACATTTATTTATTAGTATTAAGTAATATTATTTATTTTGGTTAATCTGGTCTGCCCTATATGGTTTGTTTTATACACATATATATGAAATTAATTAGTACAATATATATATATATATATACATAAAACGTAATTAATTAGTGCAATATATTTCCATGGAAATGGACTGAGTAATTGATGGATGAATTACTATTTATAAAGCAGCTGCTGCTTTCTTAAAACTACTCTGAAGAAACCCACGAAGTAAAATGGGTGAAAGCGCTAAGTGAAATGTAAGGTTGTCTAAATGTACTGAGGAGTTCGTGTCTTATTTGTGATGTTATTAAAGGAGTTCGTGTTCTAGTCGTGGTTCCTGGTTTTAATTTACAAGTTTGCTTGGCTGTACGTTTACTTTGGTCTTAGAATGGAACATCATATTTATTAATCCAAGTACATATTAATGTATATTATGTGCTACACAACATAACTTAACATAACAGTTAGTATGGTAATAGCATGCCAGGGTGAAGTAAATCATATGGCCAACAAAACAGTTAAAATATGTTAATATTGAATCATAATAAAGCATACCAATAATCAACCACATTTTCCAAAATATAGTTACACAAAATATATTAATATTAATTCATAAAACATTACAATAATGAATAAATTAAGATAACGGGTAGGGAGAGAGAGAGAGAAAAGCATTCCATTTCTGGCATTGCAGATGATATCCCTGATAACATTGGTCATGCATACATCTACAGGTGTGTATTGACAATGGTGATTACAGTGAATACAATTATCCTATAGCTGCTGTAACACATACATACCTCTCAAGCTGATAGCATCGGACAATATGGGCCAAGCACTAACAAATGCAGGTACAGAACTACTCAGAACAGTTGCACATAACATAGACTTATATAACTACTAGGGTGTTCTCTAAATGGATTTGGTAATACATTCCATTCCAGGTAATAATTTATCTGGTAAACATGTGACAGATGGATTAGTCAGTTCTAATTACATTATCAGAAATCATGACACTTGAGAGGCATGTTTGTGTACAGTAATTAAACTTGATAACCATCATGGCTTATTGGCAGGCATTGGCGTAGAACCCACAAGATGTGTCTGCAGTGGACAGCTGCAAATTATTTAATAATTGATGCAGAAGCATAGTATGGACAAGCATGATATACAGCCATACTGGGATTATACAGTTTTATTTCTAAATCAACAATGCTAATACACACATTTTTGCTATTGAGTGTAACATTCTGTGAGATATAAGCACAATATATGCACATAATATGGGTTAACTCACCCATCACATTTTTGTGTTTTTGGTGAGAGAGAAATTATTATAATTGTATGACTGATACTGAAAATGTAGTGCTACAAAGCACTGGATTCGAACCCAGGACTGTGTGTGGCAAAAAAGTACAGTGCACGAGGAATTTAACAGACTGAGCTACGGAGTTACTGCTGACTACAGGGTGACTGATACTTGCCTGGAGACCACCTGGAAACATACTATGAATTGTGCAATACAAGTTATAGGACTTTCATCTAGCATTCTAGTATTGTTACAGTGTTATACTAGACTGCAGCATGGTATACAACCATACTGCATACATTACTACAGCTTTATTTCACTTTCAACAATACAGGTGAACACATATTATTGTTATTGGTTTGCAATATCTGTGAAGTCTATACACAATATCTGACCATGGAGTGGGATAACTCATCAATATACTTTTATTACCTGATGTCTGTGGAAGACGGAGTATTATATGACTGGTGTTAGCCTAGAGAAAGTCTTGAACAGTACTATGAGTTTTGCAATACACTTTGCAGCCATTAGCTTTGCATTCTGATGCTATTACAGTGTTATATTTGACTGTTGCAATCTTAATTTACAGACTCAATGTATACAGCTCTACTGCAATTGTTAAGACAAGACAATTCTGATCTACACCATTTTCCTTGCTGTTATTGCTATTGTTTCTTGTTTTTATTGCACTACAGTTGTTATTATTTATTTATTGCACCATATTCCATATTTATTTTATACAGCTCTAATTCCACATTTATTGCACTATAGCTCTAATTCCACATGTACTGCACTACAGACTGTATTGTATATACCTGATTGCAGTTAATGCTTTACTCTTTCTTGCTTAATGCAACAGTTGGCAATGGCATAATACATCCATACTCACCATGCTCACGGCGCAACCTGGCCAGGTGCTTGTCATGAGACTTGACATTTTGACGCCTCTCAGCTGCAGGTGTTGGGAGAGAAGCACACCATTATGCATACCAGTTTTGCAGACATTCAGATTACATACTGTTAAAACAGAGTATAAAGTACTTACATACTTGTGGGGCATTTCCTGCCATCACTTCATGGACCCAGGTGTCCAAGGCTCCCCTATTTTGTCTTTTCAGGTCATCATGGTGGTGATGACACTGCTCACCTGTGCATGGGATACCAATAATACTGGTTAGTTTTCTGGCCAGCCGGTCCCAGAGTTTGCATTACACTCCGAGCCCTGGAAACCACCCTACAGCAACTTATCATTATGTTTTTTACAAGGAGCCCAACCATGAACCTGAAAGAACACACCTTCTCCAACACCACCAGCCATATCGACAGATGATTGAACTCCAATGGATTCTGCAGAATTCCTGACCATGCTGCTTTATATAGGCTGTTTTCCCACCATTACACGTCATTAAGCAAAATTCAAAAAAGTGCCGCATTGCTTAGCAGTGTGAAAACCAGCCATGGCAGAGCTGAGCAGTCCGCAAACATCACAATGGTGGTTTTAGTGAAGCTGAGCACCATGCAAAAATTGGCAGCCATTAACATGCTAATGTGGTGCATAGCAGGTTTAAGCACAGTTGTGCAGAGTGTGGTGGAGCCATATTTTAAAATTTTGTCCATAACATGTGCAATAAAACTACAGACAAGTTCTGACTTCCATGTATTCAAACCTTGGACCTACTACACATGCAGCCATAACTCTACCCATTTAGGTATGTGAATATTAAGAAATCTGGTATACCTTCATGTATACCACTTAGCTACATGTTAGCGTGCTGAGCACCATGCCGCACCACGTAAACACGCTAAACATACCAATAAAGAAATAATTAATTACATCTGGTTTCTATTTTCAGATGAATGACAGGTCCCTGTCATGTATCTATGAGCTCCATTCAGTTTAGCTGTGCCCTGGATGGGGCAAACGCCAAATAAAAAAAAAAAACATAAAATGTCATTATGTTTATTAATTACATCTAGTTTCTATTTTAAAATGTTTGGCAGGTGTCTGCTGTCTACATGTGAGCACAGCTTAGCATTGCTGCACTCCATGCTGTGTACTGCAAACATGCAGTTTAAAAAAATAAATAAATAAATAATAAATAAAAGACAACACTGATTCAATATCCATGCTCCTTGGCTCTCCCTCATTAGCATACCATCATTAATATGCATAGTGTCCTGCCAAGGGGAACATGGCCATATACATGGATACATTCTGTGCAGGGTCTACATGGTGCCTTCATGGAGTTTATTAAATCCTGGGGAATGGGTTGTTACAGAAGCATTTTCCAGAAGCTACATCCATTATTCCTTTAGAAAGCTGCTTTAGAATAACTGTGTGTTACTGCCTGCAGTTTTCCTGATAGTCAACTAGCTGCCCCTAAAAGCCTTTTAGGTTTTTATACACTATTCCCAAACCTGTCCCAGCAGTTATAGCTTTAGTTGATCCCACTGCTGCTAAGAAATTTGATAATTCCAATCCTACTCTTTCTGATAAGGATGACGAGAATGATAGGTATGGGGAAAAGGGTATACTTTTACAACTTTGATTTTCAAAATTTTGAATTGCCGGGCTCATGTGTTCAAGTTTGTTCTGACGAATTGTTAAAGTCTGAGGAATACTTTATTTGCAGTTTCTTCTTTTGAGGAAAATCTGCTTTAAATAACTTAGTTTCTTCTATTGCACAGGTCATAACTCATTGTGTGTGTGTATGTGTGTGTGTGTGTGTGTGTGTGTGTGTGTGTGTGTGTGTGTGTGTGTGTGTGTGTGTGTGTGTGTGTTTATGACTCTCTTGATTCTTCTTTCAGCATTTCACTGTTTTCCTAAGCTTAGACCTACCTTAGATAGCTTTATATAACTAATCTATTTTGCAATCTGTTTTTAATGTCACAACTTGATTTTTATCACTAAAATATGACCACATTACCTGAATCATTACTAAAATATATTCACTCTGCATATATCATCAAAGACAAGATCTAGTTTGCATCCATCACTGGAACCACTGCACTAATGTTCTACAAGAATCACAAACCACACTTAACATGCATAAACTATTTTCTCTAAACCTGAAAACTACTAATGTTATTCCAAGATCTATACTTACAAAAACAATTAAAACTATATAGTAGACATTAATGTGCAAACAAAAAAATTATAATTATCTTAACTAATTTGAATCGAGTTTTGTATACTGGAAAAGCAAAGTACAATGCATATGTCTATAAAATAACACTTACGCAATACGATCTACAAAAATTTAAATAAAAATAAAAAAAAATATGTAAACCTACTTGTCTAATTTCTGTACATGGTTAGACAAAATATATCACTCAGCAGAAGGAACAAAACTGATCTACCCATTTAAAAAGCACAGAAAATCACTCTGAAGAAATTAAATTACAAAAGGAAGACTTGAAAAAAAGATCCCTGCACCAATTAAAAAAAAAACAACTGCAAGGAATGCAAATGAGAAACCTGCAAGAATAAAGGAAATATATGGTTCAAACTAACAACAATGCATTCAAATAAAATATTCCTGTCCATTTCTTCCCCTGCCAGACCTGAATGCAATACACTAAAAAAGGATGAATAAAACTTCGTTTTCATCAATAGTCTACTTTGTGTACCAGTTGATGGTAAGTTCATCTTTAAGAGTCATATAATTGAACACATAAATAAATATCATCAAAGATTCAGAGCTATATACAGAGCCAAGACATTTCATCCTGACCTTGGCTGTAAATGTATTGCAAATGCTTATTTCCTACTAATACTCCTACATGTTGCCCCTATCCTCACTAACCTGAAAAATCACCCTTTTAGGAAAGATTAACAATGCCACAAGAAAGCTGCCATTTTTATGGTTAACAAGCCTAAAACATCCTATCACTAACTTGCATGCCCTAACATTGACAAACAGCTTATAATTTCCAAACTATCTTAAATTCCTTCATACTCAGTTTACTGTCTTCCACTGAATACCCTCCTGTAGTGGTATAACTCCTGCAGAGATAACATTTCTAAAACTAAATTAATGACTCAACAATCTTAACATCAGAGCTTATCAGGAAATACTCTTTACTACAATTATATTTCCATAGCATGCAACATAATACCCAGCCCACTTTTGGGAAATAGACAAGCTTAACTTTAAGAGAAACACCCATTCTCATCTCCAAATGCATTTTATGTCAATGCTAAATCCCAACCGACTGGATAACTACTATCCTATCTATACTTTCTCCTTATACATTCCTATCTCCTTCTTACTGCCATACATGACTAGCCTAATTACAAATTCCCCTCTTAACTATCATTTAGGTTCACCTCTTACATAAATGTCTCCAACCTCATCTATATTTACCTTCCTAAGATCAAAGCACTACTACTTTGGAACCATCAAATATTGAAAACCGTTTTTGACATTTACTCATTTATTAATGTAATTTTACCTCATTGTGAGATTTGTTTATCATGTATGATGTGTTTACTTAAAATAATTTTTGCCTAATTATTTTGTTAGTCCAACTATGATTTGCTTATCCATGTTTTTTGCTATGGTGCTTTTGTTACTTGGCTTCAATTGAAAGGTGTATGCAATGAGCAAGACCACTCACAGGTGACCACATATCCCCACCAACCACCCCCCTTGTGTATAACAGCAACAGAATGTAGAAATAAAATGAAGAAACCCTTTTTTTCTTTAAAAATCTGATTACAGTTAACTGTAGGTGCTCGGGTGTGCCCATCTCTTAGCTACGGTTAAAGCAGCTTAAAAGGCTGAAGAAGATAAGATGGAAGATGTGTGCAAATGAAGCAGAATAGCAATAGTGTAGTGGGCAGAGTATTTGCCTTATGAGCAAGCATTCTCAGTTCGAGTCCCACTGCAGCACATTCCATTTTACATGTCAAAGCACGTTATGACCAATATTTTTGTTGCATAACCCACTAAATAATATATATTTATGAGCTGGAGTACTGCAGTAAATGCACATGTGAGGTGTCAGTGTCATAATGAATAAGGCACTAGTAAGCAGGAGTAAGCAAAAATAAGCAGTAGTAAGCATATTTAAGCACTAGTAAGTGGCCTTAAGGCCGTTTGCGTGGTGGTAAGCAATGCCTACACTGGCCAAGCAATTCTAAAGCTAACTCTCTGCAAGCAGTTGCAACAGCAGATTAGCAGTGCTTACTATCGCGCAAACCCACTTACAGCTGCTCAAAAGTGCCTTAATCACTCCGTATCCAACAGCCCTTCTTCTGCTCATCAACAAAATAAACAGCCATGCAGGTCTTGAACCCAAGACCCCATACACCACAGTCCCAGTAGTTATCCAACAAGCCATGACAAAAGTACAGAAGAATGAGGTAGTAGCAAACAAGTCTTCACCATAGTATAACCAAACTGAACCTGTGAAAGGCATCAGTATACAGTCATATGTGCCATAACCCACTAATAACATAAATATGTGAACTGGAGTACAGCAGTAAGTCCAGAAGTGAGGTGTAATTGTAAGAGAGTGTTGAAGTCCCCAATAAAACACAAGGACCCCACAGAGTGTATGTACACATCAATCAGGGACACCAGGCATACATATAAGGTGTAATAAATAATAACACAATGCCAAAAAGGCATTATGATGAAGGTCTAATGTAAGCAATGCTAAGCTTTGCACAGGCCAGTTTAGGAGGTGTGAGCAATATGTAGACCAGCTAACTCTTTGTGCCCAGCGGTATACCCCTTTAAACAATGCCAACCTTAGGTAAGCAAGTTTGCCCATAGCTTAGCCTTTTCAAAACTGTCCAATCACGAAAAAGTGCAGGAAATCGGGCCTACTTAAACCCAAGAGGCAGGAATACATATCATAACTGGTTGTAGCTTCCCCTTGCAGGAACTATGGCAGTAAGGGGAGAAGGAGTCCGCTTCCGGGCACAGCGCTGGTGCATCCAGGATTCTAAGGTCACGGCAGGATTCCTAGTTAAAGACCATGCACAGAGACTGCTGCAGGGCCAGTACCAGGGCTTCCAATGTAAGGCAGATGCCTGAGACTGTCTCGCCCGTGACCTCACCAGTGCCACTGGCATACCCCAAACTGGTGAGCAGGTCAGGCACCAATATGCCGATCTGAAGCGGTGGAAGGGGGACCTCTTGGAGGAGTGGCTCCAAGAGGCTAGACCATCAGAGGATATTCCAGACAGTGTATCATACCAGTATGTGTGTAATAATTGCCAGCTCAGGTATATCATGGATAGGTATGGCTCAATATTCCTCTTATGTCCCCCACAGCTGCAACAGAGTGGGCCATGAACCAGGAGGTGATGGTTTTGAAAAGGCTAATCTATGGGCACACCTGCTTACCTAATGTTAGCATTGCTTAAAGGGGCATACCACTGGGCAGATTGAGTTAGCTGGCCTACACATTGCTTACACTATGTAAGCTGACCTGTGCAATGCTTAGTGTTGCTTAATATCTAATTAGTATTATATTTTCATTTTGACATTGATTTATTATTTGTTACATGTTATATCTGTGTCTGGTATCTGTGATTCATGTGTCCGTACACTGTATGGGGTCCTGGGAAATTCAACACTTTATTACAATAACACCTCACATCTGGCCTTACTGCAATACTCCAGTTCACATATTTATGTTATGCAGCAGGTTATACAACATCACACTGTACATAGATTTATTTCACATGTTCAGTTTGATTTTCCTTTGATAAGGATTTGTTTGTTGAAACCTCACTTTTATGTACTGCTGTGATGACTTAGTGGTTAACTTCTGTGACTGTAGTGTACAGGGTCCTTGGTTCGAGCCTTACAGAGGCTATTTATCTTGTTGCTGGGCAGAACACAGGCCATTGGCTACAGAGTGACTAAGGCACTTTAAAGCAGTTGTAAGCGAGTGTGCGCTTGTTTGTGCGGAGCTAAGCACTGCTAACTTCCAGTTACAGTTTCTTATACTTAGTAAGCTTCCAGATTGCTTAATCTGTGTAGGCAATGCTTACACTCATGCAAACACACTCAAACACACTTACTAGTGCTTACATATGCTTACTACTGCTTAATTATTCTTAGACCTGCTTACTAGTACCTTATTCATTATGACACTGATACTTCACATGTGCATTTCCTGCAGTAATCTAGTTCATAAATATGTGTTATTTAGTGGGTTTTGCAACAAAAATATTGGTTATAATGTGCTTTGCCATGTAAAATAGACTACACTGCAGTGGGATTCGACCCAGGAATGCTTGCGCATTAGGCCAATGCTCTGCCCACTACACTATTGCTGTGCTGTTTCATTTGCATATATTTTCCTTTTTATCCTCTTCAGCCTTTTAAGCTGCTTTAACTGTAGCTAAGTGATGTGCACACCTGCGCACATATGGTTAGCTTTAATCGGATTTAAAAAAAAAATAAAAGGGTTTCTTCACTGACTTTTTCTGTACAGTTGCTGTTGTACACATGGGGAACTGTTGGTGGTGATCTGGAGACACCTAGGAGTGATCCCGCTCATTTCTTCCCACTTTTAGCTGTTCTACATTGCAGGGGCATGTTTATTCTGAGAGCTGTGCTTTCAGACATGCCCCCTGCACTCGTACATCCTCCGTGTAAGCCTAGGAGCTTGGGCAGCGTGCCTTCATTGATATGCATGGTGTGCTGCCGTCCTGCTCCTAAACGGGCGCTTCCATGCAGGACTAAACTAGAAAAATTAACTTATAGAGGGCTACAAAGATACTATTGTTTTGCTAAAGTAATGTTTTTTTTATAGAGAAACAGGCTAGATTTATTTAAATCCTTTTATAGATGCCAGTATACCATTTCCTTCAAGAATCATTCCCAAGACAGGCAGCATAGAAATGATCTGAAACCATGTGAGCCAGACAGGTTTTAGACATTAGGGACAGGTATGATGTTAGCCCACTTTCCATTCGTAAGTATAGCTCCATAGTCAAGTGAGAGGTTTACATTCTGTGTAAAGGGAACAGCAATGACTAGGGATGACAACTCCAAGAAGTCTGGGCGAAGACTGATGTCACGTTTGAAGATTCCTTTTAATTTAATGTGTGCCTAGTTGGTTTAAAACTGCTTAAGCAGAAATTGTGTTGAAGGGCTGATGTAGCATGATTACATGCCATGTCTGTTTTAGTAAGACATGTGGTGGGAATCATGTAATCAGAAGGAGAAGAGTCTTTAGTTTGTAAGAAGAAAGCATGAGGTATCATATTTTCATGCTGCTTTGCTACAGACTTCCTCCTTCCTCAGTTGCCAGCCCCACACTGTTCCCATACTTTGGTGTTCCTATGTTCAGCAGTGCTTTCTGCACAACCCAATATGTGTAGGTCTTCCATTACCACATCGCTGACACCACCTGCTCCCCTGAATGGGATTAGGCCATAGAAGGAGCCATTATACTGCAGCTCATATTGGGCTTTCCACTTTTATCACTACTGGGACTTATGATATGATTGTATGTCCCACAAAATGGATGAGAGGGCAATGCCTGAATATTCCTCTTTTCCCATGCCAGCTCCAAAAAGAGCCTAAGCTGGCAATTGAACACATGCCCCCCTGGGTAGTAGTCATGGATTTATCCCTCTGTGACAATTGAACTGGCTATAAGCAAGATGTATGTAGGCTATGACTAATAGTGAAGGCATGGAGATACCTGCAATAGATATGGATAATTCTTACCTTGTCAGGTAGTCACCCTGTCTTACTTCCTTTAAGAAGTATATTTATTGGAACAAAGGGAGATTGAGGTTATTCTGGAAGTGTGTGAACATTGCACACCTGACTGAAACACTCCAATATACTCTGTATGAGAGATAAAGATCTTTGTCTGTTGACTTCTGTTTTTTTATTTAAATGAAATATTCTTCCAAATATAATATTGCAAATGAACTTTTGTGGTAATCCATGAAGCTTTGAGATATTGCATTCTCCTCCTCTGAAGGGCAAGGTTCATGTTTTGAAATTGGATAGCAGTATTGAGAAAATTCATTGACACTGTTTCCATAATGTTACATTATAAAACTGAGACTGATCGACAGTTGAGAGGAAGCATAGTTAACCATTTTGTTATGATAAAAGATTAGTCCACATAATACAAGCACTGTGAAGGTTTTACAGGTCTGTATGTCTGTTATAAATGTAATGACTACTGATATAACTGGCTTTTGCATACCAAAATCTCTTGGACCTGTTAGTGGCTAGCCAGTAAAGAAATACATGATTTCAAGTCAAATGTTTAGGTGCAATAATGACTGAAACAGACATAAAATTCAGATATTCATCATATTGAACACTGCTGCAGTACCCCTAGCTATATGGATTACATCATACCAAGGATATAACAGGCAACCAGCTTCCAAACCTTCAGGTCACCATCCATGTGCCCACACATTCAGACAGTTTGTGCTGAGCTGACTTGAAATTTGGAAGCAAAACCCTTCAGAGCTTACCTGCCACTGAAGACTGGCTTTTGAGAATTAAACAGTTTGCTTGTGCTTTCCTTTTTTGGGCAGATAAGTTCCATTTGGGGGAAAACCTTCCATTCTCTTATTTTATTTGATGTTTTATTCCTTTCATCTTCAGGAAAGTTATTTTAATGCAAGGGGTATTGCATTTTAATAGGTTGTCTTGAGACTAATGTTCTTTTAAAGGGAGTGCTCATTTTTTCTGTCAGTTTAAAAGTGGTGTAAAGTAACTGTAAACATTTTTTCTGTGGAGAAACTGTTTATTTTACTTTTGTGAGGGTGGAATATGTTTTAAAGTGCTTTTTTGCTACATTTTTCTGTCAAAAAAGTAATTTTTGTGAAGTGGTAGTGTTTATCCGAAATTGCTGCTTTATGGTCTGTCTTTATTCCAGCCACAAAAATAAAAAGTAAGCAGACAGACTTTGCTGCCACAGTAGGTTAGCAGTTTGCCTGAACCACAGGTGGGAGTCTCTGCTGTGCCTATTTGTTGTACCTCAGACCACTTTTATCCCAAGTCCCTCTCTGCAGCGACTATGGATGAAGGGTTAAACACATCCACTGTAGCTGTTGGGATCCCCACACTGGGGAATGGAGAGACATTCTTGTTGGTCCTGCGAGAGAAAAAGGAAGGCTTCCTTGTTGCATCAGAATTCTGTGCCCATCCCTGAGGAAGGTACTGCTGCCATTAGTAACATGGTTGGCCCCATTTTTTCCTGTCAAAAAGAAATAGAAACCAAGCATTTATCCACTCCTAAATTTTCTTTGGATAGGAGTAGTTTATTGGGGTCTGACTTATTTTAGGCTTTTGATCCTTCTTGCAAAGTAGTTTTCTGGTAAAAGAAAAATGTATCCAACTTTTCCTGAAGAGACTCAAGATTCTGTATCTGATAAGGAAGAGGCATGGACAGCTACAGGGATTTTCCCCTCAGATTTCTGATTCAGGCTCAGAGTAGAGCTCAGTTTTTGATTCTCCTTGTTGGGAGTGGGTTCTGTTTCTGTTAAACTATTACTGGAATGTGTCAGTGTTTGCAGTGGGAGAATACTGAGGTTTCTCAGTCCCTCAGAAAATACAATGGAGGGAATTTAATAAAGCCTATACAGTCTTTTTTACTGTGTAGGCATAATGACATGCTGCTTACATGAAAGTAAGCAGGCTTGTGAATCAGTAAGCACTGCTGAGCGGCGCACACGTGCCAGCAAGGGAAGTTCCTTGGCATGCAAATCACCTCATAAAGAGTTGAATCTCATGAAAATGAGGCAAGTAGAGTAATCCAGCAAGCAGATAGGAAGACCTGCAGACCCCATGTTAGTGTCCGTAGTGTACATGGAAAAATTCTGTATACAGGATTTCAGACAGACAACCGGGGTGGAAAATGAGCAGGGAGATGGACAGAAATGGCATTACACATACAGATATGAGCAAAACTATCCACCATGTATACAAAAATGTAAGGGAAATAAGTTAAAATAATTTTATTTTTTTTAATGATCTGGGTATGTTTGAGCAATGCAGCGCAGTGAGCAAACATGCTTTTATGAAAAAAAATAGTGGAAAAAACACTTTTAATAATATGTGACAGAAATGTATTATAGGACCCTATGTCAAGTATCTGCAATGGTGGAATGGTGCTGTTGCTAATGAGGTAGGGCCTGGAACCATGTAGTTTGCAGGTTGTTTGCAGAGATCCCTATCAAATGAAGTGGGGTTAGTGACTAGCACAAATAGGTATCATTGTCCACATATCCCTTTCATGTAGGCACAGAGCCATGCTGGTGTTTACAGAAGAGGTAGCTGATGTCAAGAGGTGTTGCATCTGAGGACTTGTAAGCTCATTGGAGCTCAGCATGCCACCATGCTGAGTATGACCTTTCAGGGGGTGTGTACAGTGACTGCTAAGCTTTGTTTACCTTAGCAGCACTTGTTTTCACGTATTTGCATGGTGCACCACTGTGCTGAGTGTATCTAAAACCCAGTTATATATTAATTACTGATGACCCCTGCTTCATATAAACTAGGGCCATTAAATGTAATAATTATGTTCTTGGCAGATGGAATACATCATAGGTAACCAATCACACAGTCAGTACCAACAGTACAGCACTATAAAGTATGCATACACCCTACATTCTGATTTTTCACCCACACTCTGCACCATTAGAGTACAAACTTGAGAGTCTTAACTGAAAGAATGCTAGGGGATGCTGCAGGTCTCCTACATATGTATGTGGTAGATGCCGAAGTCAATGGTACTGCTGGTGCTGCTGAAAATAGGCCTATGCACAGAAGGAGAAAAGTGTCCAGGCCCAGGGTAACCTTCCAAGTGCTACATGACCTGGAGATTGTAGAGTACTACAGAGTGGACAGGGCATACTGCAAGAACTCATTGAGCTCTTCAGCCCTTAACTAAGACCCAGAACCAACAAACAGAACCCATCCTAGTTGAAACAAAGGTATGTGTAGCCCTTAGGATAATAGCCACAGATACCTTCCAAAGACCAGTTGGGGGACATAATGGGGGTTTCACAGACATCAGCATCTACAGTACTCCACTAGTTCCTGGATGCCATGCTACCACATGCCAGTGAGCACATTTATTTCACCCTCACCCCTGAGGTGAGGGCTAGCAATATGCAACACTTCTAGCATGTAGCACACTACCCTGAGGTACTGGGTGCCATAGATTGCACTCATGTACACATTGAGGCACCACCCAGTGAGCAGGGTAGATTCTACATTAACAGCAAGGGGTACCACTCCATCAAATGCCAGGTCATGTGCAACGCCCAGGGCATTATCATGAATGTGTGTGCTGGCAGCTCTGGCAGTTGTCATGACTCCCATATCTGGCACACATCACAGTTGTACCAGATGTTTGCTCGGGGGGAACATCCCACATGGCCATTTACTGGGAGATGCAGGCTATATCCTGAAACCATGGATGATGACACTCATCAGAAATGCATACACACACACTGAAGAATGTTATGCTGAGGCGCATGAGCAAACTAGGAACATCACAGAGCATGTGTCTGAGCTTGTGAAGTCACGGTTCTGGTGCCTCAATATATTTGGTGGAGCCCTGCAGTACTCTCCAGCCACATGTGCACATATGTTCACAGTATGTGCCATGCTACACAATATGACCCTGTGGAAACAGCTGCAGCAGGATCAGCAAAGGGAAGTGATGCGCAGCTCTCCACCAGTGCCTAGGTCACCACAACCACACTCACAAGAGGACTCAGAGGAGGATCTCCCTGATGATGTACCGGTAGGCAGATGTAGGCATGCCCAGTACACCCTGGCATTGGGTAAGAGACAACACATAGCATATTCACTGCCAACCTAGGGCTCTAAGGAGTGACACCTTACTCCTACTCACATACATATAGTAAACATGTTGATGCCAGGCACACCACATAACCTGTACATATCCATGTATTGGTTGTGTACTGCTTGCATCACACAGAGTCACCCCTGAACTACAGGTCTCCCAACTGCTGCATTTGCAAGGTAAGTCTCTAAGCTACACACTAATTGTAAGAGTTACTGTAATATAGCATAAGTATGGATCTGCTGCTGTTATGCAAGGAAATATAGTGGGCTAATTGGCCAGATGTAACATCCACATGGGACTACAGATACCCAGTCAAATAGCATGTGTTCCTTAATAGTCACTAGGTATCATAGTTGGAATATTCACTACAGCAGTCAAGGGAGATGTTAAACAGTGGGCTCACATGATATTTGGACTATTGTATATCACAGTAGATCATGAGCCGTTTGTTCTCCTACCCCCAACATAGCAGTGTACCCGTACAACTGCTTTAACAAAAAATCATCTATGGTATATCAGTGGACCAGGCAATCTCAGGGCTGTAACATAGATATTGCTCATACCATTGTATGTCTCTCCTCATGCAAGATAACAATATACATATTTATGCTGTTAATTGTGTGACTAATGACTCGTCTCTGTTTGGTGACCTGAGTGGCTCAGTGGACTAGGGAAGCTAGCATGGGTGATGGTCTTGATGGTTCTAATATGGAATTACTCACATCTTTTGCATGTGAGGTAGTATTATGTTGGTGTTTTCACAGACTGTCATACCTCTTACTGCAAGAAATCTGGACACAGCAAATAAGACTGGGGGGACAAAGGCCCAAACATAAGGTCAGATTTCAAATATTTTCCCCATAAAGGTAGAAAGCCACTGGAAGTAAAGGTGCTGCATATGTTCTGAAGGATATAATGTCTGAAACACAAATGTTTGTCTGTAGGTAGTATAATGTAATGATGTCAATACTGAAAATTTCACTAGAAGACCACAAATGTGTGAGGAACAGACCAAAAGTATGAGTCAAATCTCTGAACAATCTTGGGAAATCAGGACGGTTGAGAGGTATGCAGACTGTTAGTCTGTTTGTGGTATAACATTACCAACCACAGTAAGAGATTAAGTACAGCACACAGATGGGGAATGCTGTGGACATTTTGAGTGAAGTGCCGTACTGAGGAAACAGGGGCAGATGTTAATGTCTGTAACATATAAAATCCCTGACTGGAGTCCAGGTAGGTGTGGACTGGTGTCATCTTATTAGTACTCACAGTCCCACTGGGCATGACCATACACTTAGTTAAAATGAGTGCAATCCTGTTACCGCTTCATCAAAATGACCTGTTATGTATAAATGTCTATACAGATAGATATACGTATACATATCCATCTGTAACTATCTCTCTCTCTCACATGCATAGCATAGCTATCGCTATGTAGTGACAAATAGATATGTACTGATATATATATAGCTATATATATTAAAATGATACATACACCCCCCATATATCTACATAACACATATACATATCATACAAATGCAGCTACAGTTATATGTACATCCCTGTTATATACAGATATATGTGAGTGGATGTCTGTATTGTCTGACATACCCTAATAATGGTGAGTAAATCTCCACTATCATACAGCCATGCTGTCACTCTAAAGATCCAAGCTAAGGGTGCAACAGTACAAATTCCACTTATGCACAGACCCCTGTGCCTGCTGGGTGTCACCACATAGACAGACACAGGTGAGCAAGTGCTGTAATTTTAAACATTGTCAATGCATGTATGGGCAGGGCAACTTGTCCCTGCCCACAGGTATGCCTAGGTAACTGCAAGCAGACACATATGGTCATACAGGTAATTGTACACACATAGCTAGGATAATTACATTTATCCCACTGCTAGGATAACAGATGCAGATAACAGTATGAAGCAATATCACACTGCAGGCTACAGATGCTGGTCAACATAGGCCTAGTTTGTGTAATGCACAAGTACTGTGCCTGCAATCACATGTACAACAGACTTAATATGTGGCGTGTGCAATACGTACTGTGATCTGTAATGTATAAGACTAAATAAGTAGGGGGTTCTAATATCACTCCAGTCCACTTGGTGCATGACTGTGTCACAGTGTGTGTGTGTGTGTGTGTGTGTGTGTGTGTGTGTGTGTGTGTGTGTGTGTGTGTGTGTGTGTGTGTGTGCATATATTTACCTGCAAATGAATGGGCTTGCCCTCTTGGGCTATTCACCTGAAATGGTAATACACTTTTTGGCCCTGTAACTTACTGCTAGCATCCACACTGCCCACTTCTACAAAGCCTGATGATGTCAGCCACCTTAATACTACCAACTGACAGTATAATATCAGATATAAGCCATTGCACATGCGATAAGTACCATGATCTACAGTGTATAAAACTAAATAGGTAGGGGGTCTATTCTCACTCAAGCCCACTTGGTGCATATGTATGCATCCATATGGCATAACCTTGTTAGCCTAGACACATGTAAGTTTTGCAGTTTTTATCTGTAGCGGGTGATATGGCACCCCAAAGGACTGACCACAACAAGGCCTGCTTATGTCATCAGGCATAATATTTCCTAAAATGATAGTACTAGCAGACATGAGGTCTGTTGCATGCACCATGTACTGTGATCTGTAGTATGTACCATTACATAGGTAACTGTGCACACCTACATACAGCCAACCTGCACTATGTGTGTGCTTTGGCAGGGCCTGTATGCACTGATTGGAAGTAGTTCTAGCCTCAATGTAGCCATGTGTTTGTGTGAGCCTGTTAAGAGTATTTTACAACATGTTATAGAACCATGGGACCTATGGATTGAACACAGAGAGTACTGTAGCATTTGACTGTCACTGGTCGGAAAGATATGGATGCAGTCACTGTTGTGCAACCAATACCAATAGGTTTGGGACATACATCCCAGACTGGCACTGGTATACTAAATGTGGCAGACATCACACCTATCATTGTGTGCAATTTACCGTTGCCATGTCACTACAAAGGCATATCATACAACAGTAGCATCCACACAGGTTCAAAGGTACACTAATACACATTGGAGAGAACATGTCTTATGGAGTTTATGTCAGGACCATACATGTGTAGTCTATTTCCGAAATACTTTGGAGGAGATGTATATGTTTTCATACAGGGAGGTGTCAGTTCCCACTGTGTTTCATGACAGGACTAACACGTGTCACCTGTGCTACACACCAACATCAGTGTGGTATGGATAGTACATGCTGGTGAGAGAGGTATGTAAAACAGGCAGTGCACCCTACATGAAACAAGTCCCCCATGCATGTCACCCACACATCTGCTGTGACACACATTATGTGCAGGTTATACATTAGGATCTAGAGTACAACAATCAAAACTGTTGCCAGGCAACTGTTGGTACTGGAAACATAAAATATGTAGATGTGTCATCTCCTTCAAAACCTGGTGGCACTTATGAAGGATAGCAGACCTTCTCACAGATTAGGAATGCATGAGTATGCCGAATGCCAACATTGTCCTTGTTAGCATGTTATACACATATGAACATATGGAGCCATACAGTTATAGTGCTCTACCTTGCTGACATACCATTCTGTGCTGCTTTATTTCCACTGTTTATCCATAGGTTATCCAAACAGACTACTGTAACAGAAACATAAACAGGCCCATGGCTCACCTGTCATTGTGTAACTATACAGCCAATTTAACAACATACAACATAAAGACCACATAATGTACGCAAATGTATATGGCATACATGTGACAAATGTCAGCATACAGTATCTCTTGTTAACCACTACAAGTGGCATGGTGTACCAACCCTGCATTACAAAAGTACATGTTAAGTAATATAGAAACCCTGAACATCAAACACATAGCTTTATTTTCCTGCATCGATGTCAAGGATGACAGGGATGTGGCATAGGTATCATCACTTGCAAAGGCTGTTGTCTGGGGATGCAGGAGGCCTAGGCTGACCCACATGACAGACAGCACATGAGTGAGTCAGGGTGGAGCATATAAGATTGACCATGGAGAGGTGCTGTGTGTGTCTGTGGGTGACCTGCATTTGACAGTGGTGTGTGAGTGTGTGCATGTAGACAGTCAAGCTCAGTGCTAGCCCTACACATTTGTATGTTGGACAGGATTAGACCATACATGATAGAATTGACAGTTTACTGTCTCCTGCCCCAAACATGGGAACTGGCTCTGCCATGAGTTGCACTGGCACCTCCATGCCCAAGATCAGAAGCAGTGCTAGTACCTGATGGTGACTGCTGTCTGCTAGGACCATGTTCCCCCCAGGAACACCAAAGATCATGAGCCCATGGCCTGCCACGTCATGGTGTGAACAGCACACTCTCCTTTATAGCACTGAATGTACTGCCACTACTGTAGCATGAGAGTGCTTGGCCACATGAACTCTCAGCAGATGCTGTTGCTGATCTACATCCACAGGTCCAATGCTCAACTCCAAACACACATTAAAGTGCAGACAATGTGCAGTCCAAGATAGACATTGTCTCAATCCACCATCTGTCCACTCTATCAGTCAACCAATCCAGAGTGTCCCTAGTGCAGGGTAATCTGTCATGGATGTCAGACTGTGTGGCATCCAGAACCCTAAGCATACACCTGGTGTTCTATTCAGAAGATTCCTGTGCCTCTATGATGCCTGAAACTTGGCCCAGGTGAACGCTGATGTGACACCTGCAACAGGTGATGGACAGACAGCAGGCCTCCTACAAGCATCCCTGTCAATCCACCTGTGTGGGACCTCGCCAGCTCTCTGACTATGGCCAGAGTCTACACCCACTGCAGCCATAGTTGCCACACTTTCCTGTTCAGTGTCTCCACCCTCTAACTGTCCAATATCTGTGGCCTCCGGGGATGGGGTATGTGTAGGCATATAGACTGTGTGCGCTGACAATGGGGACAGAGGAGTGATGTCTACCTTAGGGACAGATTCAGCTCCTAACACCCCCACCTGTGCCTCACTGTGGCCACCATCATCATCAGTGTCAGAGGAGACACTGACATGAGGTTGGGTAGGGGACAGACTCCAACCCCCATGGTCACTTGCAATAAGAATGAAAAATGCAGTACATTAATACTTGCACTACTGTGTACGAAAAGCATCCAAAAGCACAACAACAAAGACCCACAACTGGATTAGCAGTTAAACAACTTCCTTCTCCACCTTCATCCACAAAGCATTACCTCAGAACACAATTCAAATTCAACTCTGGACCTTTATAACCATTAATTGAAGCAAATCAAGTCAAACATGACCAGTAATAGTTTCCTTTTACTTACTCAGTATGACATTATAATTGCAAAACAGCACATAAAACCTGGTACAACTCTGTTCACAATTATATGGAAATACACATTACACTGTCTAATGTATTTGCCTTCAACCTGTTGTATTTTAAAAGGCATTTTAGATTCCTTGCCTGATTTAAACCAGGAGGCTTATCTGCTCTTACCTGTAATTGCCACAGTCTATCTGATTGTTGAAATACACTCCTGTGACTAACCCTCTCGAAACCTTAGGTACCTCTTCCAGACTGGCATTTAAAAACATCCTACACTGTCTGCACACATAATTACATGTACATAGGGCATTATTCTGGCCCTTACATGTAATAGACTATAATTGTTCCTTAACAAAACAAGTATCATATTTATCAGAGGCAGGACCATGGCCTTGGGCAATATCTGACAGACCTGTGAAAGGTTGAGGGTGGGGTAATGTCAGTACCACTGCATATTGCAGCACAACAAGGTAATACATCCATATATATGAAATTTTCAGTAGCTACAGTGTTACTTGTTGCATTGGTCCCAATCTGTGTATGAGTGTATACCTGAGGTTACACCCCCCCCAAAGAACAAAGACCTGACCCCCACATAAAAGTATCTACAGCATGACACACTGCTACAGTATTACAATACTAATAACAGTAAGCTTACCTGCATGCTCCTCAGCTGTGGAAACTGTGGCACCCACTTCCACGATGTACTGTGTGATGGATGCCTGGGAGCTGTTGCATGTGCCTAGGTACACCAGAAATTCCTCAGTAGCCAAGAGCTGTTGTTCTGCTGCAGGCCCTCTATCAATGACAGCACGATCCCTGGCTATATCCACTGACTGTCGATGTGTAGATTTAATCATATCTGTTGCCCATTGTCGAACTTGCTCACATGTTCTGCCCTGCTGGCCCACGGCATTAATGTCACAGATAAGTTCTGACCATGTTGCAGCTCACTGTTCCCTATTATGTCTCCCCCTGGATAACAGGATGTCATCCTGCTGCCTTAGTCCTTGCAAGATTACTTCATTTTCTGCATCCGGGAATTACCATAGGTCTATGACTGGCTTACTGCTGTAATCCCTATACCCCATACTTCTATCCCCCCATCAGAATCCTGTTATACACAAAAAAAGGTGCATACCTGCTAGAGTGCAGTACTCTTCTGTTGAACTGTGTGTTTGGTAAAGTTTCACAAAGGCATGCTGTGTGTGAGTAAGTTCTCATACAGAATAGTTCCCCATAGCCAGCTGCCAGCCTTTTAAACATGCTCCCTATAAGCTGGTGACTACCTCTAAACCAAACTGTGGTGCTGAAATGCTAATTGCAGGCAAAGCAGCTGAATTGTACTATCATTAGCCAATGACATGCAACCACTGTGTAATATATAAGGCCTTCATGTAAGCCTGGCCTCCTTTGTTACCTGTTGATATGGACACTATTGGGGTGAGGAGACTACATTGTCACAGAGGGTAGATCTGTAGCAGAAACCTTTACATAGAGCTGTGTGTATCACAGGCTGCAGCTGTTGCTGCAGGTAGTAGACATAGGCAGAGAGTGTGAGCACTTTGGAGGACAACAAGGTTTACGTGTATGTGTGTCAGCTGTGTCAGCCTTGTTGTAGAGGCAGTGCCAGGGTGAGGGTACCCTTTACACTCCAATTAAGGCATGTGTTCAATGTGCGGATGTTAGGCAATTGCATCAATAACAGAGTACTAGGCGACATATAGTATTGTATACAGATATGTGAAGTGTCTCACTACCTGCAAGCCTGTGACGTCAGGCACTGGAAAGCGGTTATTTAATTTGCAATGCTTTGTGTGGATAAAGAGTGTATTGGTGATCCATTAATTGCTGTCTTCACAATAATGTAATTAAAATGTAGCACAACACTGTATTTGAACTCAGGACTGTGTGTGGCAAAATGTGATATAACAGACTGAGCTACTGACTCACTGTAAAAGCAGGGGTACTTGCAAGATATATGTGCACACATGCAGGCTGTGCACATATATGTGCACATATGCAGACTGTGACAAACATTTCCTACATCCGTCAGTATGTGCATGCCTTTATATGGATGTATTTCTGCACAAGAGACCAAGTTGAACATGTATTTTGCCATTACTATCTTATCAAGTGACTTTCTACATGTTGCTAATAAAAGGGAACATGTACCTGCTATCACAGGCCTCAGTTACATCTGTTATCATGTGTTTTGTTGTCTAGTGGTGTACTATTGCACCAAAATTCAAGGTATACTCAGATTTTTTCCATTACTGTTTATTTCAGTTTGTACTGTGCGGCACAGTGCACTGATCTGCTGAAACATGACTAATGACTGTAATTGGCAATTACTATGTTTTGTTTAAACCACCTGCATTAATTAAGAGGTGCATGGTGTGGCAGGCTAATGCAGTGTGCTGCAGGTCTGATGGGCTTGAGTTTGAAACATGGCAGATGTGTTTATTTTGTACATGTGACTTACAATGTTAAAAGCACATATACTCATTATAGCTCTATTTAGCTGAGCTAAGTGAAGATTTGTGACACAGGGTGCCGCTCAGCTCTCCACTAAAAAAATATAAAGAAAAGAAAAAAAGAGGAAATAGGAAAATGGTGAAATGAGGGCAAGCAGGGGGAAAAACACATTGAAAGCTAGGGAGGGATGTGCAGGAAGGATGTAGGAAAGAACCATAGCTATCCATTTCTTGTAAAGCATCAAATGCGCACTTTGACAGATTTATACATTAATTTGGATTCTCAAACCCAAGAGAGAGGGGTGAGGATAACATAACTGCATTGTCAAACCAATTGAACTGAATTAATTGTGTCCAGTGGACACATGTATGAAATGGGGAGCTATGTATGGGACATTTTTTGGGGGGACAGGTGCCCATTTTTTTTTAAGGTGAGAATGGATTGTTGGGGAAGGGACATAGGTACATGTGAGGAAGGTAAGTTGGATAGGTGAGGATGCATTTGCAAACAGACAAGACAGACAAGACTGCAGACAGGGGTGGTGTGTGACACATGAGGGGGGTGAACACCTTTGACAGGGAGGGTGTTGTGGAATCTGAGTCCCATGTCCTTCCAGACAACAGCAGCATGACTCACATCCCCACAAATCAGACTGTTGGCTCTGCTCTTTCCCTGCACTGAGGGTGGTTGTGCTGGAGACTGGGCACCTGGGTGATGCTGCCCCACCAAATCAGCTGGCATGCCCTCAATCCAGAGCAGGCATTGGTCATAGACACTGTGGACTATCCTGCACACCAGGACCAGTAGCTCATCACACGTGACCACTCTACCTCTGCCACTGTTCCCAGAGGGGGACTGTGCCCCTTCCCCTGGTGTGGTACTACCTGATGCCACAGGTAGTGCAGGGGCAGCAGAGGCAGAAACACTGGTATAGGTCCGAGATATGCTGGGATGTGATGCTATGACCGGTTGAGGTAAGGTAGGGGGATCAGCCATTTCCAGCCTACCTTGATGTGTTGTGGTATATGAGGTAAAGCAATATGTTATGGTTAGTAACAACCAAACCATTATTAGTATTAACAGAATGGAACATCATATTTATTAATCCAAGTACATATTAATGTATATTATGTGCTACACAACATAACTTAACATAACAGTTAGTATGGTAATAGCATGCCAGGGTGAAGTAAATCATATGGCCAACAAAACAGTTAAAATATGTTAATATTGAATCATAATAAAATATACCAATAATCAATCACATTTTCCAAAATATAGTTAAACAAAATATATTAATATTAAATCATAATAATACATTACAATAATGAATAAATTAAGATAACGGGTAGGGAGAGAGAGAGAGAGAGAAAAACATTCCATTTCTGACATTGCAGATGAGATCCCTGACAACATTGGTCATGCATACTTCAACATGTGTGTACTGACAATTGTGATTCCAGTGAATACAATTCTCCTATAGCTGCTGTAACACATACATACCTCTCGAGCTGATAGCATGGGACAATATGGGCCAAGCACCAACAAATGCAGGTACAAAACTACTCAGAACAGTTGCACATAACATAGACTTATATAACTACTAGGGTGTTCTCTCAATGGATTTGGTAATACATTCCATTCCAGGTAATAATTTATCTGGTAAACATGTGACAGACAGATTAGTCAGTTCTAATTACATTATGAGAAATTATGACACTTGAGAGGCATGTTTGTGTACAGTAATTAAACTTGATAGCCATCATGGCTTATTGGCAGGCATTGGAGTAGAACCCACTAGATGTGTCTGCAGTGGACAGCTGCAAATAATTTAATAATTGATGCAGAAGCATAGTATGGACAAGCATGATATACAGCCCTACTGGGATTATACAGTTTTATTTCTAAATCGACAATGCTGATGCACACATTTTTGCTATTGAGTGTAACATTCTGTGTGATCCAAGCACAATATATGCACATAATATGGGTTAACTCACCCATCGCATTTTTGTGTTCTTGGGGAGAGAGCAATTGTAATCATTATATGACTGATACTGAAAATGTAGTGCTACAAATCATTGGATTCGAACCCAGGACTGTATGTGACAAAAAGTACTGTGCACAAGAAATTTAACAGACTGAGCTACTGAGTTACTGCTGTCTACATGGTGGCTGATACTTGCCTGGAGACCACCTGCAAACATACTATGAATTGTGCAATACAAGTTATAGGACTTTCCTCTAGAATTCTAGTATTGTTACAGTGTTATACTAGACTGCAGCATGGTATACAATCATACTGCATATATTACCTCGGCTTTATTTCATTTTTGACAATACAGGTGAGCACATATTATTGTTATTGGTTTGCAATATCTGTGAAGTCTATACAAAATATCTCTCCATGGAGTGGGATAACTCATCAATATACTTTTATTACCTGATGTTTGTGGAAGACAGAGTATTAAATGACTGGTGCTAGCCTAGTGAAAGCCTTGAACAGTACTATGAGTTATGCAATACAATTTGCAGCCATTAGCTTTGCATTCTACAGCGATTACAGTGTTATATTTAACTGTTGCAATCTTACCTTAAAGACTCAATGTATACAGCTCTACTTCAATTGTTATGACAAGACAATTCTGATCTATTCCATTTTCCTTGCTGTTATTGCTATTGTTTCTTGTTTTTATTGCACTACAGTTGTTATTATTCATTTATTGCACTATAGCTCTCTAATTCCAGATTTATTTTACTACAGCTCTAATTCCACATTTATTGCACTATAGCTGTAATTCCAAATGTACTGCACAACAGACTTTATTGTATATACTTTATTGCAGTTAATGCTTTACTCTTTCTTGCTTAATATAACAGTTGGCATAATACATCCATACTCATCATGCTCACAGCACAAACTGGCCAGGTGCCTGGCATGAGACTCGACATTGTGAGCCTTCTCAGCTGCAGGTGTTGGGAGACAAGCACACCATTATGCAAACCAGTTTTGCAGACATTCAGATTACATATTGTGAAAACATAGGATAAAGTACTTACATACTTGTGGGGCATTTCCTGCCATTACTTCATGGATCCAGGTGTCCAAGTCTCCCCTCTTTTGTCTTTTCAGGTCATCATGGTGGTGATGACACTGCTCACCTGTGCATGGGATACCAGTAACACTGTTTAGTTTTCTGGTCAGCCAGTCCCAGAGTTCCGCCTTACACTCTGAGCCCTGGAAACCACTCTACAGCAGCTTATCATTATGTTTTTTACAAGGAGCCCAACCATGAACCTGAACTTCTGAATGCCCCACTGCTGCTCCTGAAAGAGCACACCTTCTCCAACACCACCAGCCATATCGATAGATGATTGAACGCCAATGGATTCTGCAGAATTCCTGCCTAGCATGCTTTATATAGGCTGTTTTCCTACCCTTACACGTCATTAAGCAAAATTCAAAAAAGTGCCGCATTGCTTAGCAGTGCGCAAACCAGCCAAGCAGAGCTGAGCAGTGCGCAAACATCACAATGGTGGTTTTAGCGAAACAGGGCACCATGCAAATATTGGCAGCCATTAACATGCTAATGCAGTGCTTGGCAGGTTTGAGCACAGTTGTCCAGAGTGCAGTGGAGCCATATTTTAAAATTTTGTTCAAAACATGTGCAATAAAAATACAGACAAGTTCTGACTTCCATGTATTTGAACCCAAGACCTACTACACATACAGCCATTACTCTACCCATTTAGCTATGTGAATATTAAGAAATCTGGTATACCTTCATGTATACCACTTAGCTACCTGTTAGTGTGCTGAGCACCATGCCGCACCACGTAAACACGCTAAACATACCAATAAATAAATAATTAATTATATCTGGTTTCTATTTTCAGATGTCTGGCAGGTCCCTGCCATGTATCTATGATCTTCATTCAGCTTAACTGTGCTCTGGGCCAGGCAAACACCAAATAAAAAAAACATAAAATGTCATTATGTTTATTAATTACATCCTATTTCTATTTTTAAATGTCTGTCAGGTTTCTGCTGTCTACATGTGAGCACTGCTTGGAATTGCTGCACTCCATGCTGTGTCATGCAAACATGCAGTTTTAAAAATAAATAAATAAAAGACAACACTGATTCAATATCCATGCTCCTTGGCTCTCCCTCAGCAGCACACCATCATTAATATGCATGGTGCCCTGCCAAGGGGGGGGGGCATGACCATGTACATGGATACATTCTGTGTAGGGTCTTCATGGTGCCTTCATGGAGTTTATTAAATCCTGGGGAATGAGTTGTTACAGAAGCATTTTCTAGAAGCTACACCCATTCATCCTGTTCTGGCTGCTTTAGACTAATTGTGTGTTACTGCCTGCAGTTTTCCTGATAGTCAACTAGCTGCCCCTAAAAGTATTTTAGGTTTTTATACACTATTCCCATGACCCAGCAGTTATAGCTTTAGTTGATCCCACTGCTGCTAAGAAATTAGATAATTCCAATCCTACTCTTTCTGATAAGGATGACGAGAATGATAGGTATGGGGAAAAGGGTATACTTTTACAACTTTGATTTTCAAAATTTTGAATTGCCGGGCTCATGTGTTCAAGTTTGTTCTGATGAAATGTGAACGTTTGAGAAATACTTTATTTGCAGTTTCTTCTTTTGAGGAAAATCTGCTTTAAATAACTTAGTTTCTTCTATTGCACAGGTCATAACTCATTGTGTGTGTGTGTGTGTGTGTGTGTGTGTGTGTGTGTGTGTGTGTGTGTGTGTGTGTGTGTGTGTGTGTGTGTTTATGACTCTCTTGATTCTTCTTTCAGCATTTCATTGCTTTCCTAAGCTTAGACCTACCTTAGATAGCTTTATATAACTAATCTATTTTGCAATCTGTTTTTAATGTCACAACTTGATTTTTATCACTAAAATATGACCACATTACCTGAATCATTACTAAAATATATTCACTCTGCATATATCATCAAAGACAAGATCTAGTTTGCATCCATCGCTGGAAGCACTGCAGTAATGTTCTACAAGAATCACAAACCACATTTAACATGCATAAACTCTTTTCTCTAAACCTGAAAACTACTAATGTTATTCCAAGATCTATACTTACAAAAACAATTAAAACTATATAGTAGACACTAATGTGCACACAAAAAAATTATAATTATCTTAACTAATTTGAATCGAGTTTTGTATACTGGAAAAGCAAAGTACAATGCATATGTCTATAAAATAACACTTACATAATACGATCTACTAAAATTTAAATAAAAATAAAAAAAAAATGTAATGCTACTTGTGTAATTTCTGTGCATGGTTAGACAAAAGATATCACTCGGCAGAAGGAACAAAACTGATCTACCCATTTAAAAAGCACAGAAAATCACTCTGAAGAAATTAAATTACAAAAGGAAGACTTGGAAAAAAAATCCAAGAGCCATTTTAAAAAACAACTGCTCAAGTAGCAAGGATTACAAATGAGAAACATGCAAGAAAAAATGAAATATATGTTTCAAACAAACAACAATGCATTTAAATAAAATATTCCTGTCCATTTCTTCCCCTGCCAGACCTGAATGCAATACACTAAAAAGGACGAATAAAACTTCCTTTTCATCAATAGTCTCCTTTGTGTACCATTTGATGATAAGTTCACCTCTGAGAGTCATATAATTGAAAACATAAAGAAACATCATCAAAGGTTCAGAGCTATATACAGAGCCAAGCCATTTCTCCCTGGCCTTGGCTGTAAATGTATTGCAAATGCTTATTTCCTACTAATACTCCTGCATGTTGCCCCTATCCTCACTAACCTGAAAATCAACCTTCTAGGAAAGCTTAACAATGCCACAAGAAAGCTGCCATTTTCACGGTTAACAAGCCTAAAACATCCGATCACTAACTTGCATGCCCTAACATTGATAAACAGTTTGTAATTCCCAAACTATCTTGAATTCCTTCATGCCCAGATGACTGTCTTCCACTGAATACCCTCCTGTAGCGGTATAACTCCGACAGAGATAACATTTCTAAAGACAAATTAATGACTCAACAATGTTAACATCAGAGCTTATCAGGAAATGCTCTTTACAACAATTATATTTCCATAGCATGCAACATAATACCCATCCCACTTTTGGGAAATAGACAAAAAGCTTAACTTTAAGAGAAACACCCATTCTCATCTCCAAATGCATTTTATGTCAATGCTAAATCCCAACCGACTGGCTAACTACTATCCTATCTATACTTTCTCCTTATACATTCTTATCTCCTTCTTACTGTCATACATGACTAGTCTAATTACAAATTCCCCACTTAACTATCGTTTAGGTTCACCTCTTACATAAATGTCTCCAACTTCATCTATATTTACCTTCCTAAGATCAAAGCACTGCTACTTTGGAACCATCAAATCATGAAAACCGTTTTTGACATTTACTCATTTATTAATGGGATTTTACCACATTGTGAGATTTGTTTATCATGTACAATGTGTTTACTTAAGATAATTATGTAATGTTTTACCTGGTTTATTTTTTGCCTAATTATTTTGTTAGTCCAACTATGATTTGCTTATCCATGTTTTTTGCTATGGTGCTTTTGTTACCGGGCTTCAATTGAAAGGTGTTCTTGCATGGCCCAGTCAGGCAATCCTGGTTAATAATTGCAATAAATAAATAAATACATAAAAAATATGCCACATCTGTGGAGAAAAGTGAAAAAAGAAAGACTACAGTGCATTTCTGCTTCTCAGAGGTGTATACAAATTTGATGAACTGTGATAAAAAGAAATCACACAAAACAGGTCAAGGAAGAATACCTCTAAAATGACTTCATATGCTTAAATACAAGCAATAAGATGGGAGTAGTATGGTACAAATATTTCCACCTGCCCAGGGGTGTTGGGAGTTTGTGAGGCAAGAGCCAAAGCAACAGCCTTATAATCTTTAGGCCTGTGGCAATATCTGTGCGATGCATATCCCTAAGTGCTTTATAGCAATTATTAAATGGACATCTGTATTTTTGCAATTTGCATTTTACACTTGGCCCTTTATCTATTTTGCAATATAGTTTAATATATAACAGCTTCTCTGTCCACTTATAACTTTCGAACTTTGATGACTTTTGTTATGAAAATTTCAGGATAGTCATTTAAGGGATTCTACTGTCAAACAGTTGCGTGCTGTAGTATAATCCAGTTTATAATCTGGTAAGAGTACTATGTAACACATCAGCTTAGTTCTGGCAGAGAATAGAGTCCAGATGAGACTTATAATTCAACAGCACAGTGTCTCATAAACATGTATACTGTTTTCCAGGTGGCACAGCCTCAACAATGTTCACAAGAATAAACATTTTGGTGGCCTTTGAATTTTTCTGAAATAGGTTTACTTGATGGAATGCTTGCACCTTTTATTTAAATCAGAATCTGTGATAATTTTTATGTGTGTTTGCATCTATTATTTAATTCAGCTTCTGTAATAATATTTATGTGTATTTAGTATTTGTTCTAATAAGTATTTGTGAACTGTATCTTCAAATTTACTAAACAATGCCAAGGATGGATTAACACCTGCAGTAAGTGTACACCATTCTGAGCCAGTAGACAACACAAAAATAACTTCCACCTCTTCCTCATAATTTTAGTCTTCATACTGATTTTCTTGCAAACTTAAATATCAATGGGGATTTGTAAAGGTTGCCACAATTAGCAGACTACGTTTACACTTACCCCTGGATTTACTAATCTTCCATGCAGGACTAGCTTAGTCCTGCACAGAAGTGACCATTTAGGAGCAGGACAGCAGCGCGTCATGCATATTAATGATGCACGCTGCCCGAGCTCCTAGGCTTACAGGGAGCGTGTAATAGTGCAGGGGCGTGTCTGAGAGCAGAGCACTCAGAAAAAATTTGCCCCCGTAATGTAGAACAGCAGAAAGGGGTACGCAATGAGCAAGACCACTCACAGGTGACCATATATCCCCACCAACAGTCCCCCTTGTGTATAACAGCAAAAGAATGTAGAAATAAAATGAAGAAACCTTTTTTTTTTTAAAAATCCGATTACAGCTAACAGTAGGTGTGCAGGTGTGCCCATCAATTAGCTGCAGTTAAAGCAGCTTAAAAGGCTGAAGAAGATAACAAGGAAGATGTGTGCAAATGAAGCAGCATATCAATAGTGTAGTGGGCAAAGCATTTGCCTTCTGAACAGGCATTCTCAGTTCGAGTCCCACTGCAGCGCATTTCATTTTACATGGCAAAGCACGTTATGACCAATATTTTTGTTGCATAACCCACTAAATAACATATATTTATGAGCTGGAGTACTGCAGTAAATGCACATGTGAGGTGTCAGTGTCATAATGATTAAGGCACTGGTAAGCAGGTGTAAGCAGAAATAAGCAGTTGTAAACATATTTAAGCACTAGTAAGCAGCCTTAAGTCCATTTGTGAGGTGTTAAGCAATGCCTACAATGGCTAAGCAATCCTAAAGCTAACTCTCTGTAAGCAGATGTAACGGCAGGTTATCAGTGCTTACCATCACGCAAACCCACTTACAACTGCTCAAAAGTGCCTTAATCACTCTGTATCCAACAGTCCTTGTTCTACCCATCAACAAAATAAACAGCCAGGCAGGTCTCAAACCCAGGACCCCATACATCATTGTCCCAGTTGTTATCCAACATGACATCACAGAAATACAGATGGATGAGGTAGTAGCAAACAAGTCCTCACCATAGTATAACCAAACTGAACCTGTGAAAGGCATCAGTATACAGTCATATGTGCCATAACCCACTACATAACATAAATATGTGAACTGGAGTACAGTAGTACGCCCAGAAGTGAGGTGTAATTGTAATAGAGTGATGAAGTCCCCAATAAAACACAAGGACCCCACAGAGTGTACGTACACATCAATCAAGAGCACCATGCATACATATAAGGTGTAATGAATAATAACACAATGCCAAAAAGGCATTATAATGAAGGTCTAATGTAAGCAACACTAAGCATTGCACAGGCCAGCTTAGGAGGTGTGAGCAATTTGTAGACCAGCTAACACTTTGTGCCCAGTGGTATACCCCTTTAAACAATGCCAACATTAGGTAAGCAAGTTTGCCCATAACTTAGCCTTTTCAAAACTGGCCAATCACGGAAAAGTGTGGGAAATCGGCCCTACTTAAACCCAAGAGGCAGGAATACATCTCATAACTGGTTGTAGCTACCCCTTGCAGGAACTACAGCAGTAGGGGCTGAAGGAGTGCGCTTCCAGGTGCAGCGCTGGTGCATCCAGGAGTCCAAGGTCATGGCACAATTCCTAGTTAAAGACCATGTACAGAGACTGCTGCAGGGCCAGTACTAGGGCTCACAATATAAGGCAGAGGCCTGGGACTGTCTCGCATGCGACCGCACCAGTGCCACTGGCATACCCCGAACTGGTGAGCAGGTCAGGCACCACTATGCTGACCTGAAGCTGTGGAAGGGGGACCTCTTGGAGGAGTGGTTCTAAGAGGCTAGAGCATCAGAGGATGTTCCAGACGTGTGTTTCACCCCAGTATGTGTGCAATAATTGCCAGCTCAGGTATATCATGGATAGGTATGGCTCAATATTCCTCTTATGTCCCCCACAGCTGCAACAGAGTGGGCCGTGAACCAGGAGGTGACAGTTTTGAAAAGGCTAATCTATGGGCACACCTGCTTACCTAATGTTGGCATTGCTTAAAGGGGCATACCACTGGGCAGATTGAGTTAGCCAGCCTACACATTGCTTACACCATGTAAGCTGATCTGTGCAATGCTTAGTGTTGCTTAATATCTAATTAGTATTATATTTTCATTTTGACGTTGATGTATTATTTGTTACATGTTATATCTGTGTCTGGTACTATGATTCATGTGTCTGTACACTGTATGGCCTCCTGGGAAATTCAACACTTTATTACAATAACACCTCACATCTGGCCTTACTGCAATACTCCAGTTCACATATATGTGTTATGTAGCAGGTTATACAACATCACACTGTACATAGATTCATTTCACATGCAAAGTTTGATTTTCCTTTGGTGAGGATTTGTTTGTTGAAACCTCAATCATATGTACTGGTGTGATGACTTAGTGGTTAATTACTGTGACTGTAGTGTACTGGGTCCTGGGTTCGAGTCATGCAGAGGCTGTTTATTTTGTTGCTGGGCAGAACATGGGCCATTGGATACAGAGTGATTAAGGCACTTTAAAGCAGTTGTAAGCAGGTGTCCGCATATTTGCGCGGAGCTAAGCACTGCTAACTTCCAGTTGCCGTTTCTTATACATTTATAAGCTTCCAGATTGCTCAATATGTGTAGGCAGTGCTTACCTCCATGCAAACTCACTCAAACACACTTACTAGTGCTTACATATGCTTACTACTGCTTAGTTGTGCTTAGACCTGCTTACTAGTGCCTTATTCATTATGACACTGATAATTCACATGTGCATTTCCTGCAGGATTCTAGTTCATAAATATGTGTTATTTAGTGGGTTTTGCAACAAAAATATTGGTTATAATGTGCTTTGCCATGTAAAATAGGCTATGCTGCAGTGGGATTCGAACCAGGAATGCCTGTGCATGAGGCGAATGCTCTGCACACTACACTATTCCTGTGCTGTTTCATTTGCATATATCTTCCTTGTTATCCTCTTCTGCCTTTTAAGCTGCTTTAACTGTAGCTAAGTGATGGGCACACCTGTGCACCTACGGTTAGCATTAATCAGATTTAAAAAAAATAAAAAGGTTTCTTTATTTACTTTTTCTGTACAGTTGCTGTTGTACACATGGGGAACTGTTGGTGGGGATCTGCAGACACCTATGAGTGACTTCACTCATTTATTCCCACTTTTAGCTGTTCTACATTGCAGGGGCATGTTTATTCTGAGAGCTCTACTCTCAGACATGGCCCCTGCACTCATACACGCTCCGTGTAAGCCTAGGAGCTTGGGCAGTGCCCCTTCATTGATATGCATGGCACGCTGCCATCCTGCTCCTAAATGGGTGCTTCCATGCAGGACTAAACTAGTCCTGCATGGAAGATTGGTGAATGTTTGTGTGTGTGTGTGTGTGTGTGTGTGTGTGTGTGTGTGTGTGTGTGTGTGTGTGTTTGTAAGTAATTTTATTTCTACTCGGCAATGGGTGTTTTCTGTCCCTTCCTACTCTGCTTCATTTTCAGATTGCCAAATGTTGGTGTTTTTGGATTAACTTTAGTCAGAAGGTTATTTTTTTTTTGCTTTTTTGAATGTTTCTAATTGCTTCTGATCAGGAAATATATGTAAATTTGAGCTTTTACTGTGTTCACTCCTGTAAAATGCATTTAATGTGTGTTGCAATCATGATTAATAGTTTGTTCTTTTTCTGTCTTTACTGTTGCTTTTCTGTACATGTAGGTGTTTGGTCATATTTATATTGATTTGATTTTTACGTTTAGAGTATTTCCATGTTTGATATTTGTTTTCCAGCTGAATAGCTTTCCATGATGGTGGCAGTTTGCTGAATTTTGAAGTGTGTGAGTAAGAGTCTATGACAATAAGAGGTGTAGGTGGCCAGCACTAGCTTTCTATTGTGAGTAGATCAGAACTGAGGTACAGGTAGCAAGAACCCTTATTGATGTCTTCTTTGTCTATTTTGTGTGGGGAGGATCATCATCATCATTATCAGCCCCTTTTTTCCCATTTTTTCTACCTGGGGTTGGGGTATCGTGTTAACTGTTGCCAACTTTCTCAATCCAGTGTTATATACCTGCTTTCTTCAACATTCGTGTATGACCGTCGCAGATCTTCTTTTACACAATCCATCCACCTCTTTGCTGGACTTCATTGCTTCCACTTACCTTCTTCCTGTCTGTCCCAAATCTTCCTCACAAGATTTTATGCACATGTCTTTACCACCGTAGTCTGTTCTCTTCAATCTTTTCTGCAATTGGAGCTACTTCGGCTTCTGCTCTTATGTCCTCAATTCTTCATCTATCCCACAGTGTGCATCCTACCACCCTTCTTAGGCACTTCATTTCCATCACCTCTAGCTTTTTCAACTGTTCTGCCTTTACTTCCCAGGTTTCTGTAGTACTAGTCACACCACTGTCATGTACACCTTCCTTTTCAGCTGCTTTGGCATTCTTCTGTCATAGACAATACATGACACTCTATGACAGTTGGCTGCAGCCCCTCTGATTTTAGCTTTAACCTCTTCATTCAGACTTCCCTTCTCCTCAATCACCCATCCCAGATACCTCCAGCTGCTTACCTGTTCCACTATCTTCTCTTCTATCTCTGTTATCAGCTTCTTCTGATTTTTCCCAATTTGCTGCCATTACCACCATTTTATCTGTGCTTTGTTTCATCCTATGTGTCTTCAGTTTTGCATTCCATTCTCCTATCCTTTGCTGAAGTTCTAGCTCAGAGCCTGCCTGTAATGCCACAACATCTGCATACAGCAACTTTGTTGATCTGCAATGTAGTCCATCACCAGTATAAACAGCAGTGGGCTCAGAGCTGAACCATGGTGTACACCCACTCCCACTGGCAACCCCTCTGTGAGGCTGAACACTTTTCATACCTTAGTCATTGTACATAGCCTGCCCTAATTTACCAATGTTTCTGGGACTTAAAACCACCACAGTACTTCCCAGATCAGCTTTCTTGGGACCTTGTCATATGCTTTCTCCAAGTCTAGGAATGCCCAGTTGGACTCTCATCTCTAGCTTCTTCTCAAGTATCCATCTCACTGCAAACATCATATCAATTGTGCTGCATCCTGATCTGAATCCAAACTGCTCATCTCCCATCTTACATTCTGCTACTATGTGTATCCATTTATCAATCAACCTCTCCAGAACTTTCATGCAATGTGAGAAGAGTTTGATGCCTCTGTACTGCCCACAGTTGTGGATGCCCCTTTTGTTCTTGTACAATGGCATGAGTATGTTTATTCCCCAGTCATCTATGATATGCCTTTCTCTCTATACTACTATTAGTACCCTCAGAAGCCATTTCTCCCCATCCCACCCATCATCATCTCATATCTGCTGTGACCTCATCTGAATCTGAACCTGCTGCTTTCTCCGACTTAATTTTCCTTAGTGCTGTACTTACTTATTCTAAGTCAGGCTCCTCTTCTTCTCTCATTGTAGGCTGTTTCTAGGCCAGTACAGTTTCTGTAAGGTTTTCTTCATTCAGAAGCTGCTGGAAATACACCTACCATCTGCCTTTGATGTCCTGTAGACTAGTGAGCAAGTTGTTGCTGGCATCCCATATGAATAGTGTCTGACTATTTTCTTTATCTTTCTGTACTTGCCTTGCAACCTGATATAGTTTCTTTGTGCTACTAAGTCACTTCCCAGAAGTTGGTATAGTGCCTCTGATGCCCTATTCATTGCTATTGCAACTTCTTTCTTAGCCAACAGTAGTCCTTCCTAGCCTTCTTCCTGCACTCTTTCTTTCTTTTGATGACTTCCTGGACTTCTGCATTCCACCACCACCTTTTCTTATGTTTCCATACCTGGCCTGGCCACATATATATTCTGTAGTCCTAACACAGATGCTGCCACTCTTGTTCAACTCCACCTATTTCCTCCTCTTCTTGGGGTGCTAGAGCCCTGAGTAATTGAACTATTGTACTTTCTCTCCAGTCAACTTCCAGGTGTTCAGCCTGGTCTCTTAGAGCCTTCTCTTAGAGCCTTGTCTGACCACCAGCTGATTGTGGCAACTAGTGGTTTATGCATGCTGTGAGCTGACAGTTTCACTGGGGATGATTTGGAATCATGGATTCTACCCCAGTGCTTCCTTACTAGGATGAAGTCTACCTGAGTTGACTATGTGATCTTGTGACTATCTCTCTTTCTGAACCATGTGTTAGCTACTATCAAGCCATTTGTCTAGAAAGGCTCCTCCTCCTTTATTCCTGTTGCCCCATCCCATGTGGACCCAGGCAGTCTTCATATCCTGTTCTGTCTGTCCTGATATGTGCATTCAAGTTACACCAATTCATGTTGAACCTGCTGTGGGGCATAGGCTGAGATTATGAATACTGCCCTATCACACTGATTGCCATGAGTCATCACTGCCTTCTGAAGTCTCTCTCTCACCACAATTCCTACACCATTTCTAGCCTGCCCGCCTCCTGAGTAGTAGAGTCTGGATCACAAGCCAAGTCTGCCCTTTATCTCTTGGATACATAGGATGTCCTCTGTATCATCATATCATCCACTTCCAAGCTGTGTCCTGTCAGTGAACATACATTAAGCATAGCAATTCTCAGTTCAGGTTAGTTTTCACATCCAGCTTTCGCTCAACAGAGAGCATTCCCAGGCTGTGCAACTAGACACTGGCTGTATTGACCCAGGGCTTTAGCAAGAGTCCCTGGTCACCCATGCCCATTTTGGCAACATTAGTCAATATGCCCGAATCACCTAGAACCATATTTTACACCATCGAGTGGCTAGCCCTGCCCATCTGTACAACTCTTCCCCCTATAGGGCACCATGTAGAGTCTGTGCTGCTGCCCACAACTCCATTCATTGGTAAGTTTAAGATGGAAACACTCAGCATGTTTTCAGATGTGAGAGAAATGCCATGGAGATACAATGAGAACATGCAAACTCCAAAGAGGTATTGGTCGGAGGTCAGGATCGAACCTTGTACCTTGTGCATGGGAGGTGAAGACCTTAACCATTATGGTGACTGGTCTCTTAAGTGATGGGTTTTTATATTACATTAAACGGCTGAAAAAAAGATCCTTCTTTGTATTTCACATTTCATAACAGTGAAATATGTGTTTATGTGTTAGTGTGTGAAATGTCCCATAAGGCTTATGTATGTATGTATATCAGTGTCTGTGCATATGTGCTTCTCTGACAGCTTTAAAGCCATTACATTAACCAAATGATAAAGCATTATTTTCTGTACTGTTCATTTCACAGTAGTGATGATTAATAATGATATTAGCCAGTCAGATTACTAATGATATTAACAGCTGCTTCTGTTTGAAAAGACAGATGATTGATATATAATTTATTTATTTATTTGACTTTTATTTACCAGGAAAGTCCGACTGGGCATTAGCCCATTTTCAGCAGACGCCCGTGGAGAAAAACTCCAAGATCACATTATCAGAATTACATGGTTACATTAATCACAGAGACTGTTTGTACAACAAAGAAGTACCATTAGCGGATGACATGAAAATAACAAAGAAATGATAGAACACACTTTATACAAATTTAGTCCAAACCCTTTCACCCAAGCTACAGTCATGGTGTCTTAAAAAAGGAGTGTCAAGGAGACAAGCAGACTTTATAGGTTAAAAGAATCAGCTGGAAATTAGGTATAAAATATTAGGCCATGTAGAACAGAGATGTAAGATGAGAGGGGAGGGAATAATAGGGGAGGAAGATGGGAGATAGGAGAGCAGTGTAATGGAAGACTGTTATACAGACGAGAATGGGAAGAGTGAGAATAGGATGAAAGAAATTTGGTTGGGGGATAGAAGAGGTGGAAAAGTAATCAAATAGATATGTTGTTACATCTATTATATAGTTATATATGTTGGTCCTTAGGGTGGAGAGGAATGTTGAGTGGGAAGCTAATGAACAGAATAATGTGTTTTAGTCAGGGTTAGAGCATGGGCAGAGCCGGCTATTAAAGAGGTGGTTCTTAAGTAGTTTTTTTGAAAGTAGAGTGATTAACTGTAGATATAATTGGTTGTGGGATAGTGTTCCAAATTTTGGAGAGATAGTGAGAGCAAAGTGAGTCCCCAGCTTTAATGCTGAATTTGGTGATTGTAGTAGAGATTTGTTAGAGCAACGGAGGACCTGATTATTGGAATATGGAAGGAGTAGATTGGGAAGAGCTGGTGATTTTTCTAGATGTTGCATCAGTTTGTTAGCAATGATTTGCTGGGTATACGTTAGGAAATGGGGTAAGTCTAGCCTGTTGAGTTGTTGTAGGGCAGGAGTAATGAGATCTCTATGGGGAATTTGTAGCAAATCTGACTATTTTGTTGTAGCACATTTCAGGTTTGGCCAAATCTGTTTTCCTTAGATTGGTAAAAATCAGGGAGGCATATAGAAGAATAGATAGCAGATAAGTTCCAGCTATTGCCTGTCTTTTTGTGTTGCTTAGACGTGGTTTGACTCCAAGTAGAGTTCCTGGTTTTGTGTGTGACTTTTTGATATCTTGACATAGATGTTTATCAAATTTCAGATCATTGTCAATTAGAACACCTAGTAGTTTTGTTAGGGATAGTGTAGTTATTACGGTATTGTTGGAGGAAATTATTTGAAATGAAGAGGAAGAATTAATGGATTTGTTGGGCTGAAAGAGCTTGAATTTAGTTTTACTTGGATTAAGAATCAATCAAGAATTTGAGAGCCAGGATTCCACAGCAGAAAAAGACTGTTGTGTCATATCCTGGACTTGCTGTGGAGTGGGAGCAATGCACATTAAGTGTAGAGTCATCAGCATACTGAATGGCAGAGGTTAGGTAGGTTGCAGTGTGAAGCTTATTGGTAAAGATACTAAAGAGAAGATGATCTAGAGTTGAGCCCTGGGGGATACCCATGGTGACAGGTAAAAGAGTAGAGCAATCTTGCAGCCATTTTAGGGCTTGTTGATGACCAAAAGGGTAGTTTTGGAACCATGCAAGAGAAGTGTTACTGAGTTTTAGGTTGCAGAGTTCAGTGAGGAGTTTATGGTGGGAGACGGTATCAAAAGCTTTGGACAGATCCATGAAGATGGAAGATACTTGTTTGCCTTTGTTTCTGTACTGATTAATAGTATTAGTAAGACTAAGAATGGCAGTAGTGGTACTATGATTTGGGTGGAAGTCATACTGAGTATTAGATAGCAGATTGTTAGATAAGAGGTAGTTGATGAGTTGGATGTGTATGTATTTTTCTAGTACATTGGCAATGGGAAATGCAACATCAATGGGTCTGTAATTAGATCAGTAGAGTTATCTTCTTTATGTAGAGGGATGTTGTAAGATATTTTCTAGATTGCAGAAATGTAGTGTTCAGAAATAGAGCAGTTTATCTGAATGGTAAAGGGATATGATATGGCATCAGCTTCCAGTTTAAGGTATTCTATAGCTAAGTTGTCAGTTGCTAGGGTAGTGAGTTTGAGTTTGCTGAGTAATTTTTTATAGTATTGTTTTTTTTTGGAAGATCAGAATTGGACTATCACAAGAATTTCTCCTTGTCCCAAGATAGATTGCTCACAAACGTAGTATATACAAGAAGAAAGTATGTCCGTGTGTGTGTGGGGAGGGGGGATCTCCCATGTCTGGGTGCTTAAAGAGGATTTGTCCCTGAAAAAAAAAATCTGTATTTGGTATTTTCACAAACTGATAATTATTAGTAAATTTCTGATCTTTTGTGATCATACTATTGACAGCCACTCACAAAAGACTCACACTTTAGTGATGGAGCAAAGATCAGCAACAGTAACTCCTAAGCCTTGATATAAGAGTATAGATGTGGTCATTGCATAGACAAACTATCAACTACTGATTAGTAAGCCTTAAAAAACTTCTTTACAAAGTAATGGAGCTTATTGTTATGAAATTCATATACAACGGCAGGGTTTAGGTGTGTAGCTCTCAAGTCATTTCCCTGCAAGCTACATTACCAAAACCAGAAAGCTGCAGCAACAATTTGCCATAGAATGGTATGGCTGAAAAGCACAATCGCTGTACGCTGTGATAACAGATGTCGAACATCGAGTTGATCCATAAGGGCTGCTATCCAGTTGTTTTCTAACACAGACAACTTTGCTAGAAGAGTTAAACATTCCTTATTACAATTAAATTACAATTAAATTTTAATGAATGTTCAGCTCTTCTAGTGCGGCTGTCTACAGAGACTATAGAAAACAGCCACTTAGCAACCCTTAGGGATCAGTTAGATGTTCTACATCTCTTGTCATAGTGTACAGCTGCAGGGCTTGTATTTTTCAGACATGCCACTCTACGGCAAAATGCTGCTGCAGCCTTCTGGATTCGGCAATTTAGCTCAGAGAGAAATGTCTCGTGAGCTACATGCCAGAACCCGCAAAGGCACTATCAGCTTACGATCACTACAGATAGCCAGTTGAAAAGATCCTGCATACTGTATTTAACATTATACTTTAATGCAGCTCTGAGGCATTAGATGGGGCAGATTTATACACACTATTTACCATGACCTTGCAAACACCTTCAATATCATGCCACATTTTGGTATTATCAACAAACTAGTCAACTAAATGTAAACCCGTATGTAATCCACTAGGTAATGAACTAGATTACTGACAGAAATAAATGATTGTGAATTTCCTGTCTTATAATCCTTATTGACCGGACACCCTGTTCTCTAAAAGGCTCATTATTATTGGGGTCCCATAGAAACTGGTTCTAGAGGTGTTTCTATTTGGTATTACTTCTATGAGGTTAAGACTGATGAGTCTGGAGATGATAACAAACTTACAAACTTGGAGTTATTTCTACCTCTGCAGAGGACTTTCAGATCCAAAATGTACTACCATATACAAACCATAACCATAAGCTGAATTTTATATAGTGCGTGCTGTGTTCTTTGAAAAATGGAATTTCCTATGCACATACCACATGAACAACACTTCCTCAAAATGTGCATGGTCCTTGGAGAACTGCACAATTTTGTAGACAATGAAATTCCCAGATCTTGCATTATTGGTAGTTAACACAGATAATTAAGGGTATGCCCTATTAACAAGTTGTGTCCTGTTGTCCAAGGTCCGATTCTACCAGCTTCCAGTTGTCTACTGTGTGACTCGCAGCAAGTCAGTTAACCAGACAGTCCCCCAGATTTAATAAACTTCCATGCAGGACTAACTTAGTCCTGCACAGAAGCACCCGTTTAGGAGCAGGATGGCAGCATGTCATGCATATTAATAAGGCATGCTGCTCAAGCTCCTAGGCTTACACAGAGCACGTATGAGTGCAGGGGGCATGTCTGAGAGTAGAGCTCTCAGAATAAACATGCCCCTGCAATGTAGAATAGCAGAAAGTGGTAAGAAATGAGCGAGACCACTCATAGGTGTCCGTATATCCCCACCAACAATCCCCCATGTGTAGAACAGCAACAGTACATATAAATTAAATGAAGAAACCCTTTTATTTTATTTTTTTTTTAGAAATCTGAGTACAGCTAAACATAGGTGTGCAGGTGTGCCTATTGCTTAGCTGTGGTTAAAGCAGCTTAAAAGGCTGAAGAGGATAACAAGGAAGATATATGCAGATGAAACAACACAGTAATAGTGTAGCGGGCAGAGCATTCGCCTAACGAGCAGGCATTCCCGGTTCAAGCCCACTGCAGCACAGTCTATTTTACATGGCAAAGCACATTATAACCAACATTTTTGTTGCAAAACCCACTAAATAACATATATTTATGAACTGGAGTACTGCAGGAAATGCACATGTGAAGTGTCAGTGTCATAATGAATAAGGCACTAATAAGCAGGTCTAAACACAAATAAGCAGTAGTAAGCATATGTAAGCACTAGTAAGTGTGTTTAAGTGTGCTTGTGCAGGGGTTAGCACTGCCTACATAGATTAAGCAATGTGGAAGCTAACTGAGTATAAGAAACTGTAACCGGAAGTTATCAGTACTTACCGCCACGCAAACACCTGCAAACCCGCTTACAACTGCTTTAAAGTGCCTTAATAACTCTGTATCCAATGGCCAGTGTTCTGCCCAGCAACAAAATAAACAGCCTCTGCAAGGGTCGAACCCAAGATCCTGTACACTACAGTCATTAACCAGTAACCTATCAGAGCTGGATATAGGACTGAGGTTTCAACAAATAAATCCTCATCATAGGAAAATCAAACTGAACATGTGAAAGGAATCTTTGTACAGTGTGATGTTGTATAACCTGCTACATAACATAAATATGTGAACTGGAGTACTGAAGTAAGGCCAGATGTGAGGTGTTATTGTAATAAAGTGTTGAAGTCCCCAGAACCCCATACAGTGTACGTACCCATGAATCATGGATACCAGACACATATATAACATATAACGAAAAATAAATCAATGCCAAAAGGAAAATATAATGCAAATTAAATATTAAGCAATGCTAAGCATTGCACAGCTCAGCTTATTTGGTGTAAGCAATGTGTAGGCTGGCTAACTCAATCTGCCCATTGGTATACCCCTTTAAGAAATGCCAACATTAGGTAAGCAGGTGTGCTCATAGCTTAGCCTTTTCAAAACCGTACAATCATGGGAAAGTGCGGGAATTCGGGCATATTTAAACCCCATAGGTGCAAATGCTTCCCATAACTGGTTGCAGCTCCCTACTGTAGGCAGAATGGCTGGAATTGGGGAAGGCACTCGATTTAGAGCACAGTGCAGGGGCACCAAGGAGTTCAGATTCATGGTATGGCTCCTGGAAAGCACCATGAGCAAAGACTACTGCAGGGCCAGTGCCAGGGCTCTCAGTATAAAGTGGAGGCCTGGGACAGTCTCGCCCATGTTCTCACCAGTGCTACTGGTATCCCCCAGACTGGAGAGCAGGTCAGGCATCACCATGCTGACCTGAAGTGGCAGAGGGAAGATCTCTTGGAGCAGCAAGAATCAAGGCAGATGGCTGATGTCCCAGCACTGAGTAAGTACTCATTCTACTACGTAGACAATGCTTGCCTAGCTCGTGTATACTATGGATAGGTAATGGCTAAATATCACTGCATTTCTCTGACAGCTGCAGATGAGTGGGCTGCAAACCAGCAAGCCCATGCTGCTAGGCTACAAAGGCTGCTTAGTGAGGCAGATTAGTAATAATCTTGCATGTACTGTCATAACAAATAAATATAACAGTTCTAGAAAGTGTTGTACCAGTATAAAAATGTATTATGTATGGGATGCACTGAATAAACTAGACAATATGGTAGGAAGACTGTCATATAGGTTGTGTGTAAATAAAGGTATAATATCTTTGTGAATAAAAGTATAACCGCTGGCGTGCTTGTGTACGTTCTGCTGTCATATGCTGTTGTAGTGATGCATTCTATAAATAGTACTGTTGTATTAAGCAATGTTACCCACACTGTTGAATGCAGATAAAATGTGTAGGAAGTTCAGTATAACAATGTTGGAAGTCCCAAGAGGTCAGTCATATTGTACAACTGAGGGAGACCGAGACAGAAAACACTGGAATGCTTCACACAAATTCCCTGATAGCACAGTGTATTGTGATGTCAACTGTAATATATTTTACCACACACAGCAGGGGTTTGAATCCCGGGAGTGGTAGCAAGTTGTATGCATAATCATACTCCACAACTGTACAGAGTTTGTGAGAATGTTCAGATAGAAAGCTGTATGCATAAGTAGACCCAGCAACTGTACAGAATTTGCTATAATGTTCAGAGAGTAAGCTGTAAGCATAATCATAACCATCAACTGTACAGACTGTGGCAGAATGTTCAGGTAGTAAGCTGTATGCATAGTCATACGCCTCAACTGGTCTGATCTGTCCAGCATGTCCAGATAAATGTCCCAAATCTGCTGCCCGGTAACCTGTTCCCCTGTCAAATCAGTGTGATGATCCAAGAAATGTAGGCAGCTTTTACTGACATATAAATGATAGTCAGACCTGCACATAGTCAGAGAATGTATATGAAAACAAACCTGTCATTGTACCATCTCACCTAAAGTGTATGACAGCTGTTCTCAAAATATGTCACATTAACACCTGGATCCTGTCAAGCCGTGATCAGAGTGTGTGCAATAACAGATTGTTAGGCATGTGTATAACATCAACATGGAAACTGGGAGCATGTGTAGAATTTGTCAGGTTGTGTTAACAAAGATTTTCTCCACAGCTATAACAGGTAAGAGGTGTAGACTGTAGGTACAACACAGTTCACTTATATACTTGTCTACAAGCATGGAATCTAGGAGTATGTGTAGAAATTGTCAGTAGTGTTAACAATGACTTTCTCAATAGCTATACCAGGCAAGAGATGCAGACTGTAGGTACAACACGGTTCACTTATATACTTGTCTACAAGCATGGAATCTAGGAGTATGTGTAGAAAATGTCAGGTAGTGTTAACAATGACTTTCTCACCAGCTATACCAGGTAAGAGGTGTAGACTGTAGGTACAACACAGTTCACTTATATACTTGTCTACAAGCATGGAATCTGGGAGTATATGTAGAAATTGTCAGGTAGTGTTAACAATGATTTTCTCAACAGCTATAACAGGTAAGAGGTGTAGACTATACATAAGACACAGTACACGTATATACTAATCTACAGGACATTGGGTAGTGTAAAATTACATGTAAGGGACAGATCACTGCAGTGACTAAGAAACTTGTGATGACTACAGGGATATATTAGCTGTTAATTGACCTCTCTCTCTCACACCCACCATATGTGCTACAATAACCTAATTACACACCTCAATGGGTACGTTTACACTCCAAACTTTTGTTGGGACATATGTCCTATTGGTTTATAAATATTCACATTTGGTTTTATGCATGTTCCATGTTAAAATACTCCCATATTGGTGGCCTGTTGCCATCAATGAAACCTCCATGCTGTTGTAACAGCCACTGTTGTCCCATATATGCATGTGTTCTGATCGCTCTGCAACTGTTGTAAATCTGGTGTCTTGGGTTAATGGGAATACCTATGCAGGCTGTTATAATTAATCCTGAATGCTTTTGACTAATGCTAACTGATATCTTTCTTAAAACTGCAACACCATAGATTGTACGGGAAGGTCAGTCCCAGCAGACCCACCTGTCCCACCTCAGCTGGACATGGCACCAGGCATCAGTATGTCTGGGGCCCAGCCTGGGACTTCCTCCTCAGTTGACCCTGCACCACCTTCGGGAGGAACTGCCGCAGGGGATGAGGCTCGGCTTCCCCCTTGGAGCAGGTGCGGAAAGGTACCTGTCACCCATCGTCAGGTCCGGGCCATGGTGCGTAGCGAGCTCGACAAGGAGATTCAAGGCAAGCTATGCCAGCATGAGGGCTGCATGGCACAATTAGAGGGTGAGCCTGCCCTCCTACCCAGCCCCCAGCACAGCCACCTTTGGGGCCGTGAAGGTGCAGTGGTGACTGCACATGGGTGGGGACCTTAGTCCTACTGTTTCCATCTGGGGGCTCATGGGCTTTTGACTTCCAAACATCCCTCCCCATCCAAGGTGTTTACCCCCCACATGTGTGTTGTATACTGCCCCTGTATGTGTCTTGTTTGTCTTGTCTAACCTACCCAACCTACCTCCCCAAATATACCTACTACCCCTTCCCAACATCGCACTCTTACCTAACAAGGGCAACCTGTTCCCAAAACAAAAATTTTGCCCCATACATAGCTGTCCATTTCAGACACTTGTCCACAGGACACATGTAATCCAGTCTAATTGGTATCACAACTTATTATTGATGTCCTCACCCCCACCCAGGGGTTTGAGTGTCCAAATCTACCACCAAATTCAGTGTATATGCACAGCTGCTGCTGCTGTAGAAGAAATGGGCAGCTATGGATCTTCCCTACACCCTTCCTGCACATGCCTGGCTATTGTCCCTACTGTCTTTCCCTCTTTGTGCCCCTTTTTTTCACCACTTTCCTATCAACCACTTTTTCTTTTCTTTTAAAGAAATTAGCATGGGGGTAAGCTTGAGTAAGCACTTTTAAGCAGCAGTAAGAGGGTTTAAGCCTGTTTGTGTGGAGGTAAGCACTGCCTACACACGTTAAGCAATTTAGAAACTAACTGAGTGTAAGAAACTGTAACCGGAAGTTAGTAGTGCTTACCTTTGCGCAAACCCGCTTACAACTGCTTTAAAGTGCCTTAATCACTCTGTATCCAACAGCCTGTGTTCTGTCCAGCAACAAAATAAACAGCCTCTGCAAGGCTCGAACGCAGGCCATACACAAAGTGATTCACCACTAAGCCATGCCTGATGTACATAAATCTGATGTTTTCAGAAACATAACATTGGGCCCAGTCATGCAACAGTACAGAGAATGTATGCCAACATATAAATGTATGTGCGTTTAAATATATTAATATCTTAACAGATATAACATATCTATATATGGATATATATATATATATATATATATATATATATATATATATATATATATATATATATATGATATATAAATATTTAGAAATATATGCGTATATATAAATATAAATGAACATATATACATGCAAATGCCTACATCTACACATAAATATGTCAACACCTATATGTCTACATATATGTACGCAGATATGTATCGCTGTAGGTATATACGGACATAGTTATAAATATGTAAGCAAATATATATATATATATATATATATATATATATATATATATATATATATACCTATATAGGTATATATGGTCATACATCTGTAGATAGCAATGGTAGATTAACAGAAACATATATGTCCACATGCACCATTAAAGGGGTTGAGAGGCCCCCAAACAATATACGTCTTGTACGAATTGGCATACCCCCCCATAGCCAAACACATCCGCCCTGCAATACACTACCAAGTGTTGCAGATCCCATAACCAGGACCTGACACGACATGGGCACATGATGTTAACACTTCTACATCCCACCTGTATGATGTAAGGCTCGTATTCATAACATGAAGAAAACACACACGGCCAGCAATTCAGTTCCAATGCTTTATTCCAACAGAAATAGGACATAAAAATGCCCCATACGATAATCCAACATCAATTCAAACCGGTTTCGGCATGAAGCCTTCCTCAGTGAGACTAAAAAGTAAAAGCCAACCATGTATAGCACACACTATATATGGTGTGTTACATAACTAGTCAGCCAATCAAATTGTTTTTTATTATATTGGTTTACATATAATATATAGTGTGTGCTATACATGGTTGGCTTTTACTTTTTAGTCTCACTGAGGAAGGCTTCATGCCGAAACCAGTTTGAATTGATGTTGGATTATCGTATGGGGCATTTTTATGTCCTATTTCTGTTGGAATAAAGCATTGGAACTGAATTGCTGGCCGTGTGTGTTTTCTTCATGGTTGGTTGGCCGTGCAAGCTCTACGTGAGGGGTATGGTGTTTTCTTCGTATTCATAACATATCATGCAGTACAGTCTGGCTCATATAGGAAATGTAAAATGCGGAAACTAGCATACATATATATATATATATATATATATATATATATATATATATACACACACACATATATATATATATATATATATATATATATATATATATATATATATATATATATATATATATAAATATATATATAGATATACATGTGACTACACATACACACGCAGAGATATGTACAGTAACATACTTATGTAGTAGGCGCACACAATATGGTACAGCCACTATGCCTAGAGTTAACACACTAACAACTGGACACTGTATGAGCCACCCATACAAATGACATTTGCTGCCTGCAACATATACCCACAGAGAGGTCATAGGATAAAGACCACACACAGGTTTGCAGACATGGAATACCTTTATTTTTGTACTATTACAGATTTATATGCCATGTCATATAGCTGTTCAGACACTGACATCCATATCAACAGAGGAATGCAACTGTGAAACATTTATACTAATACAGTAGTCTGGAAAGGTCCACAGCTGTCACTGGCCAGGCCAAGCCCTTCAATTTGTACATTAGTAAAGACAGACTGGGCCACAGAATATCACACAATCAACAGTAAGTGATGCAGGTGTATAGTCCATCAGCCTCTATCTACAATCTGTACACAATCACTAGGTGATAGAGACTTCAGTTGACCAAATGGAATGTAGCTGTTACATAAAAAGGCATAACTGACACCATCACAGGCACACTGGCAAACAGAACAGTCTGTGTGGTAGGAGGCAGTAGGCCTGCAGTAACTCTCTTTATGTAAGTAATGTTAAGATAGGTGACATGTATGGTACTGTACATCCAGATACCTTAAGGCAGCTCACCCATGTTACCCCCACATGTTGTAACAGCCTAGGTTATGAATGGTGCATCCCCCCAGACTCAATAATACAGGGCCATATACCACTTTTACATACACTGGCCTCTGGGGTGCATATGGCACACATATACTGTGTAGGTGAAGCCCACACATATATGGCCCAGCCCCACCATATGTGTGGGGAATACAACAGCAGTGGACTGCTGGCAGGCATGGCAGTGTGGTATAGGTATATGTGCTTTTATATCTCTATCTGTATATGTGTAGACATATACTGCTCTGTATATGTATATATCTATGTGTGTATATGCATATCTATGTACATATACACACCCATTTATGTCGATATGTACATGTGTAATTATCTATATAGATATCTGGATAATCATATGTACATATATATTCGCCATATGTCCTGAATATGGGGTGTAGCTGTACCTCAGCCCCCATAGTCCCACCTTTGTAGTGCAAGAGGATGTCAGGCATGTATAGCAGGTATATTAGCAGACTATTGCTACTGTAATAGGGATTGCCTTAACAGACATGGTGTGTGTGGGAGGTCACATCTGCTTTTCACGTGTGCCATTGGCTACTGACAAACATCCTAAGGACATCATAGTATAGTACCGCTGCAAGCATGTAATATTCCCGTGGACTACAGCAGAGATACTGGCCTTTAGATGTGGACATTTTGACACACTCTGTACAGTCCAGAAGTATACACAGAACCCCTTAGTGTAGAACATGTGGACCAAGCCTGACAATATGGATGTTAACAGCCATGTAGATTGGTATAACACATAACGACTGGTATACTTTCGCCCCCATAGGTTATGCATTCACACACCTCCATCTGTCCTGACACATAATAACTGCTGGTACAGAGGTGCCATGGTGGCCACATACTACCCACTAGATATTGATATACATCTGTACAGCATCCCATCGCTCTGTCTGATATACATGACTGTTAAGGGAGGCTCGGCAGCAGTACATCTGGAAAGTAATGACACCTTGCTGGGTAAGTACACTAAGCTGCTAGGCTGTAACAAAGCACTGTGCAGACTACAGGCAGACTGGCTCAACATTGACCTACATCTCCTATGGGGGAATGCACATGTGCCTGCTTGTATAGCAGGCTCTACAGGCATGTCACAGCACAGGTTAAGATAAACCTATGTGAAAGTGCATAACCACAACCAATGTGAACACAGCCACAGCCACATATGGTAAGCTAGCATAATAATACAGTATATGGACTATCAGTTCAACACCATCCTCATATGTGCCACTCACACACTAACCCTACATATACTGGGCCGCTACACAGTGTGGTCTGATGGCCGTCTGTGGTATGAGAGATGTGTGTGTATGGCCCTACAAACATGTAAGCCAATATGGTAACATACAGTGGAGCAGCATGTAACATCAGATAGGATGGGACTTAGGACGATGACATCTACCACAGTCTGCACACAGGCCAAGGTACATATTAACAATACACACACTGTCGGCATTTACCATAAGTACACAGATCTCAGTACTGTACAAACAACCACAGAATGTCCAGGTCATGTCATCAAATATAACCACTACTATACATAACATGTGTAGCAGTTCGATATCTCACTGGCTTGTTATCAGATATAATGACACTAATAATGGTGTACAGCACATATGCACCTCTTAATGCACAACATATATACAAAGTTTGACAGAGTTGTGGTTGGAAGCACATACATATGGCCAATATTGACATGTTGCTGTGATAACCTCATGCATATACTGTTGTAACAGGGTTTGTTGCAACATATATCCTATAATGGATATGAGGTCAGTAACTGTCATGGCTTGCACCATCTACAGACTGCAATCCACATAGTACCTATTGGAGTTCACAGATAGATGCTCTGTGGGTAACACATGAAACCAAAGGCACAACACACTACCCAGTCTGCAGATGACCCTACAGATGGGGATTCCTCATAAACATATAACTGACATGGCAGGTATTAAAACATGTAGGACAGCTATATCCACACACACACTGTTAAACCAACATTACTCCAAATGCAGTATAGCAGCACTTACAGTCTGTAGTCAGGTCAGACACACCCCCCTTCCTGTGTGTTGCCCTGTTTCCACAGTGTATGTTGTTAGAGGTGAATCCCCAATCCACCTGAGATGCTGTTGCCAAACAATAGATCTAGTTCCTGCTCACAGTGAATGAAAAGGGCCAACACCAACATGATGTTCCTAGATAGTGGAGTGTGCTTCCATGCAATTAGCTATGGGAATGTTACCACAGCTGTTCCACATGCAATCAGCTAGGGGAGGGCTGCAATTCATGCAGAGGCCATCAGCTGATCATGAGTATCCCTAGAGATGCACATGCTGCTGAGTAAGAAAAGCAAGTGTAGGTCTTCACATCCACCAGTGAAGGAGTGAGAGAGGCAGACAAAGGCATTGACAAGTCAAGGAGGGGTGGGAAAGTGAAAACCTAAACATGCTTGTTTCACACACCTACCAGCACAGGGTATCAAACCCCTGATGACTATGTAGTGCTATCACAGTCTTATGCAGTTATTGGATGCGCCACATAGGTTACCTGCTGTGGACTCCTCAGAACATATATGTGATGGTGAGTGACATCTGCAACAGGGATATGGTAGCTATATGGTAGGTGAAGTACACGTGCCTGTCCGCATGAACAGGTGCCAGCATCAACACAGTCACACTCTCACAGGGATGCATAAATTGTCACACTTGGCAGGGCCAGGGATACAGCTCATCACTAGTGAGATTGCCACAACACATTACTGTGCAGGTATCACATGCATCACATGGGTCATATGGAGGTTATATGGGTAAAAGGTATGGGGAGGTGTCTGGCATCAGACAGCATGCTTCAGTATGCTACTGGGGTTTGTAGTGAGTGTGGATGTGATCATACACATCATACAACACACACACAAACACACAAGGTGCCAGTACTGACATGCATGGGTGCATTTCTGCATGGGTATGTGGTGGTTGACTGAGCCAGATGGCTATACAAGGCTAGGTGATGGGTATACCTTGGCATCAGGCCATATGACAATGGTCTGCATTGTGGCTCAGGGCTGTGGTTTCTGAATTTGCCCACAAGGTGGGTATTCATAAGTTCATGGGTTCATACTAGGCTATCTGCCCTAGGGCATTTATAAGCCTAGCCCAAAGTTTTGTGGCTGTCACCACCCCTTAAGTTGAAAGGTACTGTGCCCATTAGTTTACCGTGCCTCTGTCTAGCAGTGACACTGAGATGATCCCCGGGGTAAACCTGCGATCTCCCTCCATTTGTCAAGATTTCTCTTGAACAGGGCCAGAGAGGTGCTCTGCCTCACATGTACCGGGATTGTGTTCACCATACAGTCACCTGGGTGACCATTGCATGTGGCCAATGCTGTGCATCACTTGCCATGTATGTGTTCCTTAGTCCATGACATGGACAGTGTCTGGGGTGTGCACACCTCCCACATGCATGTACAGTGACATGTGGAACTGTAGCTGGGGTGTCAGGCCCATGTTGTGTACACAGATTATCATCAGATGTGCCAGTCTTGGCCACCTGTGGCAGGAACTGGTAATGGACAGCGGGCTAACCCTGCACCTACATTGATAACATGCTAACAACATTCACTGGTGTCAGTGGCATCTGTCCATAAAGGGCATGTTTTCAGGCATGGTATGACCTTTGTGGGTCACATGTGATGGCACCACAGGTGTTGCAGGTGTCCAGTCTGGAGCATGGGGAAGGTGCAGTATCTGCATGTATGTGCCTATTGGACAGATGGACTGGGTGCCATGCCCTCTGCAGGCCACTGCATTCACTCCATAGTTACTACCAGTTGCCAATATGCAGTGTACTACACAAATATTGGCTGTTGCCTCGACATGTGTGTGTGTTTTGTGTATGAGACATGGCTTGAGAGTGTGCTCTGGGTAATATTGAGGTTGCTAACTGTGATTGCTTGGCCTTGATGTCACATGTATGGGTATGGATTTGCACCCCAGTCTCTCGGCTATTTCACATCTCTTATCCCATTTGCAAAACCCACTCTACATTGGGCCCAGATATTACACAAACACACACACACACACACACGCGCACACGCACACACGCACACACGCACACACACACACACACACACACACACACACACACACACACACACACACACACACACACACACACACACACACACACACACACACACACCTGTCATGTCTGGGAGTAGAACCCCTACCTAGCTAGTTTATTACACTACAGCACTATGTACCACGGAGATTACTGGAGTACTCCTTCCCCAAACGTGTATATCACATTGGCTGAAATCAGCAGGATTGCAAAAGTAGGCCATTTGAAATGTACTGTGGGTGATTAACCTGAAATGCATTGCTCCCTACACAGACATTGAAGCACACACAAAACATCCACAAGTGACATCTGTGGCTATAGAACCCCTAATAGAGGTCTATATCACAGCACAGCATGGAGCTGTTATAAGGTGCACCATAGGGATTACTAGAAAACTCTTTCCCCAAAGGTGCATTACACAATGAATGACATTGGCAGGATTGCCAAAGTAGGGCATTTGACATGTACTCAGTGTGACTAGCCTAAAATGCATTTCTCCCTACACAGACATTGAAACACACACAATAGATCCACAACCAACATGTCTGGGTATAGAAGCCCAACAGAGGTCTACATCACACTACAGCAGTTCACATTTATGGCACATGCTATGGAGATTACTGGGCTACATTTTTCCCAGAGGTGTATTTCTAGGTGGATGACATCAGCAGCCTTGCCAAAGTAGAGCATACAAATTGTATGGAGTGTGACTACCCTAAAAAGACTTGTTCTCTACAAAGACAGGATCAGACACACACACACACACACTTGCAAAGTCTGGGATTAGAGCACCCACCTAACTAATTTATCACATTACAGCAGTACACAGTTATGGGATGCACCATGGAGATTATGGGATACTGACTTCCCAGAGGTGTTTTTCTAGATGGATGACATCAGCAGCCTTACCAAAGTAGAGTATTTAAATTGCAGGGGGTGTGACTACCCTAAAAGCATTGCTTTCAACACAGAGTCAGATAAACACACACACAAAATTACCAAGGCTGGGGTTAGAACTCCTACCTAACTATTCTATCACATTACAGCAGTACACAGTTACAGCATGTACTATGGAGATTACTGGGATGCAGTCTTCCCAGAGATGTATTTCTAGATGGATGACATCAGCAGCCTTACCAAAGTAGAGCATTTAAATTGTAGGGGGTGTACTACCCTAAAAAGCATTGCTTTCTACACAGACAGAGTCAGACAGACACACACACACACACACACACACACACACACACACACACACACACACACACACACACACACACACACACTTGCCAAGGCTGTGATTAGAATTCCTACCTAACTAGTTTATCACACTACAGCAGTATGCAGTTATGGGATGCACCACAGAGATTACTGGAATACAAGTCTCCCAAAGGTGTATATCACAGTGGATGACCTCAGCAGGTTTGTCATAGTGAGGCTATGGGGAGAACAGTGTGCGTGCATGGGCCATAACCCATTCATCTAGGGGTTGACACGCCACATGCGCACAAAACCTGGGTCATAACTTCACAGGTACGTGTATACAGGTGCTAGATGACTACTTCCTTGAACAGTCATGTTGCACAGCTGGCCAGTGCACCACCTACTCTGTAATGCTGGCAGATACTGGTGGCCAGTATCTGCAGTGAGTGACATCTGACCCTTGTGTGGTTGTGGCCCTTTGGCTGTGTGCTGGGTGGGACAGGCCTGGATGGCTCCTTGTCACAGTCATCCTCTTCCACACATCTATGTATGTCTACCTTTGGTTTATTATAGTGTGTTGTCCTTACATATATACCTGTATTACTATCCACTGTGTGTGCAAAGCATGAGTGGTGCATACTGAGGAGTGTCTGCACTAACATCTGTGGCTGCCAGATATGTCTCTTCCATTGGTGTTTGCAGACATGACCTTCATGTGTTTAAGTGTGTGATCATGCCCAGTGTGACCTTTCAGTATGTTGTTGACTGATATTGCCTTCATTTCTCTGACATTGCCTTCATATCTCTAACTGTGTGGGCATGCCTAGTATGGCTGCCTGTACTGAATGTGTGGATCGAGTCCAGGTAGTTTGTACTGCAGTGCTGACCTTTGTGTTGTACACCTACAGGTAGCATGCTGTCTCTGCAGGGTATCCGCCGATCATTTGGCATGGACTTTTACTACATTTCTGCATAGGATGGGGGGCACACCTGACTATTTCTACATTTCTACACAGGATTGTGGGGTGGCATACCTGACTGTTACTATATTTCTACATAGGATGGGGGGGCACACCTGACTATTACTACATTTCCACACAGGATTGGGGGTGCACTCCTGACTATTATGACATTTCTACGTAGGCTGGGGGGCACACCTGACTAGTTCTACGTTTCTACATAGGATTGGGGGGGCACACCTGACTGTGGCTACATTTCTACATCGGATGGGGGGGTGCACCTGACACTTGTACACATTTACTAGGACTGTACTGGTATGTCGGGTACTCCATTTCATTCTGTAGTCTTACCTATCATGCTGACTAGAGGCATACCAGTGTACTACAGATCTTAGCTTTTAATTACCTACGTATTAGTTTCTGACTTCCTACCCTTGAGAACTGACATCCCACTGCCTGACCTGCTGTACTTTGTCTGTGTGGGCCTGGGGGGAGGTTACCCATATTTGTGTTTGTCTACACCTGTCCTGCTGGCTGTGACTGTTTTTGGGTATGTGACCCCCCTGACTGGCATGTGTGAGTCACTTACCTTGTGGGTGTCCCAGTATTGAGGGTAGTGCTGCAGGGCTGCCTATGTTGGATGCACATAGTACACTCCCTACACATGGTTAGGCACAGGTAGTGTAATGTTTGGCATCCCTTTTACTGTATGTGAGAGTCAGAGAGAGGTGTTATTCCCTGGGTCCCTCCTGTGTCAGTGTATGTGCTATGCGTTGCCTCTTTGCCAAGAACAGGGCATAATGGGCACACCTCCTTCTGCCTACTGGGGCAGGCTCAGGTTCTTCCTCCTCCAAGTCACTCTGTGCCTGTGCCGGCCTTGGCAATCGTGGGGGGCTGTGTGGCCCTGCCATGTGCTTTTCCTGCTGCAGCTGTTTCTGCGGGATCATATTGTGTAGCATTGCACATACAAGGAAAATGTGGGTACATGTAGCTGGTAAGTACTGCAGGGCTCCACCAGATGTGTCCAGGCACCGCAACCATGACTTCAGCATCCTAAACACATGCTCTACTATAATTCTGGTCTGTGCATGTGCCTCATTATGGAGTTCTTGTGCGGATGTGTATGTGCATTTCTGATGGGTGTCATCAGCCATGGCTCCAGTGCATATTCCAGCATCCCCCACTAGGTGACTGTCAGGGATGTCCCCATTGGCAAATCTCTGGTACAGCTGCATCAGATGCCAGATGTGAGAATCATGATAGCTTCCAGGGCACCCAGCACACACATTCATTATTATACCCTGAGCATCACATATGACCTGGCAGTTGATGGAAGGGAAGTTGATGCATATGTGCATGCAGTCTATAGCACCCACTACCTCAGGATATTCTGCTATTTGGTGGGACAGTTGTATATTGCTGGCCAACACCTCACCGGTTTTGGAGAAATATACGTGCTCACCGACATGTGCTAACATGGCATCCAGGAACTGCTGGAGTACCCTGGATGCTGATGCCAGTGAAATCTCCATTATATATCCAGTTGGCCTTTAGAAGGTACTTGTAGCTTCTTAGGCCTGCACATACCTTGGTATTCACTGGGATGGGTTCCCCTCTGTTAGTTCTATGTGTGGGCATTGCCAGCACAGCTCAACAATTTGCTGTAGGAGGTCTCTGTCCACCTTATAGCGCTCCACTATCTCCAGCTCATGTAGCCCCTAGTAGGTTACCCTGGGTCTGTATACTCTTCCCGTCTCCTCACTGTGGATTGGTGGACAGCATTCATATCCTTACCATCCTCTGCCTTTTCCACAAGTTGTTGTATGATAGCTAATGCAGCCCCTATCATTTTGCTGTAGTGAGTGTTAAACGTTCCCTGCTTGTTTACACCAGTGGTGTAGACTGTTGGAAAAACCAGAGGGGAAGGTGTTTGTATAGTTTATAGTAGTGTTCTGGGCTGGGCTGGTCTGCTGTCTGTGTAATTGGTGATTCTGATACATTTCACCTGCCAGCTAAGCTAGTTCTCCTTGATTACCTTCCTACTGCTGTTTTCCCTTCCCATTGCCTTACTGTTTAAGCCTGTGTGCACGCTGCATAAACAGAGTGCTCAAATGTGCACACTGCTGCTATTTCCTGGTTTAACTTATTTTTTCTTCCTGTAAAACCCGGTGCACCGGCACGCACACCCGCTTAGGCTTTGGAAAGAGTGCTAAGCAGGTTTAGACACACCCCCTAGCTTAGCTGTGCTAAGCTAGGAGCAAACCCAAGCCACGGGGCTCCAATCCACTTACAGTATGCCTGACACCCCCCCATGATGTCACGTAACTCCTAGGCTTGCACCAAGCTATTCCTACTCTTACACTGTTGGGACTTGACTCACATGCTGGAGAAAACTGGGATTTACAATCCTTCCCCTCATTTGTATAGGTTGCATGCTAATGCATAGTTACATGTCTCGTACTGAGCCTCCGCCCTTAGCAACCGCTACTTACTGCCCAGGTTGTCTTCTGCCTGCCATTTACTTGCATGGCAGAATAATGATTTTAGTTAGATTGCTTATTTTAGGTTTATTTTATTACCCCCCCCCCCCCGATCCTGTTTGGGCTCCGGTGCCCTATGCTTAAACAGCCATGATCGGCTAAAAAAAAATAAAAGTTGATTTTTGTATTTTTTTATGTTTGCAAGGCCAATGGCCTTATACTTGGCCATTGGCATGCTTACTACATGATATGCAGCCTTTATTTGGAGCTGTCATAGCTCCGTTTTGGATTTTGCAGAAATTTACTCGGTTACTAACCGAGTACATTTCTGCAGATAGCACTTGTCATACATGGACTGTTGCAAGCTTCCAGGATTGCAAAATCACCTTATTTGCATAGATTTCTCCTGCAAAGGGGGTGATTTGCATACCAGGGCTTAGTCCATGCAGGATTAGTGGAAGAGCGCTCATGCATGCCCCTGCAGGCTGTTCCTGGATCGCACGGCAGACATATTGCCTGCTTGTGCTCCTGCACCGATCTCGCACTCCCTGCACGCTTTTGGGAATCTGGGGGAGTGTTTTCCTGTAATTATGAAATTGAGTAAGACTTCTCTATGGACTCCTGGTCTGAATGCCAAGTAACAGCCTATAGGTTAGGTTAGGTTCATAGGTTGGTACTGGGCTATCTGCCCAAAGGCATATATTAGCCCAACCACGTTGTGCAGTATTCACCTCCCCTTTAGTAGTTCCCTAGACCCTTGTACTAGCAGCTAGTACCCTTGGCCCCTATCTAGTAGTGCTGCTGGTGTGATCCCTGGTGTGAACTTTCTGTTACCCATCCACTCATCAAGGTTCCTCTTGAAGAGTGATAGTGAGGGGCTCTGTCTTATGTAGATCGGGACCCTGTTCCATAGTAAGTGAAGCCTCTGCGAAGGGAATCTGTCCCTCCAGCATGTTCTATTCATTGTTGTGTTGAGGTTTATATTCCTAGAGTGTGTAGCTTGAGTAGATTTGGTTTTGCTAAGATGGAGCATGTTCAACAATTCTGGGTTGGACATGGCTCTGTACGTTAGACAGAGATCGCCTCTGAGAAGGCGGTATGCAACAGAGAACAGTTTTAGCTTTTTCAGTCGTGCTGCATAGGGCAACTGTTTGAGGCTAGTAATCCTCTTGGTTAGGTACCTCTGTGGTCTTTCCAGCTGCTGGAGATGTCTAGCCAGGTACACTCCAATTGGTGCATTGTACTCAATAATGGGTCTGATGAGGGAGGAGTAGAGGGGCACCATTACATCCTTAGATCTTGATGCAAACCCTTTCGTGATCAGATGGGTCACATAGAAGGATTTTCTAACCACTTTGGCAACATGGTTATCAAAGGAAATCTGACTATCTACTTGGGTCCCTAGATCCCTTATTTCTTCTTCAGATTTCAGGGGATTACCTCCTATGTTGTAGGTTGCGGGTACGCTGTTTTTTCCAAAGGGGATTACTACACATTTTTTGCATTTAGCTTAAAACCATGGCTTTGACACCATGCATTAGTCTCATTTAGGCCCTTCTGGAGGATCTCCATGTCAGCCGGAGACTCTATTATAGCACCCAGTTTGCAGTCGTCCGAAAACTTAGTCAGCCACAGCCCTTCCGTGCTTGCCCGTACTTCTGAGAAGTATATGCCAAACAGGAGGGGCCCCAGGACAGAGCCCTGAGGCACACCGCTCATTACTGGTCTGGATTTGGACATAAATCCCACTACTCTTACTTTATGGGATCTGTCTGAGAGCCAGTTTGCGATCCATCTTGTGACGTAAGGGTTTATGCCCAGGCTGGTGAGCTTATCAATAATACCTGAATGGGGAATGGTGTCAAATGCTTTAGCAAGGTCAAGGTAGATTCATACATATATATATATATATATATATATATATATATATATATATATATATATATATATATATATATATATATATATATATATGTGTGTGTGTGTGTGTGTGTGTATATATATATATATATATATATATATATATATATATATATATATATATATATATATCTATATATACATTCTCCTTTGACCAGCATATATGTTTATCAGAAACCCAGATGATTCTCAAATATATCATCTAGGAACAAGGAAGTTATTATAAGACTGCAGGGATTAAGTAAAAAAAAAAAAAAAAACATTTGTGCAACATGCACATACTCATCTTCATGATATACCTCACACTTTTAGGAGGGCAAAGCACATTGGGACTGGGATTAATTTGTGGATGCCCATCTAATTATCAAGGATAGTCTTGAAGGATGTAAGAATGCCCTTATAAAGAGTACTTTAGTCCAGAAATACAGTTTATAACTTTACAAATTTGTTCTTTCAGTATGTTTTATTTATAGTTTGATGGAGATTCAAATCCCTAATGTTATTTGAACTTTTTGTCGTGCAGACATGTAAGGTATCAATGAGGGTTTGGTTCTTGATGGAAAATAATACAGGACAAAGATCTTTATGTAAGAATCTATAACTGACTGAGAATAGGGATTCAAGTCTATTTTGGTATCTCAAGGCTTTTAGACCAATAATCTTTTTGGTTAGGAAATGCTGATGCCTTTCCCGCTGTGTTACCCATTTTGTACTCTAACTGGTCCAATTAGCACAAAGTACAGTGTGACAGCACTTTTTTCCACCTAGGTGAGATGCCCTTAAATATCAGTTATGATAAATTGAAGGATTGCACTGCTAATGTTACATGGTGGTCAAAAAGAAAGAGGGATTTGTCATCTCAGGTGTCAAGATCCCTGATTGGTTTGGAGTGGTGTGCAAGCTATGGTGTAACCTTGAGACACTACTTTTTTTATAGGTTCATAGGTTCATACTAGGCTATCTGCCCTAGGGCATTTATAAGCCTAGCCAGAGTATTTTTGGCTTTCGCCACCCTTTTTAAATTAATTTTGCTATGCCCTTTTTCGAGGTTAGTATACTGTGCCTCTGTCTAACACTGACACAGAAGTGATACCCGGGGTAAACCTACAATCTCCCATCCACTCATCAAGATTCCTCTTGAAGAGAGTCAATGAGGGACTCTGCCTAACCTGGACTGGGATTTTATTCCAGAGTGAAGGGAGCCTCTGGGTTATGAATCTGTCCCTCCAGCATGTCCTATTTATTTCAGTGCTGAGGTTCAAGTCTCGGCGTAGCTCGATGGGATTTGGATTTTTTGAGGTGCAGCATGTCCCTTAATTCTGGGTTGGACATGGCTTTATACGTCAGGCACAGGTCGCCTCTGAGCAGGTGGTATGCCACTGAGTAGAGCTGGAGTTTCTTTAGCCGGGCAGCATATGGTATCTGTTTGAGCCCTTTGATCCTCTTGGTGAGGTACTTTTGGGGTCTTTCCAGTTGCTGCAGGTGTTTGGTAAAGTACATCCCAAAAGGGGCATTGTACTCGATTATGGGCCTGATGAGGGATGAGTAAAGAGGCTCGATGACCTCCCCTAATCTAGATGTGAATCCCTTCATGATTAGGTGGGCTATATAAAATGTTTTTCTAACCACTTTGACCACGTGGTTGTCAAATGAGAGATTGCTGTCAACTTGGGTCCCCAGGTCCCTAATTACTTCTTCTGTACTTAATGGATTACCACCTATGTGGTAATTTGTGGGCACTTTGTTTTTGCCAAAGGGGATGACTATACACTTTTTGGCATTTAGCTTGAGGCCATGGCTCTGCACCAGTTGTCTGTTTCTATGAGGCCCTTTTGTAGGATGCTTGTGTCGGCTGGAGAGTTGATTATGGCGCCCAGTTTGCAGTCATCTGCGAACTTGGTCAGCCACAGTCCTTCTGTGTTGGCCTGTACCTCCAAGAAATATATATCGAACAAGAGAGGTCCCAGGACTGAGCCTTGTGGGACACCACTTGTTTCATTTTAGCCTTTTATCAGTGCTCCACTAGTTATTGAGAATTAGTTCCTGCTGCAATGTGCCATGTCAAGCAAAGATTAGATGATAACTCCAAACTTCAAGTCATTAGCTAACTTAATTGGCCATAGATCTGGATTTACTGATAAGAAGTCATAGAAGTATATGCAAAATAGGAAACCTCCCAGCATTGATCCCTGAGGTACATCACTAGTTAATTTCTCACTTTCAGAGGTTGTATCTTTTATACAATTTATTATCCATCTTACCATATACAGGTGTACATTGAGTTCCCTTGGTTTACTTAGAATACTGGAAAGGAGATGGTGTTAAATGCCTATGACAGATCCATATATGCTGTGTGGACTAAGGGACCACTAACAACAACCTCTGTGACCCTCTTGAAGAAGTTTATTAAATTGAATGGACATGATCTCTCTTTAAAAAAATTGTCTGCAACATACAGAGACAAGAAATGTTGGCATAAATGCAGTACACATACTAAAAGCAGAGATAGTTACAATTCACAGATTCACCTAGTGTAAAACAATTCCTAAAACAAGTAATTATTGATGATAGTGAGGGCACTGGCTGCCACATTTAGCTACCATTAGCAGTTATCATGCATATTAAAAGTAATTTTGTAGAGGAGGGAAGAAAGGTGATCTGAATCTGTGCAAGTCTGAGCTAGCTACTTGATATCACACATAGCCTGTGTCAAAATAGTCGCACTTGTTTTCTTTAGGAAGACATAGTTCCTTTTTAAATGCATTTAGTTCTTGATGTTTTTGGATATTTTGTTCCATTCTGCAAGTATAAGCATCCAGGCCCTTCCCAAGGTTATTTGGACAACTAACCAGTTTGGGACAGTAGCTTTGATTGAAGGGTTTGCCTGCAGCAAAGTGGCTTCTGTGTTTTTTTCTTGATAATTAAACTATTTACCTATCCTATTTCCTTGTCTGTCATCATAAAAAGAGCTGTAGTTTATAGATGTAAAACTTGACCCTCAGTGCTCGTCCTTTACCAAAGTTTATGTAATGGCCATTATGGCTGCACTATGGTGATACACACAGGTCTCCAGAAGTGATACTTTATTGTTAATGCTGATCAGCTTTGCTAAGGCTATACTAAAGCTGCAGAATTTTAAGTATGAGGTTACAGTACCACTAGCCTGATTTAATGCATCAGGACCTGGATTATGTTAAAGGCTGCCTGTCATTATCAGGTATAATAACACTAAGAAAATGTGAAGAAGGAAAGGAAGAGGGGGAAGGCATGCCGAGAGGTAGGAGGAGAGGAGGAAAGTTATTGGTGTGTAAGTGAGAGTAGGAACTTTGAATGTTGGTAGTATGACTGGTAAAGAGAGAGAGCTAGCTGATATGATGGAGAGAAGGAAGGTTGATATATTGTGCATGCAAGAGACCAGATGGAAGGGGAAAAAGATCAGGTGTATCAGAGTGGGCTCAAATTGTTCTACCATGTTGTGGATGGGAGGAGAAATGGGGTAGGGGTTATCCTGAAGGAAAAGTATGTCAAGGGGGTTTAGGAGGTGAAAACAGTGTCAGATAGAGTGATGGTTATGAAGCTGGAAATTGATGGTGTGATGATGAATGTTGTTAGTACATATGCTCTGCAAGTTGGATGTGTGATGGATGAGAAAGAAACATTTTGGAGTGAGTTTAGATGAAGTGGTGGAGAGTTAACCAAGGGTGAGAGAGTGGTGATTGGAGCGGATTATGGGCATGTTGGAGAAGGGAACAGAGGGGATGAGGAGGTTATGGGTAGGTATGGTGTTAAGGAGAGGAATGCAGAAGGTCAGATAGTAGTGGATTTTGTGAAAAGGATGGACATGGCTGTGGTGAATATGTATTTTAAGAAGAGGGAGGAGCATAGGGTGACGTACAAGAGTGGAGGAAGATGCACACAGGTGGATTATATCCTATGTAGGAGGGCCAGTCTAACGGAGATTGTAGACTGTAATGTGGTGACAGGGGAAAGCGTAGTTAGGCAGCATAAGATGGTGGTCTGTACAATGACGTTGGCAATCAAGAAGAAGAGGAGAGTGAGGGCAGTGCCAAGGATTAAATGGTGGAAGTTGGAAAAGGATGACTGGAAGGTGGAGTTCAGAGAAGAGTTAAGACAGGCACTGCGGAGCAGTGAAGCGCCACCAGATAGCTGTGCAGCCACAGCAGAGGTGGTAAGGGAGACAGCTAGAAAGGTGCTTGGTGTGACATCTGGACAGAGGAAGGAGGACAAGGAGACCTGGTGGTGGAATGAGAAAGTACAGGAGAGTAAACAGAGGAAGAGGTTGGCGAAGAAAAAGTGAGATTGTCACAGATGTGAATAAAGTAGACAGGAGTACTAGGAGATGAGGCATATGGTGAAGAGAGAGAGAGGTGACAAAGGCTAAGGATAAGGTGTATTGTTGTATGAAAAGTTGGACACTAATGAGGGAGAAAAAGACCCGTATCAATTGGCTAGACAGAGGGACCAAGCTTGGAAAGATGTGCAGCAGGTTACAGTGATAAAGGGTAACGAGGGAAATGTACTCAAAAGCAAGTTGAGCAGATGGAAGGTGTTCTTTGAGGGGCTGATGAATGAAGAGAATGAGGGAGAGAGAGAGAGAGAGAGAGAGAGAGAAGAGAAGGTTTGATGATGTGGGGCTAGTGAATCAGAAAGTGCAATGGATTAGTAAGGAGGAAGTAAAGACAGCTATGAAGAAGATGAAAAATGGAAAGGCTTTTGGTCCAGATGACATACCTGTAGAAGCATGGAGGTGTTTAAGAGAGATGGCAGTGGGGTTTTTAACTTGATTGTTTAACAGAATCTTGGAAAGTGAGAGGATGCCTGAGGAGTGGAGAAGAAGTTATTGGTACCAATGTTAAGAATAAGGGTGATGTGCAGAGTGGTGGTAACTACAGAGGGATAAAATTAATCAGCCACAGAATGAAGTTATGGAAAAGAGTAGCTGAAGCTAAGTTAAGAAGGGATGTGATGATTAGTGAGCAGCAATATGTTTTCATGCCAGGAAAGAGCACAACAGATGCAATGTTTGCTCTGCGGGTGTTGATGAAGAAGTATAGAAAAGGTCAGAAGGAGTTGCATTGTGTGTTTGTAGACTTAGAGAAAGCATATGACAGGGTGCTTAGAGATGAGTTATGGTATTGTATGAGGTAGTCAGGAGTGACAGAGCAGTATGTAAGAGTGGAACAGGATATGTACAAGGGCAGTATGACAGTAGTGAGGTCTGCGGTAAGAGTGACAGATGCATTCAAGGTGGAGGTGGGATTACATCAAGGATCAGCTCTGAGCCCCTTCTTATTCACAGTGGTGATGGACAGGTTGACCAATATGATCAGACAGGAGTCCTCATGGACTATGTTGTTTGTGGATGACATTGTGATTTGTAGTGAGAGCAGGGAACAAGTAGAGGAGACTCGAGAGGCAGAGATATGCTCTAGAGAGGAGAGGAATGAATGTCAGCAGGACTAAGACACAATATATGTGTATGAATGAGATGGAGGACAGAGGAATGATGAGGATGCAGGGAGTAGAGTTGGCAAATGTTTAAATACTTGGGATCAACAGTTCAGAGTAATGGTGAGTGTGGAACAGAGGTGAAAAAGATAGTGCAGGCAGGCTGGAGTGGGTGGAGAAGAGTGTCAGGAGTGATTAGTGACAGACGCATACCAATAAGAGTGAAAGGGAATGTCTACAAGATGGTAGTGAGACCATCTATGTTATAGGGGTTGGAGATGGTGGCACTGACAAAAAGACAGGAGTTAGAGCTGGAGCTGGCAGAGTTAAAGATGTTAAGATTTGCACTGAGTGTGATGAGGATGGACAGGATTAGAAATTAGTATATTAGATGGTCCGCTCAGGTTGGATCATTTGGAGACAAAGCCAGAGAGGCGAGATTGCATTGGTTTGGACATGTGTTGAGGAGGGAAACTAGGAATATTAGGAGAAGGATGCTAAGGATGGAGCTGCCAGGTAAAAGGAAAAGAGGTAGGTCTAAGGTAAGGTTTTTGGATGTGGTGAGAGAGGACATGTAAGTGGTTGGTGTAACAGAGCAAGATGCAGAGGACAGGAAGAAATGGAAACAGATGATCTGCTGTGACAACCCCTAACAGGAGCAACCAAAAGAAAAAGAAGTAATGCTAACAAAGGAGATTGGATTTATTTAGTAGTGAGATTTTTGTGAAGTATGTCAATTTTAGTAGTGAATACAATACTGGTTGTATTCTTGGATCGGTGTTCTGCTAATGTAACATAAGTACTACAGAGTATGTCATGTATAATTATAGTTGAGTATGATAGAATACTTGTGAAAAACAGGTGTGCTGAGATGAACAGCTACATACCAAGAAGGGATATGAGCAGGGACAGCCTTATGTATAGGCCATCTATGCATCCACATAGTCTCTGTGCTTGCAGAGGCTCTCTTTGCAATTTATTTACTTTTTTTAGAACAAGTAAAAAAATAAATAGCATGTAATGCCCTACAACTGCAAAATTCTTCTGCTCTGCAACATGATTGGCACCTCGGTGGGTAGAGACCTCACAAAGTTCAAATGGTAAGAGTGAATCCTGTGGAGTGAGCATTTCTTGTATCCAGCAATATGAGGCATGTTTTAAATAAAACAATTAATAATTGGTATTCTTCTGATTTCTGATCAGGGAGAGGAATTGTGTGAGCATTTGATGGAACAAGTAGTGAGGTTGGAGAAAGTACTGAGGTAAGCACTATTTTTTCTGTAATTTTGTGATGGTGATTAGCTGGATATTATCTGTGATATGTATGGCAGGCTACAGATTTGCATGGAGAAACTTGCAATAATAATGTGTGGGCATGTGGCAAGTCACCTTGTCAATGTTGTGATTTACATGGAAAGAAATGAGCCAAGGTGAAACTTATTACTTGGCCATCTGATCTCATGGGTGTAACTGGTGGTGAAGGGGTTGGCATACCTTTCAACTTTCCCTGATTTTGTCTCAAAATTTTGCCCTGTCCCTCCCAAATCTCTAGTAAAACTGGCAACTTTGGGAGAAAGGTGGTGGCTTACACCTAGTAAATGAGGACAATAATGAGAGTTTGACTTTCTTTGCTTCAGAAAATCTATATTATTTCACATTTTCTTATTCTGTCAACTCTTCACGCTAATAATATTAACTTCTTGATTATTTTTGGATTCCTCCCTGATTCTGGAGATAAAAGCTATGGGGATGGGGTTAGCTGGATGAAAGATAATGAGGCTCTTGTTTGCTCAGTTTTAAGCAGTCAGTACTGGCTTTGCTGGACTGGTGTGCATTTGTGAGAATTAATATGGAGTACTGCGGTGGTGGTGCTGCAGTAGCGTTGTCACCTCGCAGTAAGAAGTTGTCCTGTTCGATTGTCAGCTAAAGCATCTTCTGTGTGGAGACACGCGTGAATGGGCATACCTTCGTTAAAGATTGTGTATCAGGGCTGGCAACTCGGCACGTAAAAATCTACTGCCAATCATTAGCAGACCGGAGTTCTGCTGTGGCGACCTCTAACCGGGAAAAGACGAAAAACACAACTTATCTTGACACCTGATGTGTACAGAGTAGATATAATTGTAGGGGCTATCTGTGGAGGAACATTGTTCTCTGCCTGCTGTTGTTTGCTTAATATTCTGGCTTTGCAGGACTAGTGTGAACTGTGTGAAGCAACTCAAAATATTTTAATTTGTAAGAAATGTTTAAAACAAAGGTGAAATGCACTATACAATCATATTCTTTTATGAGAATCTGACATCTGAATTGGGCATAGACGTGGCTATAACTGTTTGGAGGGGGTTATCTAGATGAAATTGACTGACCCCTCTTATCACTTCTCACTTCAGTAATTTATCAAAAAAGGGTGCGGGGGATAAAATGCATCACAGAATACCTGGACCTTCAGAGCTTCTGGAGGGCTGGTAGTCTTTATATACCAAGGCTGTGGAAGTGGATTTTGACATGGGCTGAATGGTGGCCTCTACCCTGAACTCCATCTGGTCTAAAACCTGTCCTGCTCAGAGGTGTACACAGAAAAGTCACTCTAGTTTGTGTGGGGAGCTGGAGATGATGCCATTATTTCTTAGGATGTGTTCTCTTAACAACTTTAACATACAGTGGAGGTGCTTTCTGCTACCTTCACCCAGAAAACAGCTTTCCTGACTGCAGATCATTTCTGCATCCATCCATCCACAACCCTTTTTTTTCCACATGGGGTTATGGTGTCACTTCAAAAGTGACAATCATCCAGACCTAAGGTTTAGACCACCATGTGGCTAGCCTTGCTGCGGAGATAATTTCTGCATATTTCCATTTATTTTCGCAGTTTGTTATTTCATGGTGCATGCATTATATTTGCTGATAGTAAATAGGTTTATTGTCTCACTTACTGCAGTTGTTCTTTAAAGTCCCCTATGCTTCAGACAGAATTGCTAAATCTTCAGGCCTGCACATTTCACAAAACTTCATCAGTCTTGTTAATCACCTGTTACATAGAAACTTGATGACCATAACATCTAGCCCTAATAAGCTGATGAAATGTTTGGCACTTCATTTAGGATTTAAAACAGAATTATCTTGGAATGCACTGTCTACATGTATTCTCTACAATAAACTACATTGGATTAAGCTTGCATTTTGCTGGAAAACTGCATGCTTCGTCTGCCCCTCTCATTATTTCGTGACTTATTCAGTTCTGACCCAATTTAGCTCTGTCTGCTTTGTGCCTAAAATTCCCATTGTCTTAGTCTGTATCCACCTCTTCTTTCTCTCCTGTGTCCTTTCTTTGCCTTCTTGGCTTCTTTCACTTCCCTTTTCCTTCAGAAGTGATAATGTTGACATTCATTTCTCATTCTTTATTTCATGTTTTTCATTTCTTTTCCTTTTCTTCAATCATTTTACTCCCCTTTTTAGTCATAGCAGTATCCTTATTTCTTATCCTCACTTATTTCTCTAGACTCTTTCTCTGTTGCCATGTGTATGATTGCTATAATTTTTCATATTTTATCTACCTTATCTGTATCATCCCAGCCCACCCATACCTTTCCTGCATCAGCTTCCTCTAACTTGCTTTCCTATCCTCTCATTTTGGTTTGTAGTCCTATTACCTCCTTGTAAGATTAACTATATTGTAGCATTGTAACTAATTCTCCAAGCTGCCTCAGAATTCTGCTTTACTTAACTCGATCATAATAATATATTCAACACTGCTGTGCTCATAGTTTACTGATCTGCAATGGCTAGAGTCAGGAAAAAAAAGTTGAAATGAATGATCAAAAATCAGTTAAAACTGAGAAGGGAAAACAATTATTTCATTTAACCTGTCTGTTTACTGCAATGTAGTGTGATCTCGGAGTTGGTATATTTAAGTAGTGGGGGGCTTGCCCCCCTGCATAGAGCAATTTGTGTTGTGTTTGGGTGGTTTTTTTTTTTTTTTTGTGTGTGTTCGATGTTCCAGGGGTTTCGACATTTTCGTGTTGATTATTACGCAGTCGACAGTTTGAGTTTTCGACAGCATAATATAAACGCTTTGCAATATATATCTCTCAGGTTTCCCACTAGCCTGTAGACCTGTTTTGTTTTTAGTGCATGCAGCCAGCCAGCAGTTGATGCTCTGTAGCAAGCCCCCTTTTCTCCCATGACTGCGTACCTCGACCTGGCCAAAGCTTTTTACACAATTCTCCACTCAAGCATATTACAAAAAGCTAAATAAACTAGGAATAAACGTTACCCATTGAATTACCAACTGGCTCACAGACAGGATGCAGATAATCAAAATAGGAGAGTTACATCCACAAAGAGACCAGTCACCATTGGAGTCTCTCAGGGTTCTGAGCTGGAATGTCTCCAGTTTGGCATCCTTTTTTCTGAAGTAAAAGCCAATACCAATGGGCTCTGTCTGATTAAGTTTTGAGATGACTACAAGCTAGAAGAATTCATTGAATCCTCAAATGACTTGGTCATCCTGCAGGAAGGTTTGTCTCAAATAAGTAACTGATACCAAAATCATGAACTGAAACTAAATGCAGAAAAAAATGCATTATTGTATCTTTTGGGAAGTCATCTACCCAAGGGAACTACCACATCGACAATACTCCATTTGGGAACATATGTGGAAAGAGACCTAACGTTTGACCTTCATGTGTCTACTGTTGTAAGAAAGTCATTTTATATTACACAGCTTATAAACAAAGGGACTGTGTCTAAATCTATCTATGGCATTGCCCCTTTAATCATTGAATATAATGCCCCTGCGATGATTAGGCTAATCATTGAATATGTCCCCTTTAGCATGTATCTGTCCACACAGAGATGCCTTGCTAAAAAGATACAAGGCCTAAACAACATGGACTCAGTCAAATCCCTGTCACTAAACTCTGTATCCTTCAGACTGCTAAATGGTGACTTGTGTGTGGCGTACAAGGTATCCTCGACCCATTACTGGTGGATTTAAGGCATGTCAGTGAGTCAAAAGGCATAAAAAATATGTGGTCTAGGGATCTAAGCCTCATCTGCAACATCACCAGAATGATTTGGAGGAAAAGGTACGTTTCAAGGAGGATACTGCTGCTGTAGAACAGATTCACCATTCATATAAAACAAAGTTCATCCCTGTCCATTTTCAAGTGCATCTTAGATCTATGGATGGGAAACAGAAAATTTACACAGGGACTGTACCCTGTCCTACTAATTGACAAAGCAATCCCAGTTATTTTCATTAGGACTAAGATATATATATATATATATATATATATATATATATATATATATATATATATATGTATACACACACACACACACATATGGATTCAGTAGACAATCTCGAAATACTGAAATGTTGAATTTCAGTATTTCATGACTGTATAGTCGAAATTCCACATACCCGAAAACCCACAACCTTGAAAACCAAAATTGCGACCACACACACACATACACACACACACACACACACACACACACACACACACACACACACACACACACACACACACACACACATACACACACACATACACCTACCTAACTACACTACTACAAACAAAATAACACACAAAAACACAAGATAACATACAAACACACCTACCCTACCTATAAGCAGGGGGGCAAGCCCCCTTGCAACTCCCATGTGGAGGGCTGCACCCCCCCACACCCCCCAACTTATTTATACTAACTCCAAATTTGCACTGAACACACAAACATGCAAAAACCACCACTACACACACTCACACACACACTAAAATCCCTACCTAATACCCTTATGTAAACACCACTTACCTGAATCCCCAGCTAAATCCACAAACCGCACCTCACATCATGAACGCGACATCACGACAGCAGATTCGACATTTCTGCATTCGAGATAGTGCAGTTTCATGTAACTGCACTTTCGACTATTCAGTCTCGAAATACTGAAATTCGACATTTCAATATTTCGAGATTGTCTAGTAAACATATATATATATATATATATATATATATATATATATATATATATATATATACATATACACATATAGATACATACGTGTATATATCTGTATATATAATTATAGACCATGAAATGGGTAAAGTCAGTCTCAGAGCACTAAAACGGAAATTGGCTAGGCTTAAAATAGCCTGCAAGGGCAGACAGCCTAGTACTTACATATGAACCTATGAATCTATGATACCTTCATATATTTGCCAGCTCAAGACTTGTATTTATTTATTTTTTTCTGTGCTCTTATTGGGCCATCTAAACAGGTGATTTGCTCACATTGATACAACCTCTTTTGTTCACTCAATGTTTTTCTTGATTGTATAATAAGCTTCTGGATTCATATAAATAATATCTACCTGCAGTTATTATCATCTTTATCTTTGAATTTGAGTCATGTAGCTAAATTCTTTTGGAGTACACTCGAGGAAACTCTTTTATGCAAAGTCCTTAGATTTAGTTTGCTTCATGAACTGTGTACTGGCTTGCTTATAGTTGATAACATATTTTAACTCTCATGATCAAGCTTTTCTCTGGTTCATGGGCAGCTGCATTTCTTGCATGTATACTTGTGTGTTCAGTGCCGTTGTTCTGTGATCAGCATCTCTGCAACTGTTAAAAAAAAAAAAAAAAAACTCTTACTCATTCTATTACCTTAGTCCTCCCATTTCACTATGGTTGGTTGGACTTCCTGCTGCCCAAAACTATTCCTATTTGCTCTATCCCTTTGTTTTTTTTTTGTTTGTTTTGTTTATTGTTTGTTATTTTTTCCTACTGTAGTGACTCATTTCTTCATTTTTTGGTTTCTCTCTGCTCTCTAGTTATTGTTTTCTCCATGGTATCATAATGCTCACTTATCTCTCTCTCTCTCTCTCTCTCTCTCTCTCTCATGTTCTATTGTGCCTTCCTTCACCTGTGTAGCCCTACATGTTATGGCCAGACACTTAACCTTTGTAACTAATTTTATTTCAATATTATTTCTTTTTTCTTTATGACAAAATGATATTATGAGGCAGTTTTGATGAATGTAAAAACTATAAGAAATGTTCACTTAACCTATCTTTGCTGAGTATTCAAATAATAATATTTTTTTGCAGGAAGGCAAGCCCAACCTCCACCTTCCATGTGGACATACATATACCAACTCTGTGGTAACACAATAATGGAGAAAGTGATGAGCTCCACTACTGATGAATGTAGTTTTAGTGAATGTGCTTCGATCATTTTACGTTCATCAAAATTCCCATATTCTATCTCCTACCATTGTTTAAATCTGTTACACTCTCAGCTATCACTGTTCATCTACTTGCTGGTCACATATCATTGCTTAACACTCTGCCAGATGTTATCGTCTGCTGGCTGCTAAGTGGCAATTTCATTGTATCCATCTTATTTGGTGCTGATGTACTGCACACACGTATGCATGCATGCATGCATTCACACACACACACACACACACACACACACACACACACACACACACACACACACACACACACACACACACACACACACACTCACACACAAATTCATAAACCTGAAATACCTCACTACCATTATAAATACCTTGACCTCCTGCACTACATCTGTTCATCTCCATATCCCAGAAATGTTCCCCCAGTAGGAGTACCATCTGTTCCTCTTTGTGAAGCAACATGGGCACAACATGTTAACAGTAATCCATCCCACCTGTATGATGTCAGGATGGTATCAATAACAAATCATGCAGTACACTCTGACTACCATAGGAAATGTGCAATGTGGAAGCAATAAACATTCCAAAGATACATATACACACACGCACACCAACACACACACATATATGCATATATATAGATATATATATATATATATATATATATATATATATATATATACACATATATATAGATATATATGTAAATACACATACACACACAGAAATATGTAGAGGAACTTACATATTTACAGGGTGCACACCATACTGAACAGACAGTGTTCCTACAGTTGCCACCTTATCAAATGAACAGTGTATGAGTCACCCATACAAAAGGCAATTGTTGCCTGAAACATATACCCACTGAGAAGTCAAAGGATATGACACCACACACAGGTTTGCATACATAGGAAAGTTTTATTTGTGTACTATCACAGCTGTATATGCCATGTCACATAGCTGTTTATACTTTGAAATGCATACAAACAGATAAATGCAACTCTCAAGCACATCATTTAATACAGTAATCTGAAAGCATAACATATGTTGCTGTCCAGGCCAAGGCCTGCAAGTAGTACAACAGTAAAGACAGACTGGGCCACAGGATAACAATCAATCAACAGTAAGTAATGCAGATGTATAGTCCAGCAGCCTCTAACTACACTCTGTACACAATCCTTAGGGGGAAAAGACGTAAGCTGACACAATAGGATGTATTTGTTACATAACAATGCATAACTGAAACCATCACAATCACACTGACAAACAGAACAGTCTGTATGGCAATAAGCAGTAGGCCAGCAGTTTCCCAAGGTGTAATGTATGGTAATGTACATCCATAAACCTTAAGGCAGCTTACTCCTGATATCCCTCACATGTTGTAACAGCCTAGGTTATTTATGGTGCATACCCCCCCTATAGACTGACTTACAGGGGTATATAACACTGTTACATACACTGACATCTGGACTGCAGAAGGGCACACATGTTTGAGCAGATGAAGCCCACATATATATGGATCCAAACCCACAATATGTGTGGGGGCCACAACAGCACTGGCCATCAAGTGTTGTTGTTGTAATGATGTTCAGCTGAACAACTGCTACGGACAATATAGTCTGTCCCTGTGGGTAGTGGGCCATACCCATCAAATGTGCAGAGCAGCACTGACTGACAAGATGTAAGCCGTCATAGTGTGTGATGAGTAATGGAAGACAAGTATATTACTGTGGCCAATAGCTGGTTGTGGAAGTAATGCCATAATGATGGATACGTGGGTTCCAGAGCCCACCACTTGCAAGACACTGAAGTTAACATGTAATGTAGCATGCTGAAATGCCAAAGGTGTATAATAGGCTTACCTGCAATCTGTCCCTCTATATATATATATATATATATATATATATATATATATATATATATATATACCCCTCTAATGTTAGGCTGTGTCCATATGTGGTACATGTCTGTGTTGCAGCAAGGCAGAACAGTGCAGCTGTGCAGGAGGGAGAGTTAGAGATTGTGGACCTGATGTCTGAATGTACCCCATATATATATATGTATACACACACACACACACATATATATATATATATATATATATATATATATATATATATATATGTATATACATAAATATATATATATATATATATATATATATATACACATATATACAGCATAATATATATCTACACACACACATACATATATATATATATATATATATATGTGTGTGTGTGTGTGTGTGTGTGTGTGTGTGTGTGTGTGTGTGTATGTGTGTGTGGTGTGTGCATGTCTACATATATACAAACACACACACACACATATATGTATATAAGTAGATGTCCCCTATATTTGCATCACAGTGCTGCATGCTATGTGTGAAGGAACATCACACATATCAATGCACACACACATATATATATATAACCCCTTATTGGGACCACATTGCCCTTGTCTGCGAAGGTGGGAATGGGAATCTGGGGAAGGATAGCAGGAATATTTGTGGAGGTTGGTTGGGTTGGTAGATAGAGAGGACAACCTGCAGCGGTGGTATATGACACATGTGGTGGGTAAACACTCTGGATGGTGGGTGTTGTCTGTGATGTGGAAGCCCCATGAGCCCCCATATGGAAACAATGGGAAAAAGGCCCCCAGCCATTGCCAGTCACAACAGCAGCTTCACGGCCCTGAAGGTGCCTAGGCTGGAGGCTGAGCAGGAGGAGCATGCGGACCCTGTGATTGTGTACTGAGGGCCTCAAGGTGTTGTAGCACATCCTCCAGGTCTCTGTGGTGCTCCCTATGCAACAGAACATGGACCTGACCTCAGGTGACAGGATCATGTCTGTGTGTGCCTCTGGGGGGGGACACCATCCCCTGAGGTGGCTCCATCTGAAGGTAGTGCAGGACCAGTAGATGAGTAGGCCCCAGGGTGGGTCCCACATGTGATTTGGCCTGGTAACATGACCAGATGAGGGAGGAGAGGTGGTTCTGCTGGCAACTGTTCCCTAAACATACTATTGTGTCACTGTTATAGAACATATGTGGGTAGTAATAGTCCACACAATCCCGGAACATGTCCAACAGCATGCATTGATATCCCCTATAACACATAATGACAGATGTGCAGCAATCACACAGCAAACAGACCACATGCATATATGGAACCATAGTGGCTCTTACAACGGCATGCAGGTGACATTGTCTGTAACAGGCCATCAATGATAGTGTCCCCACAGGGAACACGGCTGGAAACACATAGCACAAATCGTGGTACAATATGATAAATGTCCCAATGGTAGGTAAGCTGTAGCCATACCTATTGAGTTGTGTGAACAGTTTATTGTCACAGATATGGTGGGGGGAGACAGAGATGTGTATTAAGAACTACGGTAACCATGCTGTATGAGATACTCAGACATGTTTCCATCTTTATGTCTTTCAGGCAAGATTTCACATGGCCGATTACCAGTGTATTCAGAAAATGAAAATGAGGTCATTATCAACCACCTGGTACAGCACTACAAAGTGCTATTTGGAAGACAGCCCATGAGGAGCAGGAGCGGACCACCCTGTGGAACGATCTAGTCCACAGGGTCAATGATGGCCTGCATAACTGCAGTTATGAGCAGGTCCAGCATCATTGCAGTGACCTGCTTCACAATGCCCGCTGGCTTGCTGCTGCAGTCCTGGGGGATCACCTCGCAACAGGCAGGGGGTCATGCCATCCATACCCCCTGACACATGTTGAGGATCTCCTCAACAGCCTCGTGGCACTTGCCTGCCTGCAAACGCAACAACTGGCGGAGACCATAGTGGAGGTGGGTGCTACCCACACACCTGCTGAGGAGCATGCAGTTAAGGCCACAGGGCACATCAGTAGACTACTGTTGCATATCCATCTGCATCTGTACAGGTAGATCATGCATATATGAGATGACATATATATAGTCTGTTGCTGCGTAGTAGTAATAAACAGATGTGCATAAGCTGTAGTATTGTGGACTTGTACTGTTGATGTACTGTAATGCTGCACCCACCGTGTACCAGTGCCACAGCTGTGGCTACTGACATCACATCTCTCACACTTATGTAGGTCCCTCTGGTACACCACCAAGGCAGCAGGCTGTAGCTGGTGAGTATGGTTTATGTTCATGCTTGACAATACACTGGTCATGTAATGGCTATGGTATATTCCATGCACACATCTAACACACCTACCCATAATGCATGCTGTACATGTTCAAGTATTGTTGCTGTTAACTGCAGTGCATCACAGCGGTGACCATGATGGTGCATCTGAAGGGTATGTCAGACACCTGCAATATAACTAACATCCAGTCATTGCAAAATGTGTCCACAGGGATGAACATAATGCTGGGACAAATGGCCTACAGTAGGACATGTGTGAAACATCACTCTTATACAGTGATACAGCAGTGTATATACCAGTATTACAATGGCAACTGTTACAGATCTATACTACAGCATATCATAATACAGCAGTCCACAAGCCTTAAAACCAGCAATGTGGTCCCAACATGAGCAATGAGTGTGTAATATGGAATCATAGGTTAGGGCAGCGAATATAGGGAATACATACCTTCACAAACAGTAGACGCATATGTGTGCACACAGTCCAGATAAAATATAGTGGAAGCAGCTGTAGAGGTACTGACTGCATGTATTTGTCATGGATATGCACCTTTCAGCAAGTACACATCCTCAGTGTCACACCACTATCTATGAACCTAACCTATGAACAGTGCATTTATGTGGCAAGAATGTATCGGGCAGGAATGATGTAGGAAATAAACAGATGGCCATCCAAGACAAATGATGTCACATGTAGCAAACTGGTCATGTGGGCTGCCCAGTAACATGTCTCAACACTGAGGGGGTTGCAGGAAAGTCTAGCAAGTACTGGCTGTGCAGTACTTGTGTCAACAATTGCCTGGATTTTGCAAGCGTGTGGCCTATGGGTTAGGGTAATTAAATCTGACAGTTGTATGACAGGAAACATCAGCCAGGCCACTCTACAGGTAATGTATGCATAACAGAAGAGGTTCCCAAAAGTCATGCATTGCAATGTGTACTGGTGTACCATGACCACGTTGGAAACCTACGGACAGTATCATGTAAGCTACATGTGCTGCACAACCAATGCCTCACCCCATCTCAGGCCCACCATCCCCATCTGTACTGTGCCAGTGCCAGTGTACATCTGCATGTTTGCCAGTCAGTACCTGGGACTAGGCTTTTACATGTAGTGTTCAGTGTTTGGGACATTGCAAACTGACACACATGTGTAGGCCATAGTTGTCAAGCATCTGCAAAAAGGCTGAAGGTGGGGAGGGAGTGTCATCATGACACACCAGTGCACTGCAGCAGGGATCCTAAGGATGCTATAAAAGGGTGTATCTGCATACAGTCAGGTTCAGGAACTGTGGCAGATGTAACCCTGACTCCACAGCAATAGTGACGGCAGTGTGTGAACTCCAAGGAATGTGCACATGAGTTGACCCTGCAATCATGCAGTGTTGGGGGACAAGTGTATGGCAGACTGACCATATACTGGCAAATGCAGATGTCCCATGCTAGTATACCCCTGCCAGGAATAGTGACTGCTGTAGTACACATAACAGTAGCTGCAACAAACCGTCATGCCAAAGATTCCAAAGACAACCACAAGGCATTCTATAGCTAAGTCAAGAATCTAAATGGCAATGCTCAAATCTGCTCTGAGCTATAACAGAATGGCATTAAATATAACTGATCCCAAGGATATTGCCAGTATCCTGGCAGATCAATTCAGTGCAAACTTCACCCCCTCTCACCCCCTAAAGGGCCCATCTCAATACCAAAGGATTGCCAAATTCCAGTAATAAAGGCCACACAGGTAAAAAACACACTCTCCAAAGCTAAGAATACAGCATCCATGGGACCAGATGACATACCAGGCTGTGTACTACATGGACTACAAAATGAACTGGCACCTCACCTAAGTGTCATGTTTAATCAAAGCCTCACCTCAGGCTTCGTACTCACTGAGTGGTGCACAGCTACAGTTATCCCACTCCACAAGGGGGGATCCATCTTGGATCCTGGGAACTAATGCCCCATCAGTCTGATGAGCCTGATCTGCAAGGCCATGGAACGTATTATCATGGAACTTATAAATAAAGACATTGGCAATCTTCAAACACTGGACCCCACACAGTTTGGGTTTGTGAAGGGCCGATCTTGTCTCTTGAACCTGATTGACTTCTGCGAATCAGTCTCCAGAGCCATGGACAAGGGTAGGATGGTCTACACAGCCTATCTGGACCACACCAAGTCCTTTGACACCATCCCCCACTCTGGAATAATAGATAAACGTACTACACTGGGCATTAATTCCTACGTCACTCGATGTGTTGCCAACTGGCTTACTGACAGAACCCAGAATATAAAAATAGCCAACTCAAAATTCAGCTCCAGACAAGTGACAAGTGGAGTACCTCAGAGTTCAGTCCTGGGACCACTCTTGCTTGGCATCTACTTCTCTAAAGTACAGCCCAACACTAAGGGACTCTGGCTAACAAAGTTTGCAGATGACTGCAAACTGGGAGCCATTATTGAATCCCCAAATGATGTGGATATTCTACAAAAGGGCCTTACAGAAACAGATGCTTGGTGCCAGAGCCATGGGCTCAAGCTCAATGCCAAGAAATGTATAGCTATCCTCTTTGGGAAAAAACATGTACCCATGAATTACCACATAGGTGGCACTACATTAAACACTGAAAGTGTGATAAGAGACTTAGGGACACAGGTGGACAGCGGTCTCACCTTCAATAACCACATCACCACAACAGTCAGGAAATCCTTCTATGTGGCACACCTCATCACTAAGGGCTTTTCATCCAGAAAAAAGGAGGTCATTGTCCCACTGTACTCATCCCTCATTAGACCTATTATAGAATACAGTGCCCCATCTGGTATGTACCTCTCAAGACATCTGCAACAACTGGAAAGACTGCAGAAATACCTCACTGAAAGAATCACAGGCCTAAAGCAGATGCCCTATGCTGACCATCTAAAATAACTCCACCTATACTCTGTTGCATATCGTCTACTCAGAGGTGATCTCTGCTTAACATACAAGGCCATGTCAAACCCAGAGCTATTGGACATACTACACTTAAAGAAATCCCAATCCCTCAAAGACACACGGTCCAGGAATCTAAACCTTGTCATCACAATGAACAAAGCATGCTGGAGGGATAGGTTCCTGACCCAGAGACTCCCCAGACTCTGGAATAGAGTGTCCATACATGTCAAGCAGAGCACATCTTTGGCCCAGTTCAAAAGGAACCTTGATGATTGGATGGGAGATAGTAAATTCACCCCAGGGATCACATCAGTCACCCTGCTAGACAGGGGTCCATGGAAGTAAATATTGTTGGAAGAATAGCCAGGAAATTGTTATGGCTAGGCTTGTATAGGCCCTAGGGCCAATAGCCTAGTACCAACCTATGAACCTATGATAAGGGTGTACATACATATGCACCCACGAAGTGTATGCATCGTGGTCAGCATTAGCACAACTAACACATTTGTTAGACACTGCATTTGAATGTACAGTACATACGTCACATATCAGGCTCATGTAATGTTAACATATGCAGTTATGTGGTCCCATGGCATATCAAGGAAGATGGCGTCATATCAGTAAGCGTGTGTACACTCCCCATAGCCATGTGTAATAGTATCATATTGGTCATATATGCACCATTGATGTTGAGATCTATAAATCAGACATCAGCCATTCACAAATGACATCTGTCCACATATCTTCCCAGATATGTGTCGGACAAACACATAGAGGCTGTGAGCATTAGAGCAGACATAACTGACACAGTAATACACATTCAGCAATGGTGTGTACACCTGTGAGGTATGGTGCACTGTACATGGCAGGGTGCAGAACAGGTGCACAGCAATACTGTGCACATTGGTGCAGTGTTTTCCAGGGGAAGGGGCATCACCTACTAACACAGCCCACACATCACACACATGTATACTGTTGCTAGCATAGATTGACTATAGCAGCACTGCATGCTGTTGAGAAGCATATGTTATGCGTGTTGACAGATGAGTAATGGGAGGTCTGTGTGTACTATCTTTGTGCAACCTCACATGTAGGTGTGTGTGGGGGGTGTTATTTTGTCTGTATGTGAAATCTGGTGGAGTGTAGGGGGGTTGATGCATGTAGGATATGTGTGTACGTGTGTGTGTGTGTGTTTGTGTGGGTGTCCATGTATGCACATGTGTGGTTGTGTGGTTGTTCATATGTCAGTACTTCCACTGGAATCGTACAATACATGGCCATGGACTGACATATGAGACACCAGGAATACTTGTCTGATATGAAATCACAGAAGAGCTGATAGTATAATAAGGTCTGTAGCATGGAACATGCATTAAGAGGGAAACTAGACACCAGGTATACCGTTACAATTGCAATCAGCAGAAAGGTGAACTACCACCCACGTATGCAGCTCAACAGATGCATTGGGGAATTACTAGACAGTTCCAGGGAGTGTATCCAGATATTACTGTTGTCCACATAATAAGTTGATTGAGTAGCAGATCTTGCATCTACTGAGCAATAGTTACGTATGACACTCCAGTGTGTGACATTATGGAGTGAATGTAGTAGCCCCTAACATATGGGGCCATGCTCATGATGTCCGGACATACCCAGGGTGAACACTGGATGATGGCAGTAAGGCCTTGTAAAACCTACTCCAATCACGTCAAGGAGGTAATGGAGTAACAGGTCTTGTGTTATGATCACTTGTCTAGGCATTTAGAAGAATGATACATTAATGAGTGGTACTAATGAGTGTATGTTACCAAGTGTGACACAGGATGGGGAACTTATGTGAATAAACTTGGGACTGTTTGTAAACTCAGGGACATGTAGGTATTATGGTGGAATTTCAGTGTGTGTGTGTGTGTGTGTGTGTGTGTGTGTGTGTGTGTGTGTGTGTGTGTGTGTGTGTGTGTGTGTGTGGGTATATGTGTGTACTGTTATGCAATGCCGTACAGGTCCTAAAGTGCATTTCTTGTTTTCCCCACACAGGTGGCGAGGTGGGTCAGGGTCCCTCCTGCATTCAATCTGATGTTGGTGTCCATACAGACACCAAAAATGATGATAGGACTGTTGAGGCACAGGCGGGGTTGTCAGAGGCCAAAATTGTGCCATCGTTTTACTTCCCCCTGTTATCCACCCCAACCCCCCACACACAGTCACAGTGCCTATAGATACCAGTGGCCATAGCAGAGGGAAAGTTGGTGGTTAATGGCAGTGCACAGGAGAGTGTAGTATCTATGCCTGCTGTGTCTGGACACACGAGGCATAGCCGGATGTCTGGCAAGGCACCACATAGGCAGATGTACCGGAGTGCTCATGGGAGGGCCTCTGGTCATCATGCCCCTGAAAGAAGTGCCACAACTAGTACCACCAGACGCATGTTTCAGACTGTCATGGGGGTGCAGGCATGTATGGAACTGTACACCAGGCAGGGTCTGTGGCTGCAGAGGGCTACTCTCACATCTGTAAGTGACATCTTCCATGAACTTGCAGGTGCCCTCCATAATTATATCGAGGTCATGGATAGATGGCTGTGTGAGATGGTGGGCCTCATCGACCATGGATTGTCCATGTTAGAACATGTGGTGAGAGGGGGCGATGGCCATGTAGATGTAGGCCAGCAACATCAACTGGCTGTCGACGTGGATGTGCACAGACACCAAGCCACTCCCATAGTGGCAGTACCAGCCCCAATGCTGAAGGGGAGCATTGTCCACACAACACCACAGCAGGCCACATGCATGTGACCCTGGCCAGTCCCAGGATGGACCTGGTTCCAATGGACATATGTCATCATCAGGGGAGAGTATCACATTGAGGCCTGTACCTGGCCATGCCCATGAAACCCCTGGCAGGCACAGTCCACATGTCCATGGCCGGAGACAGTGAATTGCACACCCTACCAGGTATGGTCTGCAGCTGTCCAAAAAACACCTGTATAGGGAAGCTACATGGCAGAACTGTGTGCATGCATACCCACACTCTATATAAATACACCTAGGGTAACCCCATACCTACACACACATCGCCACACCCATATCAGAATATTACACCTCTCACTCACATACATGGTTTCATATGTATGGCCCACCATTGGTCTCTGGCAAACCAACAACACACTCTGTGCATATGAGGATACCTGCGCCACATCCCTGTCATCCATAACATTGATGCAGGGACAGGTTAATATGGTTCTGATGCACACGGTGACTGTACTACAGTGTACCAATGTACTGCTGTGTAACATGTTGTCAGCAGTAATGTTTAATGCTTACATGTCATGTAGTGTAGCTGTCCAGCCATGATGCATTATAGCTGTTAGAAATACTGAGTGATTGTGGTCTCCATAATGTTATCCATTTGTGTTGTAGATGTACATGTGTCAGCAGGAGGATGGTCTGCAGTCATATCTCACAAGGGGTATGGCACTGTGGTGACACCATGGCTGTGACATATCCTGGGTACAGTTGAACACATGTCACAGGTCTGTATAACAGTTACTACATGTGCCATATGGACAGGTGACCCCCTGGGACATGTATAATCAGCAACCTGAAGTAGATCCCTCCACATACACTCACACTCTTACTTGGCAACACTGGGGCTAGACCCCTACCTAAGTATGTAGTGCTACTGATGTGTGTGGCTTTCCTTGAACACACCACACAGTGTTTAGGATGAGGTGTGTTCCAGGTTACATGTTACATGCAGAACATCCCCATGCATGTACAGTATGGTAATCAGGATGTAATGGTTGTAAAAGGACAATACATAGTATGACATAGCTTCATATACACATTAACAGACACATAACAGGCAGACACACATCCAAGAGACCTGGGTCTATCAGTGCTAACTAACTTGTCAATGTGTCCATTGTGTTACAGGTAGGCTGCACACAGCACATGCATAACTTGGCTGGATTGTGTTATCAGTTACCTGTATGGTTGATGGTGACAGTGGTGACCATACAGTGGTTCATGGGACATGTACCGGGGGTACCATGGTGTAATGACAGTGTACACAGCACCCACACCTCACTGTGGATATTGTACACACTGTAACCCTTGATGACACTCTGACATACCCACCATCACACAATGACCAGGACTGCGATACAACCCATTTTCCATCCCAATGGTGGTAAGACAGGGATATGCACATGCCACAGGCATAGTAGGGTGATGCATTGTCAAGCCACTACTATGGGCAGCAACATCACTATCTGTAATACTGTGTGACAATGCATTTTGTAATAAGAGTATGTGGCCTCGGAATGCTGTACCCTACAGATATACACACATGCACACACACACTCACTTGCCAGAACTCAACGGGTATTCCATGCCTATCAACCAGTTAGTACACCAGTGTTGTGCTGGTACTGCAAGGGTCAGGTAGCCTTTAGGGAGAGGAGCATAACAGGGTACATGTAATGTCCGGTATGGCAACAGCCACATCTAACCATGGCAATGGGTGTTGCGGTGGGTGTGAAGGCCCTCATGGTATTCCCAACTACAGGTGTACTAACACACAGACACTGATATCCTCAGTAATGTGCATGTACATATTTGTCAGCACTGGGGTGCATCGCTGCAGGTGGTTGTAGGTGTGTACCTGGCTATTGTCCATGGAGAGATGGAAAGTGTAGGGGATGTGTGTACAGTGGTATCATGCCACCTGCCATGTGCCAGTAGGCAATCTATCTAGAGACACCACTGTGGTAACCCTCAGGGTGAGAGTGACATGCATCAGCCAATCCTCTGGGTGGCTCCTGCAAATAGCCAGTGAGGTGATCCAGTTGACATGTATGCAACATGTATTACAAAACATGGTTAGTGTCTGTGTTGGAGACCTGTACCCAAGCATGTTCTGTTGAATGTGGTAGTGTTGTGAAGGTACCCATGGCATGTGCTGCATACAGGGTGTTGTGCCCTATCTGTGCCAGTTATACGACAGCTGGGCAGGCATGTCAGTGTTAGTCAAGCATAGGTTGTCTGTACGTATTCAAGCTGGATATCTGCCATCTGCACATCTGTACAGGGGCTGACAGACATCAGCTTGCCAACTAGCTATGCAGTAGGATGAATGTGTCGACAAAGAGACGTCTGACACCAATATCTATGCCATTACTACATGTTGGCAGGCTTCACTGACATGTGCTGTATCGACAGTAGTCTACAGTTAATTTCCATATGTCAGATCATTATCCACTAGGGGATATATACTGTGACACAGCTCACACACCAGGAACACAACATTGAGGACTCAGAGTCCATCAAAGCATGCAGGGGTGCTTGCTGCCAGTACTACAATTAGCAATCTTCTCTTGCTTGGGAAAGCACTGTCAGAAGTAGTAACAGCATGATACACTACATGCCAGTGTGACGGCACATTACCTGAAATACTACCCTTGTATGTAACACATTCACATGGATAAGAGTGATGTACAGGTCTTATACACTCAAGTGTCCCAGACATGACACTCGCACCCATTGCTACTGTAACAACAGCACATAGATGCATGTTATGTACATGGCATTACATACACTTATTACAGATATCATTACCCTGCTATGTTATCAAACTGGGATGTGAGCACTAGTTACCAGGGCTGAGCCATGCTTAACAGGTGTCAGCATTGCTTCAATATAACAGCTAAGCACATTTGCACACTGGTAAGCGAAGCCTACATGGTGTAAGTGCTCGTATATTTAACCGTATGTTAGCACCGCTTAGCTTCATGTAAACCCACGCAAATGCACTTAAAGCTGCTCAAAACTGCCTTAACCACTCTGTATCCAGCAACCCTTGTTCTGCCCAGCAACAAAATAAACAACCCTTACACGTCTTAAACCCAGCACCCTGTACACTATTGTGACAACAGTTAACCACTGCACCATGACAGCTGTACAGACAGCTGTTGTTTTCCGAAACATCTGTCAGTAGACATATTGAATAGTATTGAACAATCTCTGTGACTTCTACAATTCTATAGTACATGTCACTGATATTGCTGTTGCATCACATATGTTGTTATATGTAAATATACACATAGATACATAAGGTGTGATACTTCTGTGAAGGTGTACACAGTAATGTTTACACATGACAAGGATATCGATATATACATATTCATATCTACATATGTCTACATGTACATACACATATTTACTCATATATATGTATTATTTATACACACCTGTATAGTGCATCATATATATGGCCATATATAGATCTCTCTGTATATATATATATATATATATATATATATATATATATATATATATATATATATATATATATATATATATATATATATATATATATATATGTGTGTGTGTTTGTATATGTATATATATATGTATATATATATATATGTATATATATATATATATATATATATATATATATATATATATATATATATATATATATATATATATATATATCCATATATGTATTTAGATATGTATATGTCTTTATATATGTATCTATCTATCTATATATATATATATATATATATATATATATTTGCGTGTGTGTGTGTGTGTGTGTGTGTGTGTGTGTGTGTGTGTGTTTACCATATGTCCAGAACATGGAGTGGAGTCCTACCTCAGCACCAATAGTCTCAACTTCTTTGTGCAAGGGGATGTCATGTATGTATTGCAGGTATATATGTAGACTGTTGCTGCTGTAACAGGGGTTGTCTTAACAGACATGTTGTGTGTGAGAGGTCACATTTGCTAATGACATGTATGCCATCGGTTACTGCCAGATATCCTAAGGATATAATAGTACAGTACCACTGATAGCGCAGTAATGATCCTGTGGACTACAGCAGAGATATGACCAATATATGTGGACAGCCTGGCACTATCTGGCTAGTCAAGAGGTATACATAGATCCCCTTGGTGCGACACATGTTGATAAAGCCTGACAATGTGGATTTTAGCCATGTTCATGGGTATATCACATAAATACTGGACTACATATGCCCATACAGTTTATGCATTCACACATGCCTGTCTGTCCTGACACATAATAACTGGTGGTGCAGCGGTCACATGGCCACATACTACCCAGTAGTTAGTGACATACACCTGTACAGAATCCCACTACTTTGTCAGAAATACACAACAGTTATGGTGGCCTGGCAGTAGTATGTCTTGCAAATATCTGGACATAACATCACACTGGGTAATTACACTAAGCTGTTAGGCATGTAACAAAGCACTTTACAAACTACAGGCAGACTGCCACATTACTGACCTACATTTTGTATGGGGGAATACACATATACCTGCAAATATACCAGGCTCTACAGGCATGTCACAGCACAGAGTAACAGACACCTGTGACGAAGTGCATACTCACAACCAATGTGAACACAGCCATAGCCACATATGGTATGCAAGCTTAATATGACACTATATGGACTGTCTGATGAACACCATCCTCATATGTGCCCCTCACACACACACTACCCTACATAAACCGGGTCATGACACAGTGTGGTTCAATGCCTGTCTGTGGTATGGGACATGTGTGTTTTTGGCCCTACAAACATGTGAGCTGATAGGATACCATACACTGGAGCAGCATGTAACATAACATAGAACAGGACCAAGAACAATGACATCTACCACAGACTGTACACAGGCCAGGGTACATATTTGCAATACACATACTGTCAACAATCACCATAAGTACACAGACCCCATTACTGTACACACAACCGCAGAATACCCAGGTTATGTCCTCAGAAATAACCCCTACTATACATAACATGTCTAGCAGTCTGATATCTGTCTGGCTTGTTATCAGATATGATGTCAATAAATAATGGTCTACAGAACATATGCACCTCTTACTGCATGACATATGTACAAAGGTTGACAGACTTGTGGCTGGAGCCACAAACACTAGGCCAATATTGGAATGTTGCTGTGATACCCTCATACATGTACTGTTGTAACAGGTTTTGTTGTGAAATATGTACTATGAGGGATATGAAGTCAGTAACTCTCATGGCTGTCACCATGTACTGACTGCAATCCTCAGACTATGCTTCTGCACTTCTAAGATAGGTGATCTGTGAGTAACACAAGAAACATAAATCTCCAAACACTGCCCAGTCTGCAGAAAACCCTACAGGTGGGAGTTTCCACAAACACATAACACTGTCATGACAGGTATTAAATCATGCAGTCCAGCCATATCCACACACACCCTGTTAAACCAACATTACTCCAAATGCAGAAGAACAACACTTACATTCTGTAGTCATGTCTGGCGCATCCACCTCCTGTCTGTTGGCCTTTCTCCACAGTGTATGTTGTTAGAGGTATATACCAATACCATCTGTGATGCTGTTTGCCAAACACCAACATGAGTTACTGCTTACAGTGAATGAAAAGCCCCAACACCCACATTATTTTCCTAGGTATAGGAGTGTGTTTCCACATGCAATCAGCTAGTGGGGGACTGCAATTCATGCAGGGGCCATCAGCTGATAATGAGCATCACTTACAAAACACAAGCTGCTGCCTAACCAAAGCAGGTGTACTTCTCCACATCCACCAGAGAGGGAGTGATAGAGACAGACAGAGACAAAGTAAGACAGGGAGGAGGTGGGAAAGTAAAACCTAAGCATGTTTGCATCACACCCTTACCAGTACAGGGTTTCAAGCCCCTGCCTGACTATGTACTGTGATCACATGTCTAGACAGTTATTGCATGTGCCACAAAGCTTACAGGTTGGGAAGCTGTCCAAAGGTATATCTGGTGGTGAGTGACATCTGCAACGGTGATATAGGAGGGATAAGGCAGGTGTAGTACATGTTCCTGTCTACATGAACAGGTGTCAATGTCGACACAGCCACATTCTCTCAGGGACTCACACACATTAACACAGTTGGCAGGGTCTGGATTAGACTTCCTAACTAGCTAATTTGCCACAATACAGTAATATGCAGGTATCACATACACCATAGGGGTTATCAGGATTATATATGGACAAAGGGTATGTGAAGGTGTCTGACATCAGAAGGCATGCTTCAGTAGGCCAATGGGAGGTGTAGTGAGTGTGAATGGGGTTGAAATCATTATACTCAACACAGACACACACACAGACATAGGTTGTCAGTACTGACATCCATGGGTGCATTGCTTCACAGGTGTGTAGTGGTTGACTGTGCCAGAAGGCTGTACAAGGCTAGGTAAAGGGTATACCTTGGCATCAGGCCACAAGAAAATGGTCTGCATTGTGGCTCAGGGGTGTAGTGTCTGGATTGGCTCACACAGGTGGGTATTGTGCTCACCATCCAGTCATCTGGGTTACTATTGTGGGTGGCCAGTGGTGTGCAATGCTTGCCATGTATGTGTTCTATAGTCCATGACATGGACGGTGTCTGGGATGTGCACACACCCCACATTCATGTTCTGTAACATGTGGAAGTATACTTGAGGTGTCTGGAGCATGTTGTGTACACAGATTGACAGCAGGATACAGGTATTCACTGGTGTCAGTGGCATCTGTCCATACAGGGCATGTGTTTAAGGCATGGTATGTCCTTTGTGGGTTACATTTGATGGCACTATAGTTGTTGCAGGCATCCAGTGGGGAACATAGTGAAAGAGCATTGTATGTAATTATGTGCCTATTGTATTGATGGGACAGGGTACCATGCCCTCTGTAGTTCACTGCACTCACACCATGGTTACTATATGTGGGCAATATGCAGGGAACTACCAACAAAGTGGTTGTTGCCTAGCTGAGTGTGTTTGTGTGTGAGACATGGATTGAGAGTGTTCTCTGGGTAATACAAGGGTTGCCTAAATTCTTTGCCAGGCCTTGATATCACATGTAGGGGTATGGATTGTTAACTCCAGCCTTTCTGCTGTTTGACAACTGTTATCATTGTAAGGTGGACATTGTGACATATAATAGGCCCACCATATAAGAAATTGCAAAGAATGCTCTACAATCAGTCCAGTTGTTACACACTCACAGCCACCTCCACACAAGATACAAATGACAAATACAGACACACACAACCACACCAAGTCGCACAGTTGCCATGTGTGGGATTGGAACTCCTACCTAACTAGTACATCACACTATAGCATTGTGCAGTTACATCACGTGTCACAGAGATTACTGGATTACTCTTTCACCAAAGGTGTATTTCAATGTGAATTACATCAGCAGTGTTGCCAGGGAAGGGCAGTGGAGGTTGTAGTGACTGTGAATGGCCTCAAAAGCATTGTTTTATACACAGGCAAACAAACACATACACACAAACATCCACACTTGCCATGTCTGGGGATAGAACCCCTACCTAACCAGTTTATCATAATGCAGCATTATGCATTTATAGGTCATGTCACATTGATCATGGGGCTACTCCTTCCCCAAAGGTGTATTTCACAGTGAATGACATCAGCAGGCTTACCAAAGAAGGGCACTGGAGGTTGCAGTGACTGTGAATGGCCTCAAAAGCATTGCTCCCTACACAGACAAACACCCACACTTGCTATGTTTGGGGATAGAACTAGTTTATCATACTCAACTAGTTTATCATAATGCAACATTACACAGTTATATGTAGTGCCACTGAGATTATGGGGCTACTACTTCCTCAAAGGTGTATTTTACAGTGAATGACATCAACAGGCTTGCCAAAAAAGGGCACTGGAGGTTGTAGTGACTGTGAATGGCTTCAAAAGCATTGCTCCCTACACAGACAAACAAACACACACACACACACAAACAGCCACAATTGCCATGTCTGGGAATAGAACCCCTACCTAATTAGTTTATCACACTGCAGCATTATGTAGTTATAGGTCAAACCACATAGATTAATGGGGTATTCCTTCCCCCCAGAACTCCAGTTATATTCAGTTGCTTACCGCTTGCTCAGAGGTGACCTGTGCCTGACATACAAGGCCATGTCAAACCCAGATTTGATGAACATGCTTCATCTCAAAAAATCCAGATCCATCAGAGCCACAAGGGCGGGAGACTTAAACCTAGACACGGTTATTAATAGGATGTGCTGGAGGGATAGATTCATCACCCAAAGACTCCCTATGCTGTGGAACAAAATCCCGGTTTATGTGAGGCAGAGCACCTCGCTGGCCTTGTTCAAGAGGAATCTTGACCAATGGATGGAAGATCGCAGATACACCCCAGGGGTTACCTCAGTGTCACTGCTCGACAGAGGCACAGCAAAATAATGGGCATAGTTTCTCCAAACTAAAGGGGTGGCGTAAGCCACAAAACTATGGGCTAGGCTTATAAATGCCCTTGGGCAGATAGCCTAGTATGAACCTATGAACCTAAATGTGTATTTCACAGTGGATGACATCAGCAGGCTTGCCAAAGAAGGGCACTGGAGGTTGTAGTGTCTGTGAATGGCCTCAAAAGCATTGCTCCCTACACAGACAAGCAAACACACACATCCACACTTGCCATGTCTGAGAGATAGAACCCCTACCTAACTAGTTTATCACACTACAGTATTTCACAGTTATAGGTCATGCCACAAAAGTACTGGGCTGCTATTTTCCCAAAGGTGTATTTCAAGGTGAAGACATCAACAGGCTTGCCATAGTAGGGCAATAGGGAGTGCTGTGTGTGTGTGCATGGGCCAGAACCTATTCATCTAGAGGCAGATACACCACACTCAGGCACACCTAGGTTTATATTCTACAGGTACATGTATACAACTGCTAGATGACTACTGACTTGTACAGTCATGTTGCATAGTTAGCACTAGCACCACAGACACTATAATGCTGAGGGATTCCAGAGGCAAATGTCTATGGTGATTGACATTTGCACATCATGTGGTTTTAGCCAATTGGACGTGTGCTGGGAGGGGCAGGCCTCATGATGGAAGGCTCTTTGTCACTGTCACTCTCTTCCACACATCTATGTATGTATACTTTTGGCCTATTATAGTGTGTTGTCCTTGGATATATGTGTGTATTCCTATCCAATGTGTGTGCAAAGTATGACTGGTGCATACTGAGGAGTGTATGCACTAACATCTGTGACTGTCAGATATGTATGGTCCACTGTTGTCGGCAGACATGGGCTACATTTCTTTGTGTGTGTGAGCATGCCCAGTATGACCTCTCAGTATTTTGTTGTCTGACATGGCTTTCATGTCTCTAAGTGTGGGAGCATGCCCAGTATGACCTTCTGTATTGAATGTGTGAATCCATTCCAGGTTATACTCCAGTGCAGACTTTTGTGTTCTACACCTACAGCTAGCAAACTGTTTTTGCAGGATATGTGTAGATCAGTTGACAATATGGGGTCAAGATGGGCAAAGGATAGTGGGTTACTGTAGGTAATTGTGTCTGTGCTACTTCTGCTACATGGTCCTGGTGTTAGCAGAAATATTCAGACATATGTACTGTCATACACTGTGATGTTTTATGTCATCAAGTACTGTCAGGTAGACATATTTGCTTGCAGTGATGTCCTGGGGAACACAGGATGAATGCAGCTGTGTCCAGTATTGTGGTCAGCAGCCTACATATTCTTGAACACTCATGCCATTCTGGAGGGGAAGCTGCAGACACTTGCTTCTGGGTCTGTGTAAATGGTTCAGCACCTTGGTACAGTGGTGGCAGAGGATCCCATGCTTGTACATCCATCAACATGACAGTATGGCCATATCTTGCTATGGCCATACCTCACAGCTGTACAGATTCACACAGGTTACCCAGAGGCAGGGGTTATAATTCTGGACATTTCCCCCACACATTGTGGTTTACAAGCAGGTTTGTAGCCACCCATTCTTGTGTTTGCAGCCAGGGATAGTATGTGCACACGGCTGAGTTTCACACTTCTCGGACTCCATGCCGCTCATGCTCCCACCCACCCCCATTATGTTATCCTCTTCCATACATTATGCAAACATTATCTGATAATTTTCCTATAGTTATCACCTCATCACAGCAGTAATTTGGTGTTGGTCCACAGTTCATGCAGTAGGACATGGTGGACACGTTACTGTGATTTGTCCACATGACCTTGCATTTGGGTTCTGTGGACTGTGTTATGTTGTTATTTTGGAGTCCATGACATAACATACATTGGCAGTACGGCTGAGATACAGGTGTTTGGCAGAGGACTGTAGGCCATTTGGTAGTGATGCAGGCCAGCTGTAGCAGGCTGTTGCATTCTGTCAGTCCTACAGTCCCAGACTGTGATACACTATATTCCCCTGGGATGACAGGGTAGGTGTGCAAGGTGTTCATGCCAATACTTTCTGTCAGTATTGCTCCAGTGGTGTGGATGCTGGCAGGGTGCTGCTTACAGCTAGGGACACACCTGCATGGGACACCTGCTTTGCATGCTGCATTCTTTCGCTATTGCCATACACAGGTGGGTATCATATTGTACTTATTCCCAACAGCAGGGATAAGACCAGAGAGGTAGCTGTGGTTGGTGGTGGGGTGAGCTGGGTACATGTGTGCTATGGACACTACTTGCATCTGACTCAAAGATGTGCATTGGGCATTCCACTTATGCTGGCTGGTGCAGGGACATCAGCTGTTTCTCAATACATCATTCCTATGACCTTTGTCATTTGCCAGTGTTTGACCAGATGACATCAGTATTCCCTACTACAAGCCCAGATAATGTGCTGCAAACCTGTATGTACAATTCCAAGGGTGTGTCCATTTGACAGTTACATATTATACACTGTCTGTCTGGGTACTTCCCCCACTGTACTGCTTGTATAACTGGGACGACATTCATGCCATGTCCATCTTTCAGATGGTGACACATATTACTTCCAAACATTTACTATTGCTTACTGCTGGATTGTGTTATCCTGGGAAGCATTGTGTTTGGCACTGCAGTTGTGAGAACTTGACCCTTTCATCGGCAGTACTGGGCAATGGCCACCAGGACAAACCTCACCATGCATACATACTGACCACTCTCACACAGTATACAACACACACCAACCTAACGCAGACCTGCATATTGTACACATGCTACAATCTATCCTGCTACCTTGACCAGATCAGATAATCTGTGCTCCACTGTTATTATACCTACACACACATGTTACTACATTTCTACATAGGATTGGGAGGGCACACCTCTGTGTTACTATGTGTCTACATAGGATTGGAGGCCACATCTTACTGTTGCTACAATTCTACATATGATCGGGGAGCACACCTGACAGGAACTACATGTCTACATAGGATTGGGGGGGGGACACCTGACTGTTACTACATTTCTACATACAATTGGGGGGCACATCTGATTGTTACTACATGTCTGCATAGGATTGGGGGGCACACCTGACTGTTGCTACATTTCTACATAGGATTGTGGGGTGGGAGGCAAAACTGACTGTTACTACAATTCTACATAGAATTGTGGTGGGGGGACACCAGACTGTTACTACATTTCTACATATGATTGGGGGGCACACCTGACACTTGTACACATTTGCTATGACTATACTGGTATGTCAGGTACTCCATTTCATTCTGAGTTCTAACCTATCATGCTGACTAGAGGCATATCAGTGTACTACAGGTCTTAGGTTTGATTGACCTACATTTCAGTTTCTCACTTCTTACCCTTCAGAACTAACATCCCACTGCCTGACCTTTTGTAGTCTGTCCGTGTAGGCCAGGGGGAGGTTTAACCATAGCCATCAATCAGAGGCCTTAGCACAGTCTTTGTTTGTGTTTGTCTATACCTGTCCTGCTGGCTGAGACTGTTGATGGGTCTGTGAGCCTCCCTGACTGGCATGTGGGTGTCATATGGACACACATGTGGCCCAGCACATTTCCTGCATTGTGTTTTGTCACCTTGTCTAGTACTGGCTACTATGGTGACACCAGTATTTGTTACAGATCTTATGCTGCCACTATAGGTGTCTACTATCTGCTGGCATCCCATTCAGCCATCCGATTCCATTGCATGCTCACATCCTTAGCATAGATACAAGTAACAACACATACTACTCCATTCGGCAATTGGTAGGAAGAGTGACTTACCTTGTGGCTGTGCCAGTATTGAGGATGGAGCTGGAGGGCTAACTATGTCAGATGCATATAGTACACTCCCTATGCATGGTTAAGCACAGGTAGTGTCATGTTTGGCATCCCTTTTACTGTATGTGCGAGTCAGAGAGAAGTATCATTCCCTGGGTCCCTATTGTGTCAGTGTATGTGCTATGCATTGCCTCTTTACCAAGGCCAGGGCATACTGGGCACATCTCCTTCTGCCTGCTGGGGAAGGCTCAGGTTGTTCTTCCTCTGAGTCACTCTGTGCCTGTGCAAGCCTTCGCAATGGTGGGGGGCTGTGTGGCCCTGCCCCATGCTGTGCCTGCTGTAGCTGTTTCCGCAGGATCATATTGTATAACATAGCACATACAATGACAATTTGGGTACATGTAGCTGGTGAGTACTGCATGGCTCCACTGGATGTGTCCAGGCACCGGAACCATGACTTGAGCATCCCAAACACATGCTCTATTATGATTCTGGTCTGTGAGTGTGCCTCATTATGGAGTTCTTGTTTGGGTGTGTGTGCATTTCTGATGGGTGTCATCAGCCACTGTTCCAGCGCATAACCAGCATCCCCCACTAGGTGACCATAAGAGATGTCCCCATTGGCAAATCTCCTTGGACCCTGATGCTTGTGAGATCCCCATGATAGTTGGCCTTTGGAAGGTACCTGTGGCTAGTATTCTTAGGCCTACACATACCTTGGTATCCAGTGGGATGGGTTCCCCTCTCTTAGTTCTATGTGTCAGGCATGGCCGGCACAGCTCAACAATTTGCTGTAGGAGGTCCCTGTCTACCCTATAGAGCTCCACTATCTCCAACTCATGTAGTCGCTGGTAGGTTATCCTGGGTCTGTACAGTCTTCTCCATCTCCTTACTGTGGGTTGGCCGACAGCATTCTCATCCTCACCACCCTCAGCCTCTTCCACATGTTGATGTATGATAGCTGCTGCAGCCCCTATCATTTTATTGCTTTTGTTTGTTAAAATTATCCCGCTTGTGTACACCAGTGGTGTAGAGTATGTGTGGAAAAAACAGAGGGAATGATGTTTGCATAGTTTATAGTAGTGTGCTGGGCTGGGCTGCTGCCTGTGTAATTGGGTGATTCTGATATGTTTTACCTGCCAGCTATGCTACTTCTCCTAGATTACCTTCCTACTACTGTTTTCCCTTCCCATTCCCTTCCTGTTTAAGCCCAGGGGCGTGCCGCGCAAACACAGTGCTCAAATGTGCACAGAGTTGCTATTTGCTGGTTTACTTTCTTTTCCCATTAAAACCTGGTGCGAGGCGCACACACCCACATAGGCAATGTAAAAAGTGCTAGGTAGCCGCAGACACACCCTCTTGCTTAGCTCTGTAAGCTAAGGGCAAACCAGAGCCACATGGCTTCAGTAAGCTTACAGTATGCCTGACACATCCCCTATAATGTCAGCTAACGCTTAGGCTTGAACCATGCTATTCCTGCACTTACACGGTTGGGTGCTAGCTAGCACTGAGGGGAAATCTGGGATTCAGTATCATTCACCTCATTTGCATAGGATTGCCTGCTAATGCATCGTTACAGGTCCCACACTGAGCCTTCCCCCTTAGCACCCACTATTCACTGGCCATGCTGTCTTCTGCCTGCCATTAAGTATAATAGTAAAATAGTGATATTGGTTAAAATGCTTATTTCATTTTTTTTTTTTTTTTTGGCCCGATCCCATTTGCGCACCACTGCCCTATGCTTAAACAGCTGAGATCGGCTAAAAAAAATAAAAGTTATTTATTTTTAGTCAACTGTTTTCCATGCCATGCTTTACACATACTTTACACCCTTTATTTGGAGCTGTCATGGCTCCGTTTTGTAGTTTACAGAAATGTACTTGGTTAATAACTGAGTACATTTCTGCATACTACACAATTCCTGCACGGGTGGCTGACAGCTTCCTGGATCGCAAATTCACCTCATTTGCATGGTTTTCATCTGCAAATGGGGTAATTTGCATACAGGAGCTGTGTCCATGAAGGAATAGTGCAGGAGCGGTCGTGCACGTCCTTGGAGCTTATTCCTGGATTGCACGGCAGCCATATTGCCTCCATAAGCTCCTGCAGTATTCCTGCACGCTGTGCAGAGCTTGCTGAATCCGGAGTATATCTCTCACTGTCCCAGACTAAAACTTTAACTATAACTATAAATATTCATACATTATACCAGGTTGTTAACTTGGATCTCGCTATCTTAATCCACACATTTAGTCTCCGATATGCTTCTTCTATTAATTCCTCCTCTCTAAATTGCATAAGTGTTTTTCTCTTTTTCATTTCTTTGTAAGTTTTAAAGTTATTAGTGCTCTCTGTGGTGACTTCTGTTGTAAATGTGATATAGTTATAGGTTTTATGTATTGTAAATGCAAGCTTTATATTGTTGTTACTTTATCCTGTTTTATAGTATCAAAAAAATTCAATAAAAATATTTTTGATTAAAAAAAAAACAAACAGCAGTTTTCCCGGAGTTTGAACATCATGGTTTGAAACATTCCTATCTCACATTGCTTCAGGAACAATCATTCGCTTATAGGTTTAGCACTGATAAGCACTTTTATGTGAGTTAATTCTGATTGTTCACTGTCCAGTGCTATATTTCACAGGTAGTGCCATCTTTACCATTTTCAAGATAATCTAATGCATGTGTGTAAGAGCCCTCAGTACGTATTTTTCTCTATCAGTTACACATTTCTGCTCTGCTTTAGGTCTGCTACGTTAGTTATTAGAAGCTAGTCCATTGTAATCATTGGCACTTAACTCTAATTGCACTTCCTGTGACATACAACCTGCGATGTTATATTTTTAACAAATGATTAATGAACAGTTAGGGATGAAACAAGATTTTCTAAAACCTTTTCAGCCTCTTTTATTTCATATGGTATACAACATTTTCCTACATAATCTGCTGCTTAATTACTGTGGTTCTGCCATTGCAATTACCCAAAATAGCATTCAGAAAAATGTCTATTATGTTTAAGGCATGACCTTATCTACTGCAGTGTATTACAGAACATATTATGAAGTGTAAGGAACAATTTATTAGATAACATCTGACCTTTCTAAAGCTGCTTTAAAAGTGAAGACTATTATCTGTAACTCTTGCATTAGCCAACGTTAACCCTGGGGACTAAGCTTTTCTCTTAGCAGTCATCTAAAATATTAAGGCAGTCTAAACTGCATGCTGCAACTGACCTTTAAAGGAGATCAGTTCATTATTATCCTCTGCTTCGTTAGTCAAAAAAAAAAAAGAATAAACAACTGTTAAGTATTAAGTATGCATAATTCTTGAGTGGCAAAGCAACTCTGAAAACTCCTGCTGTAATTATTTCTGTCTGCCTTACAGAAAATGGGGACAAGGCATTCACCCAGCGAAACTCAAATGTTTAAGTGGTCATATATGGATGTGGTTTGTGTAACTGGAGGTATTTTTCAACTATTAATCAAATATGTGCTCACTTTAAAAAAATAGTAAATTTTTAAAGTATGATGTTTTTACAGATGAGGTGTTTTGTCCAGGTTACCAAATGACAATGACATTTCAATAATATGTCACAAATATATTAAAAAATACTTATTTGATTTCATAAGCACATGTTGTAAAGTATAAACAAAGTCACAGTTAGCTAGTTAAAACAGTAAACCTGACCTTTGTGATGATAGTTCATTACATTAGTATGAATGTTCTGCGGATGTGCACCTTCTCTTTATGCAAGGCTGCACAAAAAAGCAACATAAAAGGATTCCTAAAATATTTTTTTATTCTGTATTTATGTATTTATTATTCTGTATTTATGTCCAAACCATCACTGACATAACAGAATATTTTAAAAGAGATAAAAGAACGAAATGTGGGATCTTTAAAAAAGGGGAAAGAGCCAACTACATAAAAATAAATGGAACTTGTGGGAACACTACATGCAGAATATTGTTGAGGAGAATGAGAAGTGAGGTTTAAGGGAAGGCAGGAACTAAGGCAGCTATGTAATGCTGGAATGACAATTGTTAAAAAAACATATAGTTAATGCATGATGCTTGAATATGACAAATGTTAATATGATTTGTTTTCTGTTTTTACTATTGTATGTGTGCCTGTGTCTTAAGCGATAATTTAATAAAGGTGTTTAAAAATAAATAAACCTCCAATGTACTAAATCTCATTAATTGACCTTGACTGAAGCCCAGAGAACAGTTTTGGCCTCTTGTTGAACAAATATTCGCACACTCATATATTGCATGGCAGCCCTGTTCTCCACATTAATAGGAACTGTCAGTCATTGGGGTTGTGGCTTGATTTTCTTTTTTTTTTCCAGTGTTACCTCACCCGTTTTCCAGTGGGCTAATGCCAGTGGGTTTCTGTAAATTTATCCCACCACCATACAGAGATTTTAGAGGACAGTTTTGGGGAGTTTATTCTACTTTGCTTCCATCAGTTCTGTGGTTTCCGTTTATGACCAGGTCATTCTATAATATCTGACTCTGGTTGTCTATTGTGTTTTCTTATTAGGTTTTGAAGCATTTTTTAGTTGAGTTAGGTTAAACCATTGTCTCTGTTGATGTCCTATTCATCTGGGATGAAAGTGCATGTGAATCCATTGAGGGCAAGAGTTCAGCAGGGATGTTTTCCACTGACATAGGCTAACTGTGGCAGTTTCACATGTGTCTAGGGCAAGCAGTGATGACATCTGAACTTAACACAGGCCCTGGCTTAGAGTGAACAAGTGTGGGGAGGTCTCACTTTTCTTTCAGACCTTTTTAGTCTGGTAGACTTCTTTTTGGGTAGGCCATAACCATAGCAAGCGTTTCCCTGTGATGGTTAGACACAATATTTCCCTTTTTTACTTCATACACATACAGAGTACATTGGCTCTGCTTTTCTGTTTAGAGATACCCTATTGAATAGTTATCTTGATAGCAGATTACTGCCATTTTGGTTATTAGTTCATTTGCCATTGTTAAGTTTTAGGGCTTGTTGCTGATCCTACTTGACAGGTTTTTAGGGAGGTGTCAGATATGGAAGATTTTAGAGCACCTCCTGTTTCAAACTGAGCATCAGATCTTTTTTTTTTTTTTTTTTTGGGTTGGGGTTAGGGACCTGAAAATTTCACTTAGGTTGCCAATTAACTAAATTTTTGATAGTCTGCTTGTTCCTATAAGTAACCTTTTTCACGTTAGCAACTTTTGTTCTTTCCTCAACGTCCTGCACCCACTGCTTGACATCTTTGCTCCTATTCTGAGAGGATTCCGATGGTCGAATTCACCTGCAGTATTCTTCACTTCCTTGATATTATTTTCTTACTGCTTAAATATTCATTTTTCTAGCATTTTTAGATCTAGTTGGCAAATTTCCCATAAGCTGTTCTAGTTGCTGAAGGTTCTGCTGTATGCATTTGCTGCTATAGGATAAGTATTCCAAGAGTCTGCTTTGAACACTTTGCTGGGACTTTGTGATGATTACCCCAGCAGGGTCAAGCTAGGTACACCCTTCCCCCCTTTCAGCCTAATACTCTCATGGGGTATTATGTTTCTCCGATTTCTTATTGGCTGATTTCTATCATCTAGAATCCCAATAGATTGCTCGTATTATTTGTTGCTGAGCATCATTTAGAGTTCATAGATATAATGTGAATTTTAGCTTTTGTTATTTGGGTGTTTTGATTCCAGGAATAAAAAGGATCTTAGAGGATGCTGAGCTCACAGAGCATGCATCAGTTATTCTTGAGTGCAGATGTTTGAGCTTTTGGAAACTCAGACTCCATATGGTTGAGACCATATGTTCATCTGAAAACTTGAGCAAAACAAAATGACAAAAATCGACATTTTTGTAGGGGGGGGGGGTGGCCCTTGCAAATTATATATACCAAACTCCGAGCATGCACTACAAAGGGGAAAAGTGTAAATTCCTCGATTCCCATGGTATCGCAATCTCCATACAAATGCTTTGAGATTTCCAAAAGTCAAACATATGTGATCTTGACCACATGAAGTCCATTTTTATGAAAACTTGATCATTTGACATAAATCTGTGTGTGTGTGTGTGTGTGTGTGTGTGTGTGTGTGTGTGTGTGTGTGTATCTATACATATATATATATATATATATATATATATATATATATATACATGGTATACTGTGTATCAAAGACTGTGGTTTTGTTGAGTCCAAAATCATCCAGTCCAATCCATTGAAAGAAGATCTCTCAAATGCTTAGAGCACTGACACCTAGGAAGGATCTGCCTTGTAGGACCCATAGTAAAGCCCAACTGTAAATTCTGTTACTAAAGTGTGTTTCACTTGATCAGGCCTGATGATCTAGGAGTTGTTAAAGCCCTTATCTACATGCAGGTCCTTTATATAGCATTAAGCAGATGTTTGAGTGGGAAGTATCCCAGGTAGCGAAACAGTAAAAAGAAAGAATTGATCATATGAATTTATTCTACAATTTATGTCAAAATGGCAATGTATTATTTTGCAAAAATAAAAGTAAAATTACTTTTTGCTATTTATTGGAAAAAACACAGATAATGGGTGAAGCTAAACAGCACTTCAGGTATAGTGAAAATAAGAAATGTAACATATTTAAGGGTGTAAGTGGAAAGGGCTGAGTAGATATCCTGTAGCAGTAAATACTTTAATATCACCACAAATTGACAAATCAATTATTAGTATAGTTGCCCTGTGAAATCTTAACATGAAAAATACATATGAAATGACAAGTAAAATGCGTCTGCATAAAAACTAAATAAAGTTAATCTTCAAAGAATCTTTTCTTTAAATTTATAATTGTTTTACTCCACAAGCATTGATAAAGAAACTGACCTCATCTCGGAATGATGAGAGAAAAAGAATAATCTGATCTGCTAGGCAGACAAACAAGTAAGGAGAAAGCATTTTATCTCTGACTGAAGTGAAATGAACTCCCGGAACCTGCAATATTACCAGATTAGCAGACCAGCCATTCCTGCTGTGTTGCAGACATCTCAGTTGCACATTTAGGTAGGAAGAACTGTGGTTTTGTACAGCAGTAAAGAGCAAATCCAATGCCGTTAACAAGATCTACTGTCACACTTTTGCTCAGATTTCACAGTCCCTTACTAAAGTCATGCAACAGCATTTTTCCTTAGACATATCCAGACTGCCAACAGTAAATTTCACAAAATCTTTACTGAAGTAACTGTAGCCAGATAGAAATAAGATAAATATTTTATAACATTCAATATGCTTTTTAGTCTGAGATTCTAGATCCGGCCATTACTTTAGATGATAAAATTACACCCTCTCTATATATTGTATGAGATCTTTAAATGTTAAAGTGCCATCCAGAATGAGATAAAGATTTTAAGTCTTCAATAACAGACTCAATTTTTCATTACAAAATGTAACAGGTGGACAGAGAGAGTGAAAAATTGATCCTGTTTTACTTGCTTAAACCACTAAACCCTCATTCTTCCTTAGGGATAAGTAAAACTCAGTTTCTGGAAATCGAGAGATATCTGCTCCACAGCTCATCTGTACTGTAGATTTGTAGATTTATCTTAGACTAAGGAACCTTAAGATTTTGTCTTGAGGCAAAATATAAATGGAACAAGAATTCTTGGCTCTTCACCTAGAAGACCAAGTTTACGGGGCATTATAGAACCAGTGGTCACTCTAACTGACCCCAGTACAATTAAAAGATATTGCAAATAAATCATTCAAACTGTTGTAAAATTTTATCTTATCACAGAAGACACAAAGACATTAAGGTAAATTAAAATACTTTCATACCATGAATATTATTTAATCTGTCACTCTCAGAATATCATCTACTGCACTCCAAAAGGAAAAAAAAATCAATGCTGTTTTGCTATCTCAAGCAGGAAATAACCTGATCAAGTTTAATGGCTGCTGGTAGGTGTACACCAAGATCTTCCAGTACCACCTACTTCAAGGCCACACATTGCATGGCAGATTACAGATGGGGTAAACATTTTGCCATTTCTCAACATCAAGAAAGAACTTTATTAAATGAGGTTAAGATCATGGAATGATTCTAGATGTTAAATTGTTACTTAAAACTTTATATGCTTGACTTCTGATAATGTTTCTTCTGTATTAGAACCTCTCAGAATAGGTTTGATCAAAATATAAAAGGATCCAAGGAAAACACGTTTCTCTTCTTTCTTGTCTGAAATGGGGCTGAAGAAGTAAACTTCTTTTCTATGTCATACCAGATAGTCAGGTTAGCATGATAATTGCAAATAACTATGTAAGATATAAGATCTTGAGGGGGGGGGGTTAATAAAGCCTACACATTTTTTTTCATGTAGCCATCACGCCACACTGGTCGTAAACATTTTTAGATTCAGTAAGCTCTGCTGAGTGACGTGCATGAGCACACCAACACTGAAACTTCCGTGGCATGCAAATCACCTCATAAGAAGGTGAATCTCATGCAAATGAGGCATTCAGAGCAATCCAGCAAGCAGATAGGCAGCTCTGTAGACCCCTTGTCAGTATCCATAGTGTATACAGAAAATTCTGTGTATAGGAATATAGACTGACAAAAGGGGCTGTAAAAATGTAGATAGATGGACAGAAATGGAATACCACGTACAGATATGAGTGAAACCATCCTCTGTGTGTCTGACAAATTAAAGGAAATAAGTTAAATTAAATTTATTTTTTTAATAATCTGAGTATGTTTGCATGATGTGCCATATTGCTCAAACATGCTTTATAAAAAAATGAAAAAAAAATTGGAAAAAACAAAATTAATATTACGAGACAGAAATGTATTACAGGACTCTGCATGGAGTATCTACAATGGTGCATTGGTGCTGTTGCCAACGTGGTAGGGCTTTGAAGCATGAAGTTTCCAGGCTGTGAGTACAGATCTCCATGCAAATGAGGTGGAGTTACTGAATAGCACAAAGGGGTAATTGTGTCCGCATATTCCCTTCGTATAGGCAGAGAACCATGTTGTTGTTTACAGAGGAGGTAGCTGACGTCAGAGGATGGTGTGTCCAATGATGTCTAAGCTTATTTTAGCCTGTTTGCATGGCGTGCTGAAGTGCTGAGTGTATCCTTGAAGGGGGGCATGTGCCCTCACATCTAAGCTTTTTTTAGCTAAAGGGAGTGAGTTTCAGCGTGTTTGCGTGGCACGCCACCATGCTAAGTGTCGAAGTCTGTAGGGGTGTGCACACTGACTGCCGAGTTTTGTTTACCTACGGGGTACACTTTTGCTCACTGTGCTGCAGTGCTGATTGCATCTAAAAGCCAGTGACATATTAATTAGTTCTGAACTAGGGCCATTAAATGATGTTAATGATATACTAGGCAGTTGGAATGCATCATAGGTAGCCAATCAGACAGTCAGCACCTACAGCAGAGCACTATAAAGCAAGCATACACCCTTCAATCTGATTTACCCATACTCTGTACCATTGGAGTACAGACTTGGGAATTTTAACTGAGAGAATGCTAGGGGCTGCTGCAGGTCTGTTACATCTGTATGTGTTAGATGCTGAAGTCAGTGCTGCTGCTGACAATAGGCCTAGACAGAGAAGGAGAATAGTGTTCAGGCTCAGGGCAACCTTCCAGAAGGTACATGAGCTAGAGATTGTAGAGTACTACAGGGTGGACATGGAATACTACAAGAACTCATTGAGATCTGCCGCCCTCAACTCAGACCCAGAGCCAACAGAGGGGAACCCATCCCAGAGGAAACAAAGGTATGTGTAGCCCTTAGGATACTATCTACAGGTGCTTTCCAAAGAACAACTAGGGACATGATGGGAGTTTCACAGACATCTGCTTCCAGGGTACTTTACTAGTTCCTGGATGCCGTGCTACTACATGCCATTGAGCACATTTATTTTCCCCTCACCGCTGAGGTGAAGGTCAGCAATATGCAGCACTTCTAGCATGTAGCACACTACCCTAAGGTACTGGGTGCCATAGATTGCACTTATGTACACATCAAGGCACCACCCAGTGAGGAGGGTAGAATTTACATTGACCGCAAGGGTTACCATTCCATCAACTGCCAGGTTGTGCGCAATGCCCAGGAGATTATCATGAATGTGTGTGCTGGCAGCCCAGGCAGTTATCATGACTCCCATATCTGGCACGCATAATGACTGTACCAGATGTTTGCTATGGGAGACATCCCACATGGCCATTTACTGGGGGGATGCTGGCTATGCACTGGAACCATCGATGATGACACCCATCAGAAATGCACACACACCCACTGAAGAATGTCATAAAGAGGCACACACACAAACTAGGAACATCATAGAGCATCTGTTGGGCTTCTAAAGTCATGGTTTTGGTGCTTCGATATATCTGGTGGAGCCCTGCAGTACTCTCCAACCACATGTGCCCATATGTTTACAGTATGTGCCATGCTACACAATATGATCCTGCAGAAACAGCTGCAGCAAGATCAGCAAAGGGAAGGAATACACAGCCCCCCACCAGTGCCTACATCACCACAGCCATTGTCACAGGAGGACTCGGAGGAGGAACCCCCCTGATGATGCCCTTGTAGGCAGACATAGGCATGCCCAGTACACCCTGGCTTTGGCTAAGAAACAATCTATTGCCCATTTACTCACAACCTAGGGCCCTAGGCACTGACACCTTACTCCTTCTCACATACATATAGTAAAATGGTTGCTACTAGACAACCCACACAACCTGTACGTATCCATGTATTGGCTGTGTACTGCTTGTATCACACAGAGTCAGCCGTGAACTACAGTCCTGTTAACTTCTCCATTCACAAGGTAAGTCTCTATCCTACACATTATTTCTAAGGATTGCTATAATATGCTATCATATGTATGGATCTGCTGCATTTATGCAAGGAAATATAGTGGGCTATGTGGACAGAAATAGCATCCACATGAGACTTCAGGTACCTAGTCCAATAGTTTGTGTTCCGTAATAATCACTAGGCCTCATGCATGGTTGGAATATGCACTGCATCAGTCAAGGGAGATGTTAAACAGTGGGGTCACATGATATCTGGACTACTGCCTACCCCAGCAGATCATGTGCTATTGTTCCCCCACCCTGCAACACAGCAGTGTTCCCATATAACTGCTTTAACAGTAATTTAGCAATGGTATTTCAACAAACCAGGCAATTTCAGGGCTGTAACATAGAACTCAATCGCACATTGTATTTCACACATAACATAGGAATAACAATGTACATATTTACTCTGCTGATTGTGTGATGAATGACTCCACTGTGTCATGCATCTTGTATGGATCAGTGGACTAGGGAAGTTAGCATGGGTGATGGTGTTGATGCTTCTAATCTGGAAGTAGGCACATCTTTTGCATATGAGGTATTATTATGTTGGTGTTTTCTGTGTGGTGTAACATTATGAACCTCAGTAACATATTAGTTAAAGCAGACAGCTGGAGAATCCCATTCACATTTTGAGTGACATGCAGTGTTGCAGAAACAGGGACAGATGTCAATGTCTGTAACATACCTCTCAACCTCTTAGTGCAATAAATCTGTTTCAAAGCCCGATAAAAAGGGTGGACTAAATACCACAAATAGGGACATTATAGAATACAATACCTCATTTAGTATGTACCCCACTAGACACCTACAACAACTGGAAAGGCCACAAAAATACCTCACTAAGAGGATCTTAGGCCTTAGAGACATGCCCTATATGGACAGACTCAAAAAACACCCGCTACACTCTGTCTCTTATCGCCTACTTAGAAATGATCTCTGCTTGACCTACAAAATCATGTCTGACCCAGAGCTGTTAGATATGCTACACCTAAAGAAATCTCAATCCCACCATACCACACACTCCAGGGATCTAAACCTCATTACCACAATAAACAGAACATGCTGGAGGGACAGGTTCCCAACCCAGAGACTTCCCATACTCTGGAACAAACATCCGATTCACGTCAAGCAGAGCACTTCACTGGCCCTCTTTAAGAGAAATCTTGACAAGTGGATGGGAAATAGGAAGTTCATCCCGTGGATCACTTCAGTGGCCTTGCTTGACAGGGGCACTGGAAACTTGGCCGGCATAATGCCAGGGAAACTTCTTGGGCTAGGCTTATATAGGCTCCAGGGCCATTAGCCTAGTACACACCTATGAACCTATGAACCTATATGTTAACTACTGCTTTCATAAACATAAACAGTTGCTAAAATAACAGGGCTTGTTTCAACAGACATTTTTCTGAAGGATTTGAAGTCAGTCACTCAAATGTATGACACTATTTAGTGACTTCAGTCCTAAATTCATCCAAGTGATTTTCCAGAAAAAGTTTTATGAGAAACAGACCAAAACTATGAACCAAAACTCTGGACATTCTGCAAAACTCTGGACAGTTGAGAGGCATAGTCTTGAACACACACAATCCTGGACTGGAGTACAGGTAGGTGTGGCCTGGAGTCACTTTATAAGTACTGACAGTCACACAGGGTATGCCCAAACACTTAGTTAAAATAAGTGCAATTCTGTTGCCCCATCATCATACTGACCTGTTATGTATAGATAAGTGTATAGATACAGACATATATGTATACATATCCATCTGTCACTATCTCTCTCTTGCATACATAGTATATCTATCACTATGTAGTGTCAAATAGATATATACCCATATATATATATATATATATATATATATATATATATATATATATCACATAGATACATAGACTCTCCCCATATATCCACATAACACGTATACATATCATACACACACACACACACACACACACACACACACACACACACACACACACACACACACACACACACACACACACACACACACAAAACACAAACACATCTACATTTATATATACATCCCTGTTAATTACATAAATATCTGTGTGGATGTCTGTATTGTTCTACATACCCTAATAATGGTGAATAAATCTGCACTATCACACATCTATACCGTTGCTCAAAGGACCCAAACTAAGGGTGCAACAGTATATAATCCAATTACCTACAGACCCCCATGTCTGCTGGATGTCACCACATAGAGATACACAGGTGAGCAGGTGTTGTAATGTATAATGTTGTCAATGCACGCATGGACAGGGCACATTGTTCATGCTCACAGGTTTATCTGTCTAACTGCAAGCAGCTACATATGACCATACTGGTAAATGTACACACATACATAGGATAATAACAATTATCCCACTGCTAGGATACAAGATGCAGATAACAGTATGAAGCAATATCACTCTGCAGACCACAGATGCTGTTCAACACAAGCCTAGTTTGTGTAATGTACAAGTAGTGTGCTTGCAATCACATATACAACAGACTCAACCTGTGGCACGTGCAATAAATATTGTGATCTATATTAAATGAGGCTAGATAGGTAGGGGTTTTAATCTTACTCCAGGCTACATGTTGCTCATGTGTGTGCATGTGTGTGTATACCCTGCAAAACAACTGCCATGCTCTCATGGGCTATCCACCTGCAATTGTTATGTACATTTTGGCCTTGTAACTTGCTGCTGGCTTTCACACTGCCCTCTTCTACAAAGCTTGATGATGTAATCCACCTTAAGACTACCAGCTGACAGTGTAGGATCAAAACTTAAGCCGTGGTGTGTGTGATAAATATTGTGATCTATAGTGTGAAAGACTAGATAGGTAGGGGGTTCTAATCTCACTCCAAACTACTTCATAGATTCATAGGTTGGTACAAGGATTTTGGCCCTAGGGCCTATACAAGCTTAGCCATAACAATTGTCTGGCTATTTCTTCCCACAGTATTTACTTCCCTGGACCACTGTCTAGCAGAGCAACTGATGTAACCCCAGGGTGAATTTCCTATTTCCCATTAAATCATCAATGTTCCTTCTGAAGAGGGCCAAAGAGCTGCTCTGCTTGACATATACGGGCAGTCTATTCCAGAGTCTGGGGAGTCTCTGGGTCAGGAACCAATCCCTCCAGCATGTTTTGTTCATTGTGATGACAAGGTTTAGATCCCAAGAGCATGTGTCTTTGAGAGATTGGGATTTCTTTAAGTGTAGCATGTCCAACAGCTCTGGGTTTGACATGGCCTGGTATGTTAAGCAGAGATCGCCTCTGAGTAGACGATATGCGACAGAGTATAGGTGGAGTTTTTTTAGATGGTCAGCATAGGGCATCTGCTTTAGGCCTGTGATTCTTTTAGTGAGGTATTTCTGTGGCCTTTCCAGTTGTTGCAGATGTCTTGAGAGGTACACACCAAATGGGGCATTGTATTCTATAATGAGTCTAATGAGGGATGAGTACAGTGGGATAATAACCTCCTTTTTTCTGGATGAAAAGCCCTTAGTAATGAGGTGTGCCACATAGAAGGATTTCCTGACTGCTGTGGTGATGTGGTTATTGAAGATGAGATCACTGTCCACCTGTTTCCCTAAGTCTCTTATCACACTTTCGGTGTTTAGTGTACTGCCCCCTATGTGGTAATTCACAGGTACATGTTTTTTCCCAAAGGGGATAACTATATGTTTTTTGGCATTGATCTTCAGCCCATGACTCTGGCACCAAGCATCTGTTTCTGTAAGGCCCTTTTGTAGAATATCCACATAATTTGAGGATTCTATAATGACTCCCATTTTGCAGTCATCTGTGAACTTTGTTAGCCAGAGTCCCTTAGTGTTGGGCTGTACTTCAGAGAAGTATATGCCAAACAAGAGCAGTCCAAGGACTGAAACCTGAGGTACTCCACTTGTCACTTGTCTGGAGCTGGATTTGGAGTCGGCTACTTTTACAGTCTGGGTTCTGTCAGTAATCCAGTTGGCAACCCATAGAGTGATGTAGGGATTAATGCTCAGCTTAGTAAGTTTATCTATGGTTCCAAAGTGGAGGATGGTGTTGAAGGCCTTGGCAAGGTCCAGATAGGCTGTGTGGACCACCTTACCCTTGTCCACAGCTCTAGAGACTGATTCAAAGAAGTCAATCAGGTTCAGGAGACAAGATCGGCACTTCATGAACCCAAACTGCATGGGGTCCAGTGTTTGAAGAATTCCAATGTCTTTATTTATAAGTTCCATGATGATATGTTCCATGGCCTTGCAGATCAGGCTCATCAGACCGATGGGGCAGTAGTTCCCGGGATCCAAGGGGGATCCCCCCTTGTGGAGTGGGATAACTGAAGCTGTGCACCACTCAGTGGGCATGAAGCCTGTGGAGAGGCTATGATTAAACATGACACTTAAGTGAAGTGCCAGTTAATTTTGTAGTTCATATAGTACACAGCCTGGGATGTCATCTAGTCTCACGGATGCTGTATTCTTAGCTTTGGAGAGTGCATTTTTTACCTGTGTGGCCATTATTACTGGAATTTGGCAATTTTTTGGTATTGAGGCAGGCCCTTTAGGCGGTGAGAGGGGGGTGAAGTTTGCACTGAATCGTTTTGCCAGGATATTGGCAATATCCTTGGGATCAGTATATTTAATGTCATTCTGTTGTAGCTTAGAGCAGATTTGAGCATTGCCATCTAGATTCTTGACATAGCTATAGAATGCCTTGTGGTTGTCTTTGGAATCTTTGGCAATTTTATTTTCATGACTAGCTTTAGAGGATTTTAGGAGGGATCTCAGTTTCTTACTGACACTGGTAAGGGAGTTTTTTGCATACTGGGATGTTCCTCTTTTCTGCAATAGTTTCTTCCTTTTGTTGTAAAGTTTGTTTATGACAAGGGACCACCAGATTGGCTTCCTTTTTTGGAGGAGAGCATCTTGGTTCTGTTGTCTATATGCCACAGGTGACAATGACATTCATTGCAGACTATCCCCATTGAACACATACTGGAGACATGAAGTGACATTGTGAGGGACCATACTGTTGTGTGCAATTGCCAGTATTGCCTGGAAAGGTACATCACCAAATGGCCATTGCACTCAGATATTGGCATGCTGAGGGAAGAGTACTTGGAGGTTATGAGCATGTCACTTACAGGTGAATGTGGCCTCAGCTGTGCCATATGATTCCTGCCATACCACTGTAGAGACAGGGTGATCTGAGACACATTTGGTGTAAACCTGTGTGGCCAGGTCTGTGTGCCCAGTTTGTTCACCCCTGAGGATGTACATCACATGTTGCAACTGATATGCTACTTACCAGGTTCATAGGTCTAACTGATGGAACTGATACTACTTATATATTTGCCTGGAGTTTATGGCCATTACTATGTCAACAAGCATTTGTTTGCAACACCGTCTTGCAGGATAATGACATACCACAGAAAGTCTATGAGTGCTCACAATTTGCAGGCATCAGCCAACATTGTTAGCCACAGCCAGTCAGTAGTCACTTGTATTTTGGTTGAATGGATTCCAAGCAGTAGAGTACCCAGGACTGCACCCTGTTGAGCATTGCTGCTGACAGATCAGCTATTGGAGGTGGATGTCCCTATGCTGCATATGTATATCAGCAATTGGCCACTTAGTGACCCCTACAATGATAGTATCATGAATGCCTAAGTGGGTGCTTTGTAAATGTTGCCTGAGTGGGGGATATAGTCAGATGACTTATCTTAGTCTAGGGGGTTGTATGCCCTGATATACCTTACCCTCACCAAGGTCCATGGTGACTTCCATGGAAATGTCCACCATGTCTAACAGTCATGCTCCCCCTGTCACACATTCAAACTGTGTATAGTCCAACGTGTGTAGAACACATATATGTGTGCCGATCAGCTCCATCATGATTGTCCCTACAGCCATACAGATATGGATACTTAGACAAAGAGGTATATAGTTACATTGGTCAGTGGATGCACCACCTCTGTGCTAGGATATAACAACTGCCATTGCCCACTTTGTTGGTGTGCAGCCAGTAGTGTTGGTATGATTGTAAGGCTGTCCCAATTTTATTAGTACTCCTTGTCAAATCACATGCGGGATGCAACTTGGAATGTTGGCATGTGCAATAGATGCTGTGTATCTTCTAATGACAGGCCAGTTGTGAACTGCTCTGTAAATTTATGTTATGGGACGGGTTGTAGGAATGTCATGTGTCACATGTGGTAGGGACAAGGGAGTATAGTTGATGCAGACAGTGTGGGTGTACAAGTTAGGCATGAGTCTAAACCGATTATATGTGACATCATGACAGATGAGGTCTCCACCAATCTGGATTTGTCCTTTGAGGTAACACATGTAACTACACTGCAGGCTGTGGTTCTGCTTTGCTTGGGTGGCTACTTTTGTCACTTACCATGTCTACTCAAATTCACAACACACTATGTGCTTTTTTTTAGCTGAGAAGGTAGTGCCTCCATGTTAGGGGGGGTACCCTCATCCCAACTCTCACAGAGCACTGTCCACCTGTTATTGTACAACCTGCTAATGGCAGTTGTCAACCATTCAGGTTTCTGGGCCATGGCAAGCCTGTGTCCCTCCTATCACATACAGCCGTGTTCATGCAGTTGTAATGCTGCTGGCATAATGCATGGGTGTAGAGCTCTGCATACTTGCCTGTTCCATCTGAAGGGGGAGGTGCAGTCATGCTATGTCAGCCATCCCACAGAAAGTAATAAATGGTTTTCTTGACATATATGTATGCATTGTCTGCAAGTGAGGGGGGGGGGGTTTCATGCCAGTAGTTCTAAGAAGACTGACCTGTGGCCAGATCCCAGCAGGGAGGACCTCACATTGGGGGTCTGCACTGGTCACCCATATTGGTAAACACATGATGCAATACATTGGTTCCCTGTGTGGGAATGTCACGGCACTGCTGCAGGGCATTGTGGGTAAGGACCTGGAACATCCTTTGGGCAAGTGAGCCAAAGCACGACTAAGCAACACAGTGTACATATTACACATCTCTAATGTGCATGTCTGTGCTCTGTATAGACACCTTGCATGACTGTCTTCTTGCAACATGCTGGAAGTAACTGCAATACTTACTTGCACAGAGGACAACTAGCATGTAGTGTCAAGCAGTGTCCCCAGATCTCTGAGTCATGTCACCTGAAATGCCATGATAGGAGTTAGCAGGGATATAAGCACTAACAGTGTTGTACACCTAATGACACTGGATCAAACACTGTTACTTTTGCTCAAGGCCAGATCGTCCTGCTGACTGTAACCACACAAGCCCATTGACTGTTACACTATGCAGTGGATGTCAGATATATGTCTCACTCCACCAATCATGGCCTGTCAAGACATATGAAAACAGGCCTTGCTGGAACTGTGTATGTCGTATACAGAGTGTTAAGTCAGCTGGTGGATAGACAAGTGTCTGACAGTCATACTCTGGGAAGATAACATTAGGAGACCTATGCTTCAATGATGACAGTCACCAGTGATGTTCACCATCCTCCACTATTGGCATAGCTCATCTACCTATTCCCTCTGTGCAGTCACAGCCACTGTGAGTGACCTCTGACTGAGTACATTAACAGGTGATTGCATACTGGGAGCTGTCACAGAATCCCACACTGAACCAAAAGTTATCCAGGATGGCCTAATACACAAGCAGTTGTTCTTTGAGCCACTGACAAAGACTAACTGCCAATGACTGCATAATACTATCCTGTGGGAAATCATCCAGCCCTGCAAAATATTGTAGTGCCCAAACACCCCACACAGTTGAGCCATTACACATGGAGTTATGGACATAGAGAGTAATGTAGCCTTTGACTTTCACTGGTCAGTAAGGTGTGGGGATGCATTCAGTGTTATACAACTTATACCAACAGATTTGGAATGTAAATCCCAGACTGTCACTGCTATACTGAGTGTGGCAGTCATCACACCTATCACGGTGTGCAATAGCAGCCCTGCTATATCACTAAACAGGCATATCGTACAACTGTAGAAGCCACACAGGTTTCATGGAACACCAATACACAGTGTAAGACAACATGTTCTATGGAGTCTGTGTCATGACTGTACATGTGTAGTCTGTCTCTTAAATGCTTTGGAGGGGATGTGTATGGCTGCATACAGGGAAGTGTCAGATCCCACTGTGTAACTCCTGTGTATCCATGACAGGACTAACACATGTCTCATCTGTTCTACACACCTACAACATCACTGTGGTATACATAGTACATACTGGAGAGACTGGTATGTAACACAAACAGTACACCCTACATGAAACAAGCCCAGCCCCCCTCCATACATGTGAAGCACACATCTGCTGTGGCACACATCCTGCACAGGTTACAAAATGGGATGCAGAACATGGCAATCTTTACTGGTGTCAGGCAATTGTCTGTACTCGACACAGTATATTTGTACATGGGTCATCTCCATCATCACAGCTTGTAGATGTGAGAGTTCACAAAATCCTGGTGACACTTATCAAGGGTAGCAGACTTATTCACCAACTAGGGATGCATGAGTATGCTGAATACCAACGTTGTCCTTGTTAGCCTGTTATACATATATGAACCTATGAAGCCATGCACTCATAGTGCTGTACTTTGCTGAAGACATATATCTGCTGTGCTGACATGCTATCCTGTGCTGCTTTATTGCTGCTGTGTATCCATAGGTTATCCCAACAGACTCCTGAAACAGAAACATATCCATGACACACCTGTCATTGTGTAACTATACAGCCATTACATCATACAACATAAGGTACACAAAAGTATGCGGCGCACTCATGACAAATGCCAGCTTACTGTATCTGTCATTAACCACTACAAGTGGCATGGCAAAACAACACTGCATTACACAAGTACATGTCAAGTAATGTAATCACCCTGTGCATCAGTCACATAGCTTCATTTCCCTGCAGCGATGGGAAGGATGGCAGGGTGTGGCACAGGTATCATCATTTGCACAGGGTATTGTGTGGGGGGTGCAGGAGGCCTAGGCTGACCCAAGTGGTTGACAATATGTGTTTGAGTCAGGAAGGGAAACAGGTAAGATGGACTATGGAAAGGTTCCATGTCTGTCTGTAGGTGAACTGCATTAGACAGTGGTGTGTGAATGTGAGCATGTACACAGTCAAGCTCAGTGCTAACCCTACATGTGTGTATGTTGGACAGCTTTGGACTGTACATGGTAGAGTTGACAGTTAATCTTTGGCCCCAAACACTAGAACTCGCTCTGCCAGGAGTTGCACTGGCACCTCCATGCCTAAAGTCAGAAGCAATACTAGTATCTGATGGTGACTACTGTCTGCTGGTACTGTGTCCTCCACAGGAATGCCCAGAAACATGAGCCCATGTCCTGCCATGTCATGGTGTGGACAGCACATTCCCCTCTGTAGCTCTGGATGTACTGCCACTATAGGAGCATGATTGTGCACAGCCACATGGACTCTCAGCAGATGGGGTTGCTGACCTATGTCCACAAGTCCAATGCTCAACTCCAACCACACATTCCAGCACAGACAATGTACAGTCCAAGACAGCCACTGTCTCAGCACACCTTCTGTCCACTGCATCAGTCAACCAATCCAGGGTGTCTCCAATGTGGTGGAGGCAGTTATGGATGTCAGACTGTGCTACATCCATATCCCTAAGCATACATCTGGTGTTCCATTCTGAATGTACCTGTGCCTCCATGACAGCCCAAAACATGCGTCGAGTGACTCGTGATTTGGCACCTGCAACAGGTGGTGGATGGACAGCCGGCTTCCTACAAGCATCCCTGTCAGTCTACCTGTGTGGGACCTCTGCAGCTGTCTGGCTATGGCCAGTGTCTACACTCACTATAGCCATAGTTGCCACACTTTCCTGTTCAATGTCCCCACCCTCTGACTGTCCAATATCTGTGACCTCCAGGGACTGGGTATGTGTGGACATACTAACTGTGTGTGCTGACAATTGAGGCAGAAGAAGGGTGTCTACCTCTGGGACAGATTCAGCCCCCAACACCCCCCACCAGTGCCACACTGTGACAGCTATCATCATCAGAGTCCAAAGAGACACTGAGATCAAGTTGTGTAGAGGACAGAGACCAACCCCCTCCCCCGATAACCTGTGAGAAGAAAGAAAAAAGCAGTACATGAATACCTGCACTATTTTGTATGAAAAATCTATGAATACTCATAATAACAAAGACCCACAACTGGATTAGCGGTCTAAATTTTCCTCTCCGGTTTCTTCCAAAATAGACTTCCTCAAAACAAAATACACATTCAACTCAAGATCTTTATAACATTTATAACAGTCACTTCAAGATAATCAAATAAAACATAACCAGTAGAATTTACCTTTTAATTAAGCAATATGACACTATACTTGATAAAACGACACATAAAAACCCAGTACACCTATCTTAAAAAATATATTGAAATACAAGTTTCACTGCCTAATTTAATGCCCTTTCAACCTTTAGTTTTTTTAAAAGGCATTTTATAGTAAATGCCTCATTTAAACCAGGAGGCTTATCTTTTCTTAATTGTCACTGCCAAAGTGTTTCTATTTGTTCAACTACACTCCTGTGATTACCACCTCTAATTTCCTTATGTACCTGTTCCAGAATGGAAAATAAAAACATTATACCCTGTGTATACATGACATTATGTTTAAATAGGGCATTATTCTGACCCTTAATTTTAATAGGATATAAATGTTCCTTAAAAAAACAGTGTCATGCTTACCAGGAGCAGGACCATGGCCTTGGCCAATGCCTGCCATACCTGTGAAAAATTGAGGGTGATGTAATGTCAGTGCTAGCCCACGATCCAGCACATCAAGGTAATGCATTTATATATCTTACATTTATAGTACCTACTGTGTTACTTGTTGCACTGGTCACAATCTGAGTATGAGAGTACAACTGAGGTAGCCCCCCAAAGAACTAAGACCTGACACCCACATAAAAGTATGTACTGCCTGACACACTGACTGCTACAGTGTTACAATTTTGATCACAAGAATCCTACCTGTATGCTCCTCTGCTGTGGAAACTGTGGCACCCACCTCCATGATGTATGTTGTGTCAGATGCCTGGCAGCTGTCATGTCTGCCTAGGTCCACCAGGAATTCCTCAGTGGCTGTGAGTGGTTGCTCTGCTACAGACTCTCCACCAGTGACAGCACGATCCCTGGCTACATCTGCTGCCCTTTGTTGTGCAGCATTGATAATGCCCATTGCATGTTGTTGAACCTGCTCATATGTCCTGCCCTGATGGCCCATGCCATTCACATCACAGACAAGGTCTGCTCACAATGCAGCCAGTTGTTCCCTGTTTTGCTTCCCCCTGGACAGTAAGATGTGAAGAAGTTGCCTTACTCCTTCATAATTTAATTTTCTGCATCAGAGAAGTGTGCAAGGTGTCTACAATACATGATTTCTGAAAGACAACAAAAGGGGAACACATTACAGGAGCATATATGTGAAAGTAAACTGTAGAGATATAGCAATGACAAAATGGCTAGCACTATCCACTGCTTACTCATACATGTCATACTCTGCAGTGTTCAAACATACTAAGTGTGTGGATACAACTGAGATAGTAGCAATAGTCAGGTATTCCTGTGTGTGCCATGACAGATACTGCTGTATGATCATACCCTCAACACTGGGGTCTATTGTGGTGTGTCCCCAATGGGCAATCCCTGATAATATGTCATAAGAACAGTGTCACACAATTAGCAGTTTGCTATTACAACCACTATAAAGGGACAGTCCAATGAGAGCAGTGTTCCACAATGACAACAGACAACACACCTTTGATGTATATTACATCCTGTGTAGGTGTAAGACACCAGGAGATCAATGATGTGTCATTATCACAGGTCTACAACAGGCTTAATGCTGTATTCCCTATTCTCCATAAGTCTATTCACCTATCTGCATCCTGTTGTAAACAAAATCAGTTACATACCTGATGGAGTGCAGTACTCCTCTGTTGATATGTGGTGATAGTAAAGTTTTCACAAAAGCGTGGTCTGTCTGAGGAAAGCCTCATATAGACTGGTTCCCCATAGCCAGCTGCTTGCCTTTTAAACATGCTTCTCATCAGCAGGTGATTGCCTCTAAACCAGTCTGTGGGTCTAAAATGCTAATTGCAGCTAACACAGCTGATTTGCACTATCATCAGCCAATGACATGCAACCACTGTACAATATATATGTGTATATATATATATATATATATATATATATATATATATATATATATATATATATATATATATATATATATATATATATATACACAAGGCCTTCTTGTAGATTAGGGCCCCTTTCTGATATGTTGTGCTGGAAATTACTAAGGTGAGGAGACTACATCATCCCAGAGGGTAGGTCTGTAGCAAAACCTTACCATAGAGGTATGTGTGCTACAGGCTGCATCTGCTGCTGCCGGCAATATACATAGGCAGAGATTGTGAACATTTTGGAGGACAGCAACCTGTAGGAGTAACTGTGGGAGCTGTGTCAGTCGTGTTGTAGAGGCAGAGCCAGGGTGAGGTTACCCATTCCACTGCAAATAAGGCATGTGTTTAAGGTAAGTATGTTAGGCAACAGTATCACTAACAGAGTACTGGTCAGCATTTTTGATGTGTCCTTGAGTAAGATGGGATATAAATCAAAGACGATGTCCACCATTTGGGCAACTGCCACACCATGAGTTACAGTCTGGTAGTAATTTGCAGAGTGTATGAGGCTCGGCCTTGTTACAAGCAGGAACTTCCAATATGTATGTTAGCTGTGCTGCTGTGATAATATGCACAGTGACTTTGGAAGGACTGTGTGGTACTCTCTGATATCAGTGACCATCATTTGCAGTACCTGCATTGACATTCTGTGTGAATGCATATTAATGCATGATGTGACACTTTATGCACATATAGTTTTGCTACAGGGATATATGAAGTGTGTTCCTACCTGCAGGCCTGTGACCTCTACCAGTGAAAAGCAAACATGTCATTTGAAATGCATTGTGTGGATAAAGAGTGCATGACTCAGTCATTAATTTCTGCCGTCACAATACTGTAAATTCACTTCTACACATCACTGGATTTGAACCCAGGACTTTGTGTGGCAAAATGTACCATTTGCAAGGCAATTAACAGACTCAGCTACTGTGTCATTGCTGCAGTGGGTGCATTTGCAACATATATGTGCACACATACAGGCTGTGACATACAGTCTCTACATCCATCAGTATGTGCATGGCTTTATATGGATGTATTACTGCACCAGGGTCCTAGTTGAACATGTATTTTGCCATTAATGCCTTAGCAAGTGTCTTTCTACATATTGCTGCTGAAGGGCACATTTACCTGCTATTACAGGCCTCACTTACATTCATTATCATGTGTTTGGCTTTCTAGTGGTGAACTATTGCACCAGAGTCCAAGGTACACTCCCATTTTTAATCTTTTTAATTTAAGTACATTTTAATCATGTTTGTGCAACATGGTAGGGTGTGCAACTCCTCTGAAACACGTTTAATGACTGTAACTGTCAAATACTATGTTTTCTTTAAACTGCCTGTTTTCATTAAGAGCTGTGTGGCATGACAGGTTAATGCAGTTGTCTGCAGGTGCAATGGTCTTGGGTTTGAAAAATGGGACAAGTGTTGATTTTTGTAAGTGTGTATTACAAGTTTAAAAATACATATAGCCAATATAGCTTTATTTAGCTGAGTTGAGCAAAGCTGTGCAACCCAGTGTGCTGTGCAGCAACGTGCTAAAAATATATAAAAAGAAAGATGGGGAGATAGGAAAGTGTTGAAATGGGGTGCAAGCAGGGGGAAACATAGTGAAAAGCAGGCAGGGATGTGTAGGTAGGGTGTAGGAAAGAACCATAGCTATCCATTTCTTGTACAGCAACAACTGTGCACTTTGACAGAATTTGTACATGACTTTGAACTCTCAACCCCAGAAAGAGGGGTGAGGACATCATAACTGCATTGTCAAGCCAATTGGACCAAAGTGCATGTGTCCAGTGGACACGTGTGTGAAATTGAGAGTTATGTATGAGACAATATTTTTTGGGGACAGGTGCCCATATTTTATTTAAGGTGAGAATGATATGTTGAGGAAGGGACATAGGTACATGTGGGGGAGGTGAGTTGGATAGGTGAGGATGCATTTGCAGACATACACGAAAGAGAAGACAACAGACAGAGGTGGTGTGTGACAAATGGGGGGGAGAACACCTTGGATAGGGAGGGTGTTGTGAAATCCAGGTCCCATGTGCCTCCAGATGGCAGCAGTGTGACTCACATCCCCATTCATGGGACTGTCAGCACTACTCTTTCACTGCCCCAAGGGTAGCAGTACTGGAGGCTGGGCACCAGTGTGAGGCTGACCCACCAGGTAGGCCAGCATGCCCTCAATCCAGCGCAAGTGGCGGTCAAACCCATGGCAAACTATCCTGCACACCAAGACCAGCAGCTCATCCCATGTGGCAACACCCCCTCCACCACCACTCCCAGAGGAGGGCCAGGCACCTTCTCGTGGAGCGGTACTACCCGACTCCACAAGTAGTGCATGGCCAGAAGAGAAAGCATCACCAGTCAGGGTCCCAGATGTGCTAAGACCCAGTGCTATGGCCAGTTGAGGCAATGTAGGCAGATCAGCCGAACTAGCCTACCTTGACATGCGGTGGTGAAAGTGGTATAGCAATAAGTTAAGGTTAGTAATAACCAAACCATTGTTAGTATTAACAGAATGGAACGTCATTTTAATTCATCCAAATGCATATTAATGTCTAGTATGTATAACATAATGGTAGATAACGTAACAGTGAGTATGGTAACAGCATGCCAGTAAGAAGTAAATCATAAGCACAACAAAATAGTTTAACAAAGTATTTTAATACTGCATCATAATAACACATAACAATATTACATCACATTTTGTAAAAATAAAGTTAGTTCAACAACATATGTTAATATTAAATCATAATAATAAATAACAATAAGAAATAAATGAAGGTAAGGGGTGAGGAGTGAGAGAAAAACAATCCATTGCTGAAAATGCAGACTATATCCCTGAAAACACTGATACTACATGTTCTACAGGCATGTAGTGTCAGTTCTGAGTACAGTGACTACAGTTCTCCTATAGCTGATGTAGTGGTTTACACTGAAAATCTTGAAACTGCATTAGTCGAATGACATGTGGTCAACTTGCAGTTTTCAAGTCAGCAGAATGTCAAACCCATATGAATCAACTACACTACAGTGAACGGGTAGTGTAAGTCAAGCTTTTGGGTTCAATATTTTGCAGAGGGATTGCAGTTCAGCGAGGAACTGGGAATTAGCCCATTTTCTCACTGTAGTACAATCTCGGAGTTGGTATATTTAATGCGCAGGGGGTGTGGGGGGCACAGCCCCCACATGAGGGGTGCAGGCTGGCTAGAATTAACCTACCATTGACTGTAGAGTTTAACGGTATGTTAATGTGCATAGTAGGAGGTGAGTGATGTCACCTCCTGCTATGTCGAATACATCGAACCATGGTTGTCAATGTATTTATTTTTGCTTTGGTTTTCTTTTCGGCATTCTGAATTCCACATTTTGGGTCGACATTCTAATCGGTCGACCAAAGTGGATTCAAAATGCCAATAGTAAACCTGATGTAGCATGTACATACCTCTCAAGGTGTTAGTAAGGGTCGGTATGGACAAAGCAATAACAAATGCAGGTACACTACTACACAGAACACTTTCAGATAATATGGACTTCTATAACTACCAAGGTGTTCTGTAAGCAGATTTGGTAATACATTGCATTTCTAGTAATCATTTTTCTTGTAATCCTGTGACAGATGGATTATGCAGTTTTAATTACATTGTGTGAAATCGTGACACTTGTGAGGCATGTTTGCATACAGTACATACTAGACATCCTTAATGCCTTAGTTGGCAGGCATGAGAATAGAACCCAATAGTTGTGACTTCAGGGGACATCTGCAAAAAATTTAGCTTTATTGGTATTGGTGATAACTGTCTGTGAAATGTTAGCACAATCATATCTGCTCGTAACATGGGCTACCTCAACCATATAGCATATACCATTTGTTTCTGCACTGGGAAGAAAGAGAGCATTATTTGACTGAATTTGTTTTGCATTCTAGAACTATTACAGTGCTATACTTGACTGCAGTGACAGTGGAAGATACATGCATGGCATGCAGCCATACTGCATTTATTGAAACAAATCTCTTTAGGAATCAACTATGCTGCTTAACACTTTATTAGTATTGTTGATAAGTGTCTGTGAAATGTAACCACAATCATATCTGTTCATAACATGTGGTACTTCACCCATATACCTTTTGTTCCTGGAATGGGGAAAAAGACAGCATTACGTGACTGAATTAATTTTGAATTCCATACAGATTACATTGGTATACTTGACTGCAGTGACAGTAGAATACACATGCATGGAATATGGCCATAATGCATTTATTAAAACAGATTTCTGTAGGAATTAGCAATGCTGCTTAACACTTTATTGGTAATGCTGATAAATGTCTGTGAAGTCCACACAATATCTGCCCATAGACTGGGCTACCTCAGCCATATACCGAGAGCATTATGTGACCAATATTGGCCTGGAGACAGCCTTGGACCATACTATGAGTTAAACAATACAGTTTGCAGGCCATTACTAATGCATTCTACAGCTATTACAGTGTTACACTTGACTGCAGCAACCTTACCATAGACAAGTAATGCATACAGCTCTTCTGTAATGGTTATGACAACATAATCATGCTGTACACAATTTTGCTTACTGTTATTGGTATTGTTTATTGCAATACAGTTGTTATTGTTCATTTATTCCACTACAGCTCTACTTGCCCATTTATTGTACTGCAGTTCTGCTTGCCCATTTATTGCACTACAATTTTTATGGTGTATACTTTACTGCAGTAAATGCTTTATCTTTCTTGGTTATTTCACTACAGTTAGCATAATAAATCTGTACATACCACACTCACGGCACAACCTGTCCAGGCACTCGGGTTGGGAATAGACATTGCTAGCCCTCTCAGCTGCAGCTGTTGGGAGAGAAGCACACCATTATGCATATCTGTTTTGCAGGTATTCAGCCTGCATATTGGTAAAACAGAGGAAAACATACTTACATATTTGTGGGGCATTCCCAGCTCTAGCTTCTTGGACCCAGGTGTCCAAGGTTTCCCTCTTTCTCTTCTTCAGGTTGTCATAATGGTGACAACACTGATCACCTGTTTGGGCAATACCAGTAACACTGGTGAGCTCTCTGGCCAACCTGACTCTGGCCACCGCCTTACTCTCTGAGCCCAGGAAACTGCCCTGCAGCAGCTTAGATTCATGATTTTTTTTTACCAGGCACCTAACAACGACCCTGGACTCCTGAACATCCCATCTCTGCACCCGAAAGCGTGCACCTTCACCAGCACCACTTGCCATATCACCAGTTGATCAGACTCCAAAGACTGTTGTAGAATTCCCGCCTATTGCACCTAATATCTTCTGTTTTCCTTCCTGTACCCATCACTGAGCAACATTCAAAAAGTCCCAAATTGTTTAGCATCTCACAAATCAACCAGGTGCAGCTAAGCAGTGTGAAAACTCACACAATCGGGGGGTTAGCTCAGCTTAGTACAATGCAAACAAAAATAGCCATTGGCATATTTAAGCAGTCCTCAGCTCAGCACAGCAGTGCCATATTTCACAAATTTGTTTTTAAAATTAAACATATATAATACAATAAATTACAGACGTCTTATAAGTGCTACAGACTCAAACCCAGGAGCTACTAAACATTAGGCTGTATCTTTACCCATTTAGCTACTTGGATATTAGGAAAGCTAGCATACCTTCACATATACTACTGGACTACCTGTTGCAGTTGCAAAGCACCGAGGCATGCCACACACACACTTAAATAGACCGAGACAAAAATAATGAATTACATAAGATTTTTCATTTTAGATGTGTAGCAACTGTCAGCTATGTACGTATGAGCTCATCTCAGCTCTGCAGCACTCTGAGCTGCACCGTGCAAACCGCAATTAAAAAAATAAAACAGAAAATGTACAAAACTGTTTCAAATAACAAAAATATGTAATGATGACAATTAATGACATCTGGTTTTATTTTTAGATGTCTGGTAGGTGTCAGCTCTCTATATGTGAGCACAGCTTGACACTGCTGTGCTCCACGCTGTGCTGTGCCAACATGCAAAAAATGGAAAGAAAAAAAAAAACAAAAAAAGAATTAAAATACAATATTACACATTTGACCCAATACACAGTGTTTCAACAGTAGCGAGGAGGAGTACAGGCCATCCACAACCATGGGTAGTCTCTACAGTACTCCCTACACTGATTCAATAGCCCTGTTCTTATGGTCTCCTTTGGTGGTGAACCATCATTAATATGCATGGCATACTGCAAAGGAGAACCATGGCTGTGTACATGGATACATTCCATATAGGCTCTACACAGTCCTACATGGAGTTTATTAAACTATGGGGCTTGTTTAACTTGTTGGCCTTAAATAAGTTTCCAGGTGGCTTTACTTTCAGATATTTTTAGCACTGTTTCTATTGAAATCAATGCCTTAAAAATGGTCTGTGGAAAGGGATTTTTCTAGTTATGTATGCTAAGGATTTATCTTTCTTAGAAAGTTAATCCTACTGCCTTCTAACTGCTAGACTTTTTAACTTGCCATAGAAACATTTGTTACATTGCTTTGCCATTTTTTCAGGTAATTAGAAAGCATCCAATGCAGGAAATGAACCTATGTTTTACTAGAAAAATGATTTGGAGGAGAAAAGATATATTGATAGAGTGGGTCCTGCTAATGAAAGTCATAAATAATAAATTCCATGATGCACACTTCTTATTTATATAGGGTCAGTCAGAGGTTTGGCATACAAAGCAATAATGTATGACAAATCTCTGAGCATTCAATGCCAATATGCATCCACACTCTTATCATTTCAAAAGGGGAGTCCTGGGTACCATGACAAGCAGTCAGTGCTTTTCATACAAATGTAACAATCATGATCTTGCTGACATTAAGTGGAAGTTTTGAATATGTAACAAAAATCCATGATTGTGTCTAAAACCTTGATTATATCATGAATATGTTCTGCAAGCCACATGACACAATGGTTAAAAAGCCATCATGAGAGAACTGGCATGGAATTACTAACTTATATTCCCTTAGTAAGATGATTAACCTGATGTTTATGGCCTACAGAAAATACCATTAGAACAAATAAGAGATGGAGTAAAGGGCACCCCTGATGCATTCCCTTTGAGATCTGAATACGAGAAAGACAAAATATCAATCATGCTTACACAGTCCTCAGCACTGTGTACAGCAGTTTGTATTTTTTATCAATGTTTTGAGTCCTTGTACTAGCACTGGAATATACCCCCAGATTCTCAAAATCTTGCATGGAGTGCAAGGTCGGTGCAGGAGCTCAAGCTGGCAATATGTCTGCCATGTGATCCAAGAACAGCCTACAGGGGCTTACACGAGCACTCCTGCACTAATCCTGCATGGACTAAGCCCTGGTATGCAAATCACCCCATTTGCAGGATAAATCTATGCAAACAAGGTGATTTTGCAATCCAGGAAGCCTGCAACAGTCTGTGCAAAACTAGTGCTATCTGCAGAAATGTACTCAGTTAGTAACCAAGTACATTTCTGCAAAATCCAGAAAGGAGCTGTGACAACCCCAAATAAAGGCTGCATATCATGTAGTAAGCATGCCAGTGGCCAAGTATAAGGCCACTGGCATTGCAAACAAAAAAAAAGAAATAAATAACTTTTATTTTTTTTTTAGCTGATCCCAGCTGTTTAGGGCAGCGGCGCGCAAATGGGATCAGGGGGAAAATAATAAAAGAAACTTAAAATAAGCAGTTCAACTAAAATTATTATTCTGCCATGCAAGTCAATGACAGGCAGAAGACAACCTGGCCAGTGAGTAGTGGTTGCTAAAGGGGGAGGCTCAGTGTGAGACATGTAACTATGCTTTAACAGGCAATCCTATGCAAATGAGGGGAAGGATAGTGAATCCCAGTTTTCCCCAGCATGTGAGGCAGGTCCTAACAGTGTAAGATCAGGAACAGCTTTGTGCAAGCCTAGGAGTTAGATGACGGGGGGGGGGTGTCAGGCATACTGTAAGCAGATTGGAGCCCCGTGGCTTGGGTTTGCTACTAGCTTAGCAGAGCTAAGCTAGGGGGTGTATCTAAACCTGCCTAGCAGTCTTTACAGAGCCTAAGCAGGCGTTTGCATGTCGCGCGCCGGGTTTTACAGGAAGAAAAAAGAAGTTAAACCAGGAAATAGCAGCAGTGTGCAGATTTAAGCACTGTGTGTGTGCGGTGCACACACGGGCTTAAACAGGAAGGCAATGGGAAGGGAAAACAGCAGTAGGAAGGTAATCAAGGAGAACAAGGATAGCTGGCAGGTGAAATGTATCAGAATCAGACAATTATACAGGCAGCAAACCAGCCCAGCCTAGAACACTACTATAAACTATGCAAACAACTTCCTCTCTGGTTTTTCCCACACTCTACACCACCAATGTAAACAAGCAGGGAACGTTTAACACTCACAACAGCAAAATGATCCGGGCTGCAATAGCAATCATACAACTTGTGGAAGAGGCTGAGGGTGGTGAGGATGTGAATGCTGTTGACCAACCCACAGTGGGGAGACGGAGAAGAGTGTACTGACCAAGGGTAACCTAACAGGGGCTACATAAGCTGGAGATAGTGGAGCACTATAGGGTGGACAGGGACCTCCTACAGCAAATTGTTGAGCTGTACCAGCCACACCTAACACACAGAACAAACAGAGTAGAACCCATTCCAGTGGATATCAAGGTATGTGTAGGCCTAAGAATACTAGCTACAGGTACCTTCCAAATGTCAACTGGTGATATGATGGGGATCTCACAGGCATCAGCATCCAGGGTACTCCACCAGTTCCTGGATGCCATGTCAGCACATATTGGTGACCATGTATATTTCCCCAACACCCATGAAGCGTTGGCCAGTAATATGCAACTGTTCCACCAAATAGCAGAATACCTTGAGATAGTGGGTGCTATAGACTGCACGCACATACACATCAAAGCACCACCCAGTGAGTGGTGTAGGGTCTACATCAACCGCAAGGGCTTCCCCTCCATCAACTGCCAGGTTGTGTGCGATTCCCAGGGCATAATAATGAATGTGTGTGCTAGCTGCCCTGGAAGCTATCATGATTCCCACATCTGGCATCTGACACAGCTGTACCAGAGATTTGCCAATGGGGACATCCCTGATGGTCACCTAGTGGGGGATGCTGGATATGTACTGGAGCCGTAGCTGATAACACCCATCAGAAATGCACACACACCCGAACAAGAATTCCATAATGAGGCACATGCACAGACCAGAATTATAATAGAGCGTGTGTTGGGGATGCTTAAGTCATGGTTCCGGTGCCTGGACACATCCAGTGGAGCCTTGCAGTACTCACCAGCTACATTTACCCAAATTGTCCTTGTATGTGCCATGCTACACAATATGATCCTGCAGAAACAGCTGCAGGAAGAACAGAATGGGGCAGGGTCACACAGCCCCCCACCATTGCCAAGGTCTGCACAGGCACAGAGTGACTCGGAGGAGGAACAACCTGAGCCTGCCCCAGTAGGCAGAAGGAGGCATGCCCAGTATGCCCTGGCCTTGGCAAAGAGGCAATGCATAACACATACACTGGCACAGGAGGGACCCAGGGAATAACATCTCTCTCTGACTCTCTCATATAGTAAAAGGGATGCCAAACATTACACTACCTCTGCTTGACCATGTGTAGGGAGCGTACTATGTGCTTCTGACATAAGCAGCCCTGCAGCACCACCCTCAATACTGGGAAACCCACAAGGTAAGTGACTAACACATGGCAGGCAAGGGGGTTCACATACCCTACAACAGTCACAGACAGCAGGACCGGACTAGACAAGCTCAAACAAAGGCTGTGCTATGGTCTCTGAATGAGGCGTATGGGTAACCCCCCCCCCCCCAACCAGGCCTACACAGACAGACTACAGCAGGTCAGGCAGTGGAATGTCCATTCTGTAGGGTAGGAAGTCAGAAACTAATATTAGGTAATTAAAAGTTAAGATCTGTAGTACACTGCTATGCCTGTAGTCAGCACGATAGGTAAGTCTACAGAATGAAATGGAGTACCCAACATACCAGTACAGTCCTAGCAAATGGGTACAAGTGTTAGGTGTGCCCCCCATCCTATGTAGACATTTTGTAACAGTCAGGTGTGCCCCCCATCCTGTGTAGAAATGTAGAAAGAGTCAGGTGTGCCCCTCCCAGCCTATGTAGACATGTAGAAACAGTCAGGTGTGCCCCCCAATCCTGTGTAAAAATGTAGAAATAGTCAGGTGTGTCCCCCCATCCTATGTAGAAATGTAGTAACAATCAGGTGTGCCCCCCCCCAATCCTGTGTAGAAATGTAGAAATAGCCAGGTGTGTCCCACAGCTATGCAGAAATGTAGTAACAGTCAATGCCAAATGATCGATGGATACTCTGCAGAGACAGCATGCAACCTGTAGATGTACAACACAAAGGTCAGCACTGCAGTACAAACTACCTGGACTCGATCTACAAATTCAATACAGATGGCCATACTGGGCATGCTCACACACTTAGAGACATGAGGACAGTGTCAGTCAATAACACACTGAAAGGTCATACTGAGCATGCTCACAGACAAACACATGAAAGCCCTGTCTGCAAACACCAGTTGACCAGACATAACTGGCAGTTGCAGATGTTAGTGCAGACAATCCTCAGTATGCAACACACATGCTTTGCACACACAGTGGACAGGAATACAGACATATATCTAATGACAACACACTATAATAAGCCAAAGGTAGACTCACACAGATGTGTAGAAGAGGGTGACTATGACAAGGAGCCATCTAGGCCTGTCTCACCCAGCACACAGCCAAAATGCCACAACCACATGAGGGCCAGATGTCACCCACTGCAGATAATAGCCACCGGTATCTGTCAGCATTACAGAATATGTGGTGCACGTGCCAGCTGTGCAACATGACTGTACAAGGAAGTAGTCATCTAGCAGCTGTATACACGTACCTGTGAAATATGACCCAGGTTGTGCCCACATGTGGCGTGTCAACCCTGAGATGAATGGGTTATGGCCCATGCACACGCACTGCCCTCCCCACTATGACAAGCATGCTGAGGTCATCCACTGTGAAATACACATTTGGGAGACTTACAAAACAGTCATTTCTGTGGCATGTCCCATAGCTGCGTACTGCTGTAGTATGATAAACTAGGTCAGTAGGATTTCTAACCCCAGCCTTGGCAACTGTGTTTGTGTCTGTGTAAACAGCCATGCTTTTTAGGGTAGTCACACCCCCTACAATTTAAATGCTCTACTTAGGGAAGGCTGCTGATGTCATCCAACTAGAAATACACCTCTGGGAAAGCTGCAGCCCAGTAATCAATGTAGTGCATCCTATAACTGTGTACTGTTGTAGTGTGTTAAAGTAATTAAGTAGGTGTTCGAACCCCAGCCTTGACAACTGTGTATGTGTCTGTCTATATAAAGAGCAATGCTTTTTAGGATATTCACATTCCCTACAATTCAAATGCTCAACTTTGGCAAGGCTGCTGATGTCACCCACCTAGAATTACACCTCTAGGAAGGTTGCAGCCTGGTAGTCTCCGTAATGCATCCTGTAGCTGCATACAGTTGTAGTGTGATAGTGTCGTTAGGTAGGTGTTTTAATCCCAGACATGGCTTATGTGCCTGTCTATGTAGGGAGCAATGCTTTTTAGGGTAGTCACACTCCCTACAAGTCAAATGCTCAACTTTGGCAAGGCTGCTGATGTCATCCACCTAGAAATACACCTCTGGGAAGACTGTAGCCCAGTAATCTCTGTAACACATCCTGTAACTGTGCACTGCTGTTGTGTGATAAAGTAGTTCAGTAGGTGTTCTCATCCCACACGTGGCAAGTGTGTGCCTATCTGTGTAGATAGCAATGCTTTTGAAGGTAGTCACACTCCCTACAAGTCAAATGCTTAACTTTGGCAAGGCTGCTGATGTCATCCACCTAGAAATACATGTCTGGGAAGAAAAGAAACCCATTAATTTCTGTAGTGCATCCTGTAACTGCGTACTTCTGTAGTGTGCAAAAGTAGTTAGGCAGGTGTTCTAATCCCGGACATAGTAAGTGTGTGTGTGTCTGTCTGTTGGTGTAGGGAGCAACGCTTTTTAGGGTAGTCACACCCTACAAGTCAAATGCTCAACTTTGGCAAGGCTGCTGATGTCATCCACATAGAAATACACCTCTGGGAAGGTTGCAGCCCAGTAATCTCTGTAGTGTGTGCCATAACTGTGTACTGCTGTAGAGTGATATAGAACACTGGCAGGGTTCTATTCCCACCCATGGAAGGTCTGGGTGTTTTGTGTGTGTTTCAATGTCTGTGTAGGGAGAAATGCATTAGAGGCTAGTCATACTCAATACATTTCAAATGCCTTACTTTGCTAACCCAGCTGATATCATTCATTGTGAAATACACCTTTGGGGAAGGATATCTCCAGTAATCCCCATTGTACATCCTATAACAGTTTCATGCTGTAGTGTGGTGTAGACCTCTGTTAGGGGTTTGATACCCACACATGTCAGTTGTGGATGTTTTGTGTGTGTGTCACGGTCTGTGTAGAGAGCAATGCATTTTAGGCTAGTCACACGCACTACAATTCAAATGTCCTACTTTGGCAATCCTGCTGATGTCATCCAATGTGATATACCACTTTGGGGAAGGGGTACTCCAGTAATCTCTGTGTCTGTAGTATAATAAACTAGTTAGGTAGGGGTTCTACTCCCAGACATGACAGGTGTGTCTGTGTGTGTGTTGCAACTCATATCATGTGTGTGTGTGACACCTGGGCCCAATGTGGAGTGGGTATTGCAAATTTCTTATATGGTGGGCCTACTATATATCACAATGTCCACCATACAGGGATAACTGATGTGAAATAGCTGAGAGGCTGGGGTGCAAATCCATACCCATACATGTGACATCAAGACCAGGAAATCACAGTTAGCAACCCCAGCAGTACCCAGAGCACACTCTCAACTCATGTCTCATACACACACATGCTTACGCAGCAGCCAATATGTGTGTAGTACACTGCATATTGGCCACTGATAGTAACTATGGAGTGATTGCAGTGGGCTACAGAAGGCATGGCACCCAGTCCATCTTTCTAATAGGCATGTATATGCAGACAGTGCACCTTCCCCATGTTCCCCAATGGATACCTGCAACACCTGTGGTGCCATCACATGTGACCCACAAAGGACATACTATGTCTGACAACATGCCCTGTATGGACAGATGCCACAGACACCAGGGAATGCTGTTAGCATGCAATCTATGTAGGTGCAGGGTAAACCTGCTGTCCATTACCAGTTCCCACCACAGGTGGCAAAGACTGGCACATCTGATGATAATCTGTGTACACAACATGGGCCAGACACCCCAGGTACAGCTCCACATGTCACAGTACATGCATGTGTGAGGTGTGCACATCCCAGACACCATCCATGTCATGGTCTAAGAAACACATACATGGCAAGCGATGCACAGCATTGGCCACACACAATAGTCACCCAGGTGACTGATTGGGGGATACAATACCCACCTTTGTGGGCAAATGCAGAAACTACAGCCCTAAGCCACAATGCAGACCATTGCCATGTGGCCTGATGCCAAGGTATATCCATCACCTAGCCTTGTATAGCTGTCTGGCACAGTCGACCACCACACACCCATGTAGGAATGCACCCATGCATGTCAGTACTGGCACCCTGTGGGTTTACGTGTGAGTTGTATAATGCGTATGATCACATCCACACTCATTACAACCCCCATCAGAATACTGAAGCATGCTGTCTGATGTCAGACACCTCCCCATATCCTTTGCCAATATAACCTCCGTATGACCCATGAGGTGCATGTGATACCTGCACAGTAATGTGTTGTGGCAATCTCACTAGTGATGAGTTATAATCCTGGCCCTGATAAGTGTGTCAGTGTGTGTGCATCCCCATGAGAGTGTGGCTGTGTTGATGCTGACACCTGTTCATGTGGACAGGCACGTGTACATCACCTACCATATAGCTACCATATCCCTGTTGCAGATGTCACTCACTATCACATATATGTTCTGAAAGCTAAACAACAGGTAACCTATGTGGTGCATCCAATAACTGCATAGAACTGTGATAGCACTACATAGTCATCAGGGATTTGATACCCTGTGCTGGTAGGTGTGTGACACAATCATGCTTATGTTTTACTCTCCCACCCCTCCCTGACTTGTCTTAGCCTCTGTCTGCCTCTCCCACTCCCTCTCTGGTGGATGTGGAGACCTACACCTGCTTTGTTTAGGCAGCAGCATGTGTATTTTAAGTGATGCTCATGATCAGCTGATGGCCTCTGCATGAATTGCAGCCCTCCCCTAGCTGACTGCATGTGGAACAGCTGTGGTAACATTCCCATAGTCAATTGCCTGGCAACACATTCCAATATCTAGGAACATCATGTTGGTGTTAGCCCTTTTCATTCACTGTGAGCAGGAACTAGATCTGTTGTTTGGCAAACAGCATCTCAGATGGATTGGGGATTTACCTCTAACAACATACACTCTGGAAACAGGGCAACACACAGCAGGGGGATGTGCCTGACTTGACTACAGACTGTAAGTGCTGCTATACTGCATTTGGAGTAATGTAGGTTTAACAGTGTGTGTGTGTGTGTGTGTGTGTGTGTGTGTGTGTGTGTGTGTGTGTGTGTGTGTGTGTGTGTGGATATGGCTGTCCTAAATGTTGCAATACCTGCCATGTCAGTTCTATGTTTATGAGGAATACCCATTGTAGGGTCATCTGCAGACTGGGCAGTGTGTTGTGCCTTTGCTTTCATGTGTTACCCACAGAGAATCTATCTGTGAACCGCAGCAGGTAGTGTGAGGATTGCAGTCTGTAGAGGATGAAAGCCATGACAGTTACTGACTTCATATCCCTCATAAGACATATGTTACAACAAACCCTGTCACAACAGTAAATGTATGAGGTTATCACAACAACATGTCAATACTGGCCCTGTGTACGTGGTTCCAGCTACAACTTTGTCAACCTTTGTACATATGTTGTGTATTAAGATGTACATATATGCTGTACACTATAATTAGTGTGAACATATCTGATTACAAGCCAGTGAGATATAAGACTGCTACACATGTTATGTACAGTAGGGGTTATATTTGATAACATAACCTGGACATTCTGTGGATGTTTGTATAGTACTGAAGTCTGTGTACCTATGATGAATGTTGATAGTGTGTGTATTGTTAATATGTACTTTAGCCTGTGCACAGACTGTGGTAGATGTCAGTGTTCTAGGTCCCGTCCTATCTGATGTTACATGCTGCTGCACTGTATGTTACCGTATTGGCTTACATGTTTGCAGGGCCATACACACACATGTCCCATACCACAGACAGCCATCAGACCAAACTTTGTACCAGCCCAGTATATGTAGGGTTAGTCTGTGAGTGGCACATATGAGAATGGTGTTGAACAGATACAGCGTACCATATGTGGCTGTGGCTGTGTTCACATTGGTTGTGGTTCTACACTTTCACACAAGCGTATCTTACCCTGTGCTGTGACATGTCTGTAGAGCCTGCTATATATGCAGGTACATGTGCATTCCCCCATACGAGATGTAGGCTAGTGTTGAACCAGTCTGCCTGTAGTCTGCACAGTGCATTGTTACATGCCTAGCAGCTTAGTGTACTTACCCAGTGAGATGTCGTGTTCAGATACTTGCCAGATGTACTGCTGCCGGGCCTCCGTTAACAGTCATGTATGACAGACAGAGCAGTGGAATGCTGTACAGATGTATGTCAATATCTAGTGGGTAGTATGTGGCCATGGCACCCCTGTATCAGCGGTTATTATGTGTCAGGCCAGACAGGGGTGTGCGAATGCATAACCTATGGTGGCAAATGTATACCAGTCATTATGTGTTATACCTATCTACATGGCTGTCAACATCCATATTGTCGGGCATGGTACACATGTTTTGCACTAAGGGGTTCTGTGCATACCTCTGGACTGTACAGAGTGTGTGAACCTTTCCAGACTACTGTATAAGTATAACTGTTTCACAGTTGCATTACTCTGTTTATGTGGATGTCAGTGTCAGAACAGCTATATGACGTGGCATATAGACCTGTAATAGTACACAAAGGTTTTCCATTTCTGCAAACCTGTGTGTGATGTTTTTTCCTATGACCTCTCTGTGGGTATATGTTATAGGCAATGATTGTCATTTGTATGGGTGGCCCATACAGTGTCCAGTTGTTCAGGTGTTAACTGTAGGTATAGTGGCTGTTCCATATTGTGTGCACCTTCTACATATGTATCTTACTGTACATATCTCTGCATGTGTATGTGTAGTCACATGTATATCTATATATTCCCACTCCTCTTTTCTTGACGTACTGGAAAATATTAAGGTTCAACCAAACACCCTAATAATGGGCGACTTCAACTACCCCACCATTAACTGGGAAAACTACTCATGTACCAACTCCTTAGCTCAACACTTTCTGGAATTCATAAACTCCAATGCCCTAGATCAACTTATCCACACCCCCACCAGGGGTCACAATATCCTAGACCTAGTCATAACCAACATGAGTGACCGGTGTTCCACACCTGAAGTCAACTCCTCATTGGTCCGATTTGACCATAAGCTTATCACCCTTGATATCCACATCCCGCCCCCACCCCCATTAAGGAAACCACAGTAAAAAAATTCTCCAAAGCCAACTTCATGCTTCTTAAGACAGAAGTGGTGAACTTCATGACACCCATGCAGATGGACAATACAGTAACAACTGCTGAATCCTACACAAATGCACTCTATAAGCACTTACACGAGTGTATGGATTGTGCTATCCCAAACAGAACCAAGACTCTATCCTCCAAAAAAAGGAAGCCAATCTGGTGGTCCCCTTCCATAAACAAACTGTACAATAGAAGGAAGAAACTGTTGCAAAAGAGAGTAAAATCACATGAGTGGAGGAGCTCCCTGGTCAGCCTCAGTAAGAAGCTGAGATCCCTTATAAGATCCTCCAAAGCTAGCTACAAAAACAAAATTACCACTAAATCCAAGGACAACCACAAAGCATTCTATAGCTATGTCAAGAATCTAGATGGCAACACCCAGATCTGCTCTGAGTTACAGCACAAAGGCACGAAAATTACAAAACCAACTGATATTGCCAACATCCTGGCAGATCAGTTCAGTGCTAACTTTACCCCCCTCTCACCCCCTAAAAGGCACATATCTATACAGGAAGAATGCAGAGTCCTTGTAATCACAACTACGCAGGTAAAAGCTGCACTCTCTAAAGCCAAAAACACAGCATCCATGGGACCGGACAACATCCCAGGTTGCATTTTACACAAACTTCAGAACGAACTGGCTCCCCACTTAAGCACCATGTTCAATAATAGCCTCACATCAGGCTTTGTGCCCACTGAATGGCACACAGCAACAGTTATCCCACTCCACAAAGGGGGAGCCACCACTGATCCTGGGAACTATCGACCTATTAGCCTGATGAGCCTGGTCTGCAAGGCCATGGAACGTATCATCATGGAACTCATAAACAAAGACATTGGTAACCTCCAAACTCTGGATCCCACCCAGTTTGGGTTTGGGAAGGCAGATCATGCCTCCTGAACCTGATCAACTTCTTTGATGCAGTCACCAAAGCCGTGGATGAGGGTAAGGTGGTTCACACAGCCTATCTTGACCTCGCCAAGGCTTTCAACACCATCCCCCATTCTGGAATTATAGCTAAACTCACTAAACTAGGCATAAATCCCTACATCACAAGATGGGTTGCCAACTGGCTCACTGACAGAACCCACACTGTAAAAGTTGCAGACTCCAAATCTGACTTCAAGGCAGTGACAAGTGGAGTGCCACAGGGTTCTGTTCTGGGACCTCTCCTGTTTGGTATCTACTTCTCTGAAGTACATGCTAACACAGAAGGCCTCTAGCTGATGAAGTTTGCAGATGACTGCAAACTAAGAGCCATAGTCAAGTCCCCAAATGATGAGGACATCCTACAGAAGGGCCTCACTGAGACAGATGCCTTGTGTCAGAGCCATGGCCTCAAGCTCAATGCCAAACAGTGCAGTGTCATCCCCTTTGTTAAAAACTCTGTACCTATGAACTGCCACATAGGCAGCAATCTACTTAACACCAAATGCGTGATAAGAGACCTTGGGACCCAGGTGGACAGTAGTCTCTCCTTTGATAGTTACATCACCACAGTAGTCAGGAAGTCCTTCTACATGGTACACATCATCATAAAAGGGTTCTAATCCAGGAAAAAAGCGGTCATTGTTCCCCTCTACTCGTCACTCATTAGACCCATTATAGAGTACAATGCCCCTTTTGGAATGTACCTCACAAGACATCTGCAGCAGCTGGAAAGGCCACAGAAGTATCTCACAAAGAGGATTACTGGCCTCAAACAAATGCCCTACACTGACCGCCTCAAAATACTCCAGTTTTACTCCATAGCATATCGCCTACTCAGAGGTGATCTCTGCCTAACATATAAAGCTATGTCAAACCCAGAGCTGTTGGACATGCTACACCTAAAGAAATCCCAATCCCTCCAAGCTACATGCTCTAGGGACCTAAACCTTGTCACCACAATAAACAGGACACACTGAAGGGATAGATTCCTGTCCCAGAGACTTCCTATACTCTGTAACAAGCATCTGTAACAAGACAAACATCTATGTCAAGCAAAGTTCTTCATTAGCACTCTTCAAGAAAAATCTTGATGAGTGGATGGGAAATAGGAAATACACCCCGGGGATCACTTCTGTGTCTCTGCTGGACAGTGGCACAGGAAAATAACTTTCTTGAGTAGCGTAAGTTATGTTACCTTGCTGGATAGGCTTACGTAGGCCCTTAGGCCGATAGCCCAGTACCTACCTATGAACCTATATAGGTGTAAACACATATATGTGTCGATGTAGACATTTGCATGAATATCTGTTCATATATATTTATATATATATGTATATATTTCTAAGGATATGTTGTATCTGCTTAGATATTAATATATTTACACACATACATCTAGATGTTGGTATACATTTTCTGTACTGTTGCATGACTGGGATGGATGTTATGTTTCAGAAAAGATCAGGTGCATGTATGTCAGGCATGGTTTAGTGGTAAATCACTTTGTCTATTGTGTGCAGAGTCTTGGGTTCAAGCCTTACTGAGGCTGATTATTTTGTTGCTGGGCAGAACACAGGCCATTGGATACAGAGTGATTAAGGCACTTTAAAGCAGTTGTAAGCAGGTGTGCATGTGTTTGCATAGAGGTAAGCACTGCTAACATCCGGTTAGAGTTTCTTACATTCAGTTAGCTTCTAATTGCTTAACATGTATAGGTATTGCTTACCCCCACGCAAACAGGCTTAAACCCGCTTACTGCTGCTTTAAAGTGCTTACTCCTGCTTACCCCTGCACTAATTTCTTTAAGAGAAAAGAAAAAGGGGTTGATAGGAAAGTAGTGAAAAAAGGGGCACAAAGAGGGAAAGACAGTAGGGAAAATTGCCAGGGATGTGCAGGAAGGGGTAGGGAAGGTCTATAGCTGCCCATTTCTTCTACAGCAACAACTGTGCACATACACTGAATTTGGAGGTAGATTTGGATACTCAAACCCCTGGGTGGGGGTGAAGACAACAATAATTCATTGTGATGCCAATTAGACTGGATTACATGTGTCCGATGGGCACGTGCAAAATGGACAGCTATGTATGGGGCAAGATTTTTTTGTGGGAACAGATTGCTGTTTTTCTTTTTTTTCAGGTGAGAGTGGGATGTTGGGGAAGGGTAGTAGGTATATTTGGGGAGGTAGGTTGGGTAGGTTAACAGACAAGACAAACAAGACACATACAGGAGTGGTATATGACACATGTGCGGGGTAAACACCTTGGACAGGGAGGGGTGTTTGGAAGTTGTAAGCCTATGAGCCCCCAAATGGAAACAGTGGGACTGAGGTCCCCACCCATGGGCAGTCACCACTGCACCTTCACGGCCCCAAAGGTGGCTGTGCTGGGAGCTGGACAAGAGGGGCAGGCTCACCATCTAATTGCACCATGCGGCTCTCAAGCTGGCATAGTTGGTCTCAAATCTCTTTGTCAAGCTCCCTATGCACCACGGCCAGGACCTGACGGCTACTTACTTAATGTTGACATTGCTTAAAGTGGTATACCACTGGGCAGATTGAGTTAGCCAGCCTACACATTGCTTACACCAACTAAGCTGAGCTGTGCAATGCTTAGTGTTGCTTCATATTTAATTTGCATTATATTTTCCTTTTGGCATTGATTTATTATTCATTACATGTTATATATGTGGCTGGTCTCCGTGATTCATGTGTATGTACACTGTATGGGGTCCTGGGGACCTCAACACTTTATTACAAGAACACCTCACATCTGGCCTTCCTGCAGTACTCCACTTTACATATTTATGTTATGTAGCAGGTTATACAACATCACACTGTACATAGATTCCTGTCACATGTTCAGTTTGATTTTCCTATGGTGAGGATTTGTTTGTTGAAACTTCAATCGCATGTATTGCTATGATAGCTTAGTGGTTAACTACTGTGACTGTACTGTACAGGGTCCTGGCTTCTAGAGGCTGTTTATTTTGTTGCTGGGCAGAACGCAAGCCATTGGATACAGAGTGATTAGGGCACTTTAAAGCATTTGTAAGCGGGTTTGTGCAGGTTTGGGCAACGGTAAGCACTGCTAACCTGCCGTTACATCTGCTTACACAGTGTTAGCTTTAGTATTGCTTAACCAGTGTGGGCATTGCTTACTGCCATGCACACGAGCTTAAGCCCACTTACCAGTGCTTAAATATGCTTACTACTGCCTATTTGTGCTTAAACCTGCTTACTAGTGCCTTATTCATTATGACAGTGACACTTCACATGTGCATTTCCCGCAGTACTCCAGTTCATAAATATATGTTATTTAGTGGGTTTTGCATCAAAAGTATTGGTCATAACATGCTTTGCCATGGAAGATGGAATGTGCTGCAGTGGGATTTGAACCAGGAATGCTTGCTCATAAGACGAATGCACTGCCCACTACACTATTGCTATGCTGCTTCAGTTACATATATCTTCCTTGTTATCCTCTTCAGCCTTTTAAGCTGCTTTAACCAAAGCTAAGTGATGGGTACATTCGCACACCTATGGTTAGCTTTAATTCGATATTTAAAAAAAAAAAAACAGGTTTCTTCATTTTATTTTTATGTACTGTTGTACTCATACGGGACATTTGGTGGGGATATGCGGACACCTATGAGCGGTCTCGTTCATTCCTTACCCCTTTCTCCTGTTCTACATTGCAGGGGCATGTTTATTCTGAGAGCTCTGCTCTCAGACATGCCCCCTGCACTTGTACATGCTCCGTGTAAGCCAAGGAGCTCGGGCAGCATGCCTTGTTAATATGCATGGCACCCTGCTGTCCTGCTCCTAAATGGGCGCTTCCGTGCAGGACAAAGCCAGTCCTGCACAGAAGTTTAGTAAATCTGGGGATAGTTGTATTACACAAAATAAACAGTTTTTTGTAGTTTAATAATAAAGCTCCAGCATGGCTACAATACCTCTGCTTCTGTCTCTGTATAGCATATAAAGATAAATCCTAATCATATACATTCTTTAAGACCTATCCTTTTTGAACTCTTGGTGTTTTAAGGAGATGAGAGTTACTAAATATTCTGCAGTCTACTAGCAAGGATGTCTATAAACATTTTTATTGTTAATTGCAATAATGAAAGTGGCCTATATTTGCTTGCACTTGTCAAATGTCTTCCTATTTTTAGGAAAAAGGACACCTTGGCTGTAATGGACTCCACAGGGTGGGGGCAGGGGCCTAACCATTCTCCCCCTTAAAAGAACTTACCAGGGATTCAAACAGTAAAACATTGCAAGCTTACAATAAATCAGGTGTTATCATCATCTAATCGTGGATCCTTGTCCATAGCACGACCTAAAATACCTTTCTCAATTTTGGCCTGAGTAGTTGGTTTACTTAAATAACTATTTTATGATTCTGAAATACTAGGTAATGACTTGTGACTCAATAATTTCAAACATTCCTCTTAAAAGAAACTGAAATATGATAAATGTCCTGCTTCATATTCCTGCATCATAGCTTTGTTAATCCTAATTGAGTTGGTGTCTACCTTAACATTCCTACCTTTTAGGTTATAGATAACCAATTCTTTGGCCCTTTCCTGACACAGACAGGGAAGGATTTTATGTGACATCAAACCCTCCAATAAAAAGAACTATTAAAGTTCTCTTGCCTTTCATCATTTTTCAAAAAAAATTGGTTAAAGAGCAGTTTATCCCGGCATCTTGAATCAAAATATTTTTCCCTAAAACCAATATTTACCCAGACCACTTAAGACCCTGCTAGACATTTTGCAGACAAATCCTTTGTAGTTCTCCTTTATGCTTAAAAACCTAACCTCAAATGTATTTAATTCTGTAAGACTATGTTATTTCTAAAAAATTATAATTCATGAATTAATGGACTTAGAGTTATTTCTATTTATTGGCCAGAGTGGGTCAAATTTTCAACTAAGTGTAGAAGGTAGTGATCAGAAAAATGAGCAGGGGTGATCTGGTCATCAGTCACTACTAAGAAATGATCTGCAGACAGGCCACCTAACTAGTTTACTGGCTACCATTTCTTTATAACCTAAATAACTGTAGTCTTTAGTATCTTGATTTAGGACTCACCAGCAGTCCATCAAATCTTTATTTTCTATCCTGCTTTTCATAGTCATTGTCATCATATACTGAGACCTGACAGCATTTTATCCATTATTGGATTAATCAAGATGTTAAAATCCACCCACCTACCAACTAAGGTATGCCTTCCTTCCTACTTCCATCACTGGGGTGTTCCACACTGAGTTAGAGTCCATATTAGGCCCTTTAATAAATCTACAGTACAATTTTATCCCTGTCCATATCCACACTACCACTTCTTAGTCTTTACAGGTGCACATTGCTGTTCATTTGAGAGACTTGTGAATCAAGATTGCTGCACTACTTTTGCCAGAGGGAGAACTATTGTGTCATGTCCTCTTTACTACCACGTACATAATCATGGAAGTCATGCATCTGCTAAATTATTTTTTCTTTCTTTTTTTAAGGAAAGCACTTTTATTCTTTTATCTTTAATTATGGATATACTTGCTAAAATGTTGGTAAGGACACTAAGAACTTTCACATTCAAAAAAAAACTTTTACATATATACCATCATTTACATCCAACCATGTCACCCCCTCCTCTGTCCTCCATCTATTAAGGTATTACTAAAAGAACAGCTGTACATTTATTAAGTCATCTGACAGCTACTACTGAAGCTTTAATACATGTCATAAAGGTACCTATCTACCTACTGAGGAAAAAGGCAGGAAAAAAAGCAAGCAGCCTAGACTAAATAAACAGGGCAAAGCACAAAATGTCAAAAGTGCTATCACCACCTTTACAGTTTAGGGATAAAAACACGTCAGGAGCCCAAAAATAGAGGAGAGAAGGAAAAAAAGCTGCACAACACCATAAGCCCTACTCTAAAAGCCAGTGAAAGACAAACACTGGCTGATAGACTTTAAATCTGGTCACAGTACAACTCCCTTAGTGCATCAGATATAAGACTTATAATACAAATAAATTGCAAAGTTAGCAAGAAAATAAGAGCCCATCCTAAAACATGTATATGACCATATGCAAAAAAGTGTGATTAGAAGGAAACATGTCAAGTAGTAGTAGAGTTTCATAAGAAGTCCATGCACCAATAGGATAATGGGGTAAAGTGTCATCTTTAACACATTGCAGAAGTGACTGAAGCAATTTATGAATCACCATGCAGAAATGGGTGGATCAGAAATAGGTTAGACAAACAGGTGGCAGGGAAAAAGGGATACTTTGCATTTGTGCATTTTTAATGCTTAAGTGATGACAGCACTAACAATCCTGGATTCAAAAGGTTACCTCCTTACTACGTGGTGATGTAATAATAAAATTGGTGTGAAATAAGAAAAGAAATGCATTAGAAGCTGCAATAACTTACTATCTATGATAAAATACCATTCAAAAGCTATTTATTCAATTACATTTTAATTTACTGCTGGATCTAGTCTTCAAAGTGCCACTTCAAATAAAAATCACAAGACATATCAGTACTCAGAGCAGGAGAAATCTATTCTTGCAAGTTAAAAACAAAGACTGTTTTTGTAAAGTGTCACATGTGTGTGTGTGTGTGTGTGTGTGTGTGTGTGTGTGTGTGTGTGTGTGTGTGTGTGTTTGTGTACATATGTATCTATATAAGGATTACATTCTTGTGATGAATCAAAGAATGATCATATATTAAGTACTTGAGCAAATCTTATCAAATATAATGTATCTGATGTTACTACTCCCCTGTGAACCATGCTAAAACACATTCCAGAGTTGTGAGCCACTTTAATGTTGAATTTTAAATACCTCTCCCCCCTTTGCAGGATGCATGCTGAAGCACATCTAGGAATCTCAACTGATTAGTTGCATACTGTTTGGTACAATTGTCTTTTAGCATCATTGTTATCATTGTCATCCCCCTTTTTGCCAATTGATTTTACAAGGAGTTAGGTTGTCATATCAACTGTCATCACCTCTGTAGATAGAGTGATGATCTCCTACATTCTTTGACAGTCATTCATAACTTTTACATATCTTTTCTCACATAATCTGTCCATATCTAAGTTGAACATCCATGTGTACTGTGGTCTTTTTTTTTTTTCTCCTAAATCTTCTTATCCAAATTACCTTCTGCTTTCCACAGTGTACATCCTTCCACTCATCTTAGGCACTTCATCTTCATAACCTCTAGCTTCCTCAGTTGTTCTACCTTCACTGCCAGGATTCTGTGTCATACAGTAGTGCTGGTCATGCCATTGTTTTGTACACCTCACATTTCTACTTCTTGGGCAACCTTCTGTCACACACTACCCCTGACACACTAAGTCAGTTGGCTGCAGCCCCTCTGATTCTAGCTTTGACATCTTCTGTCAGACTTCCCTTCTTTTTAACCACCCCTCCAAGATACCTGCTGCTGTTAACCTGTTGCATTAGCTTCTGCTTTTATCAGTTTTCATCTTCTTCTGATTTTCCCATTTGCTGCCATGGCAACTCTTGCGTTTGTGTGTGAGAGTGTGTGTGTGTGTGTGTGTGTGTGTGTGTGTGTGTGTGTGTGTGTGTGTGTGTGTGTGTGTGTGTGTCCTGCCATTGAGGTCAGCAGTTATGTGTATTCTTCTCGAAACCTACACTACATTATAGGTGGTAGATGTCCCCCTTCATAGTTTTCCCACTTCTCAAATGACAGCAGAAGCCAAAGAACCTCCAATGGCAGAAAAAGACAAGAATAAACAAGTACGTGGAAGCTATGCCTGGTCATTTCAATTCCTGAATAATGAAATTCAACCATTTGGAAAATCAGAATACCTATGTGTCAGTCATTAGTACTACATTGCAAATTTACTCATCATTGTGGGGTATTTTGCAGTGCGGTGCTATTTACTATTAATTCCAGTCTATGTGTTGCTGTCATCAACCCTTTTTTGAAACAAATGAGCTGGGATCTGCAGCATTAATAGGGATATATTACATGTCGTTTCTTAAAGTTACCAATTAAGAATCAGACCCTTCGCAGATGCACTATGTAGCTGGGGCTACGAAATGTAAATGTGGGCTAGTGTATATTAGACAAAAAAGACTAACATCCAAACTGGGGACTTGGTATGACATAAATCATTATAGATTTGATAAGTAGTATTGTGAATGCATAACTATATATACACATATTCATAACATATTTCATCCATTTATTCATTCTCCAATATCTGCTTTATTCAGTTCTGGTGACAGAAGAGCAAAGAGTCATATTGACCCTCCTTGGGTAAATGCAGAAGTCTTCCTGTCTGAGATGCCAGTATACTGCAGACACAAGCATATACTCACTCAAGCATGGCTCATACACCAATGAACAAACTGGGGGATCACCAGTTCACCTGTGGCCTGTATTCAGGATGTGGGAAAGAGTAATATCATCCTGTTAAAAACTGTGGACACAGAGAGCTCATGCAGACTGTATACAGAAGCACCTCCAGCTGAGAAGTGACCTGCAGAACCAGATCCTGTGACTCAGTGATGTTAACTATTGTGGCATTGTGATGCTCACCAATACTACAATGTGTACTCCCTCAAAATACTCACACACACATATGCCATTATAATACCTGTTAGCTGTCCCCAGTTTTGCAGAAAGTCTATAATTTTGCTTCACATTTTTGCCCTGGCTATCATAATTTTTTTCTGGTAAATCATTGAGGATTATACTCAGCCATTAATGCCAATCATTAGAGTTTCATTCTGCTTACTGTTCAGAAAATTGACACGACATGACATTTGGGTTTGTCAAAAATTCTTCAATAAAGAAGTTGAGAGTTATGCTTTTTATAACTGCTACTACATTTACTTTTGCTTCTCATTTGTTTCCAGTGATAACTTCAAATGTCTTTTATGAGCATTGATTAAAAATGGGAAGGGAAACTGATGCAGTTAATTTATTTATTTTATCTTGCTTGATGACCATGGTATTTAAACTTCAATGAGCATAATAAATTTGGCTGCCATTTCTTTTTTTTTCTATTGTCCATGCTGTGATGAAAAGAGATACTGCCAGCAGAGTTAGATGAAACTTTGTAAATAATTATATGCCACTGGTGAATATCAAAATGATTTATATGAGATGATTGTGTTACAAATGTATTACAACTGTATGTCGTGTATATCAAACTGCTTGTAGAAACGTGTGTTGAAAAGTTACTTGCAAAGTGCTGTTTGAAATGTAACCACAGTGTGCTCTACTGGAACAAAACATAAATGTACATGCACTATTGTAACTGTTTAAATGTATATATTTTAACAGTGGAAACTGGAATACAGGAAGCTAACCTCAGCCCAGCAAACTTAAGAAAAAGATATCTGAAATTAAATTACTTTATAGGATGCAATAAAGAAGCTATCTCTCAAGTTTTCAATGCAGCTAGAGACACAGAGTCTGTGCTACGAAGCTTTCTGTATTTCCCTTGGAGTGAACTAATTTCTACTTTGAAGCATGAAGGAATGCAATTGTTTTATGACTTCCAGCATCTGCCAAGGATCTGAGTAAAAGCCCTTGTCTGTATATTTTTACAAGTAGATGCTAAATGCTGTCAGCTTCTAGCAATGGGGGGGTTTGGCCTGGGAACAACAAGTCAGATGACCAGAAATTATATAATTCTGCAAGCTATCCTAGCAGTAATATTTTAGATATTAATTTGAGAAGTCTCTTAGTGAGACAGAGCATTCTGTATTTGGTCTTGGATGTGACAAGAACCATTAACCACAACATCTGCCTTGCTCTATTAATAAGTTCTTAGGTTATAGTATAATTCTTAGATTCAGTCAGGAATAGAGTGAAGCTTAGTTTAGATGTTTTTCTTTATTTGTGTGAGCCTGTACTGCAATGTTATTTTAAATATTTCCTGTGGTTTTGAACTCTGATATCACTGTGAATATATATTTAGCATTTTCTTGTTGTTTTATTACTATTAAATAGATGCAAACCTTTCATTGTGGCTGGTCTGTGTAGAGATATTTAAGTTTTGAGAGTACTTGCATATTTATTTGCTAACAATGTGTGGGCAATTCCTAATAGCCTTGCTCTTAGCCAAACTACCATTAATATTAATATGACACTGTAAGATTGGACACCTTTTGTTAAGGGCCTTAAGGTAGCTGATAAGGAATGACTGGTGGCAGTGATAACTACCTTATTGTCTGGGCAGCAGGGGAATAGGTAGTAAACATGTGCCAGCCTCTCCTAGGTGTGTGTGTGTGTGTGTGTGTGTGTGTGTGTGTGTGTGTGTGTGTGTGTGTGTGTGTGTGTGTGTGTGTGTGTAAATCAAACCTCAAAGAGTGTGTGTGTCAGCTACTTGGGCAGGGACACGAAGCACTGATTGGACAGCGAGAGTGCTGTAGGTCTTGGCTTGGTCACTCAGCTGAGATCTCAACTCTATAGCTGTGACAGTAGGGAGACTTACTGGAGATCTGGAGAAAGAGGGAGAAACCAGCCCCCTGGACTGACTGTGGTCTCTGTGTCCTCTTAGAGGAAATTGCACTTGATGCAGAGAGCTGCATCTGGAAATACTTTCTGTGTACCTGTTATCCTCCCGGTGAACATCCCCCACTGTTGCCAGTGGTGAGGCTTGAGGCTCCTTGATTACTCATTAGCAGTGGTGGGTCATCGCACATTCTTCAAGGAGCTTTGGTAAATTATAGTGAAGAATAGGACTTGTTATTTACTAGTCTTAACCTATACATTAAACCCTGTTAGAGAAGGCCTGTTCAATTGCTCTAGGGTATTTGTTAAGGTTACATGCATTTTTTAAGGGAGAGTAAGGCAACTTGGCATGCCACTAGAGCAGGCAGGACCAGGTGAGAGCACAGAAATAAAAACTATTTCCAGTGTTTATATATTGGTCATGGCTCTATACCTAGAATCGAGGCTATTACTCCCAGTGTAGGAAAGTTTTTACCTTATTTTAGTAAATGCAGTTAAAATGCCATTACAAACATTGATTAATTTCGATAGTAAAAACTTATAAAAACTTATCTATTGTTAGATACGGACACATCAGGGCTAAGACCATGCAAGCCAAGTTAAGGACACCCAAGTTGTGGGTATGCATGCTTTATGTCCAATGCTTTAACCTGGTACATGCATTAAACTGTTTCATCTATATATACCTTGTTACCTAAACAAACCATAATGGCTGTGCAACTTGCAAACTATATGAGAAGGTAGCAAGGATGGTAATTTTTAATTCCACAGGTCGCAAGAACATGCCTTTATCACCTGCCATTTGTGTCACATGTTACTTTAACATCTCATAGTCATACATTTCAATCTGTAGGTTTTGTGCACATGTGACATGCCAAGATATATAGCTTCTTCTTAGATATTCCAGAGTCACTTCCACCTTAACATACAGGGTCTAGTATATTGGTGTCACTCTTCTCATAACCTTTTCTTGATTTTTCTGACTTTGCAGTAGACATGTTTGTTCTGGAATCTGTAAGTCGTATTTGTAATAGCAGAGCAACAGTGTTGAAGACTTCTTGAATGTTATAGCAATAACCCATGCCTGGGTGTGGGTAATGCTGGATTTACCCACGGTTGGTGTGATTTGGTCACTGGGGCGAAGCCCGAGTGGCCAAACAAAGACAAATGTGGGTAAATCCAGCATTATCCACACCCAGAAGTGGATTATTGCAAAAATACTTAATTTCCTTAAATAATGGCATTGTATAAGGCCTCCTTGTTGCCCTTCCGCAGCTGTCTGGTATTCTGCAGCAGTTCTGATGTACTGCACATGCGTATGCTTATGCAGTACATCAGAGCTGTGGGTGGAAGCAACGGAGAAAGCAAGATCTCCGTTGCTTTTTACAAAGTGTCTCGCTATGGTAAAGGAGTTTAACATAGCGAGACAGATTTAAAAAAAGCAATGGAGAAAAGAAGATCTCCGTTACTTTTTTTAAAGCTGTCTCACTATGTTAAACTCCTTTAACATAGCGAGACAGTGTCTAAAAAGCAACGGAACTCTTGCGTTCCCCGTTGCTGTAAAAAAAGACTTATACTAATGGAAAAAGTCTGAGTGACCGGACCTTTTCCATTAGTATAAGTCTGATTTACAATGTGCATGCTGACCAATCAGCGCGCACGTTTTGGAATATTAATGGGGGGGGGTCATTGTATAATATCATATTGTGCACCATGGCACAAGCATTTTACACTGTTTTCTTGGGTTTGTATTGGAGATCACCAGAAGCTGGACTGCAGCAAATGGTAAACGTGTGTAGCCACCATGTACAACATCAGACATAGCTAGAGATACCTGTATATAGAGACACACATATTATACAATGAGATATCTGCAATGTTAGTTGATGTTCATTTGCACTTTTATCTGAGCAGTTACTTATACACTAGATGTTTATGTGACATATATATCTGTTAGGAAGTTGTCCACTGTGATGAAAGCACTGCTATTATACTATCTGCATGATAAACAAGCTGATAGTTAGAGGAATCCCATCCCTTCCAGCTGTCACACCACCCACCATCTTCCTTATTTTATTGGCATAATACTAATATGCATTCAACGAATGCCAGCAAGTATTCCTGAAAGATGCTTTTTATCATGCAATTTTTCCATTACTCCAGATCCATCAGTGGGCATTGATGGAAGCTTTCATGTTTGTATTTCGTAACTAAGGTAGTACACTCATCTACATAGACCTTATTCAGAATTAGCAGAGTAGCATTGTCTGCATATGTGACCTTCTCAGAGTCACACAGTAGGAAAAATGGAGGCTGAGTGAATCAACCCTGGACCTTAACACTTGACACAAATCCAAGCCTGATTGTACATTACACTCAGGAATTTATCTAGTACATGGGACACAGTAGTTTGGGACTCTGCTAAGGTATCACTCCTTTGGTCCTTGAATATTCCATGTACTACTTTACACAGAGTCAGGCATACTTTATTTTCAAAGGACATAGCATTCCCTCTCACGTTATGCAGTCATGCATGATGCACAAATGTTTCACACATCCTGGCCCATTCCTTCGCTGGGATGATATGCAGCAATTACCAGACTAAGATGAATGCTTCAATAATGTCATGCTGGTTGTTATCTGAATGCACCTTCTCTTAGAATATCTTCAGCCATTAGTGCATTTGTTTTTTGCACCTGCATTCATAAAAAGTGATAATTTTGTGTGTTCTTCTGGTTCTTCTAACATTATAAATGAATTTATACTTTTGTGTTTCAAATTCACAGCATGCTGCAATAATGTTTCATAATCTGGGATATGGCATGATTGGTTGGCAAATGCTTACACTGGTCTGCACATTTAAGTTCTGCTAACATAAACACTATTTTGAGATTGTACCAGTATTGTGGTCCCTTGCATTGTTAATGTAGCACTGTATTTTAACACTAAGTTGTTTTTGAGTCCATCCAGATGGTACATCCAACCAGTTATCCTTCTACCAAATTACAATGTGCTTAGTGCTTCAGTATGTAATCAAGTTAACCAGATACTCATATTCATCATATGAATTAGTTGGCCTGCTAATCAGACAAGACATGCCCCCAGATTCATGAAGCTTGTGCCAGGCGCAGGCATAGCATAGGCGGCATAATGCCAAATATGTCTGCCGAGCGATTCAGGTACGAACGAATCCCACGTGCACTACCGGTGTACGCCAGAGCTACGCAGCCCTCAGAATAGGTATGCAAATCACCCCATGTGCAGTGTCGCACCATGCTAATGAAGGCATACAGCGATTCACGAAGTGGTGCAGGCGTAGCGTAAGCCCATGGAAATGTAAACCAAAAAACACGGTTTACATTTTCCCAAACAGAACATCGGAGTTATGGAAGCGGACCACATGCATGTATTACAAAGTTAACATATGCCAATGGACAAATACACAGCCAATGGCACAAGAAAAGATGCACAACACCTAAAAAACAACATTTAATATCATGTCCACAGTAACGCACAATACAACCGCAGGGCATGTGTGTGCAAACAGGAATACAAAGGAAATATATAAAAATGGCAGAAAATCGCAATGAAAGACAAATTAGGATTGCACCATAATATGCAATGGTAGGCATGGCACACCACAAGCAAGGCGCAAGGGTTGCCAGGGACCCGCATAGTGTTTGGCGCTGTAACTATGAATTAGTAGTCAATGCCATGCAAATGAGGCAGGTAATACTGAATCGCAAATGTCCCGCCGGATTAAGGATGTACCTGACGGCGCAGTGCTATAACACCGAGGAGTGTATCAAAGGTGATACATGACATCAGCAGAGGGGTGTGCCACCGTATCAGTAAGAACATTGGAGCAATGCAAATCTGGCCTGGCCATTGCTAAGCAAAGCTGAAGGACAGGGGTGGGGAGGAGGGTATAGAACCGTTCAGCTGAGAGCACACATGGTGCCCGAAAGCACATGTGTATGGGGATGAACTCGTACCCGAAACCCGGTAAGCGGATGCACGCGCCGCGAACAATAGCACAAACAGGAAGGTCAGGGGAAAAAAAGAAGGAAATACCGAAGCAGGGTAATTGGCGTACTAATGAGCAATTAACACCAATCAACACACAGCGGTCAATCGACGGCAGTAGACAAGTCTGCATGCAGAAACCTGCAAAACAGGATAGGGGAGGCATAGGATTGCAAAGATAGGTGTGGAGGACCTGGAATGCAAAGATAGGAGAACTGTCATAGCAGAGCAAAGCAAACCCACAGTAGATCGGCACTCATCACGCAAGATAAGCCAGGTCTAGGAAAGTATAAATGAAAGCAGGCAGCTGGATGCATGCCAGCAGATGGTAGTTGTAACATGCACAAATGTAAATGGAAGGGCAGCAGGTAATTTACGGCATCCAAATGTAATGCAACACCAAAGGCAGCACAATAGTGGTTTCGTAAATAAAACACAGAAGATACTCTGTAGCCACGATCGTACATACACACCCTATGACATCATCAGTGCTCACAGCAAAACAGTATAAAGTGTGAAAGCACCCAACACACATCTATGTATTCCCAAACACTGCACCATAGGTGTAAACAGATGGGGAACTTTTAAAATGTACATGTTGGGAACTGCCATAGCTGTGATTCATCAGCATGTGTTACCGACCGACAGTGTTGTGGAGGATGATGCTGACAACCACCGTAGGCCTCGGAGGAAGAGAAGAGTGTTTAGACCAAGGGTAACATACCAGGGGCTACATGATCTGGAGATAGTAGAGCATTACAGGGTGGACAGGGACATCTTACAGCAAATAGTAGATCTGTGCCGGCCATGCCTGAGAACCAGAAACAACAGAGGGGAACCCAACCCAGTGGACACGAAGGTATGTATAAGCTTGCGAATACTAGCCAAAGGTACCTTTCAAAGGCCAACTGGAGATATAATGGGGATCTCACAGGCATCAGCATCCAGGGTACTACACCAGTTCCTGGATGCCATGTTACCACACGCCAATGAGCATATACACTTCCCCCGAACTCAGGAGGAGTTGGCCAGCAATATGCATCACTTCCACCATGTGGCAAACTACCCGGAGGTACTGGGTGTGATAGACTGCACGCACATACAAATTAAGTCACCACCCGGTGTGTATGGTAGGCGCTACATAAACCGCAAGGGATTCCACTCCATCAACAGCCAGGTTGTGTGCAATGCCCAGGGCATTATCATGGATGTGTGTGCTGGCAGCCCTGGAAGCTACCACAATTCCCATATCTGGCATGCCTCACAGCTGTATCAGGTGTTTGTCAGGGGGGACATCCCACAAGGTCACCTTGTGGGGGATGCTGGCTATGCACTGGAACCATGGATGATGACCCCCATCAGAAATGCACACACACCAATGCAAGAATGCCATAATGAGGCACACACACAAACCAGAATCATCATAGACCGTGTGTTCGGGATGCTGAAATCACGGTTCTGGTGCTTGGACACATCTGGTGGAGCCTTGCAGTACTCTCCAGGCACGTGTGTCCACATCTTCATAGTATGTGCCATGCTACATAATATGATCCTGCAGAAACAGCTGCAGCAGGGTCATAATGGGGGAGGGCCTCACAGCCCACCGCAAGTACCAAGGCCAACACAGGCACAGAGGGATGGAGACCACGGACACACTGTGCCAGCTCCAGTAGGCAGACGGTGGTGTGCCCAATATGCCTATGCCTTGGCAAAGAGGGAATGTATAACACATACCTTGACAGTGTAGGCTCCCATGGACTGACACCCCTCCCAACCTGCACACAGTAACATGGATGGCACACAAACATGACTACCTGTAAATGGTGATGTATAGGTGGCCCACTGTGGAATCCTACATAGGCAGCCCTCAAACATCGTATATGCAGCAGCCATGGGAACATGGAACTGTCAACACCTGAACAGTAGATGCGCCCATCAGCATCTGTCGGTGCTGTGTGTATAGGTTCCCAGGTACATCAGTAGGTACACGCCCGATTGTCAGAGGCAAAACACCAAACGGGGCAAACAGTGACACCCGTCGCTGCAACATCGAGTAAGCAACTGTCGCGTACTGGAGCAGAGGCAATCGTGGGAGCACATGTGTGTAAGCACTGTCCTACACACAGTCATCACGGATAACCCGCCTTATTACTGAGGAGCTCCACAAAATGTAATCATAGATGTAGTGTCAAGGCAGGGGATGTACCCATGACAGGCATTAGTCACCCCAGCATGCTGCAGCCACGGTCGTATGAAGGTGTAGCAAATTATCGGGTGTACCTAATTGTGATATACATACCCAGTGCTGGAGTACAGTCAGTAAACATCACATGGACTTAACATTAACTGGACCCATCAAGTTGTAAACTAACGGAGTCTTCCATGTGAGTGTAGTGTGGAGTAACTACTGTAGTGTACTGCACATACAAATTGACATAATTCGTGTACAACCCCCCAGATGTCCAAGTGGTACATGCAGTGACTGTCGTGCATGTTCCCGGTCCCACATCCTGCAAGGGATGTCACATAATCCCGATGGCACGGGTAATGCATTCCAGATGCAGGTCATCAGAATATGTGTAGCACACATTAGCGGGAATAAGCATTGCCCACAGCTGGTAAGTGATGTTTAAATACAACTATACGGATATGCTCAAAACAGGGCTAAGTGTCACTGACCACTGCGCAGATCACGGTCAATGATGTACAGAACAGGTGACACCAGCATTAGTAACCCCTGAACAAATAGCGCCTGCTCTGAAGGGTAAAACGACCACTGCCAGGAGTGGAACAGGCAGTCATGTACACAATCACCCAACACTATTGCTAGGCAAGATGTACGTACGGTAGGGTTGCCACAGTTCAAATAACCAATGTGGGACATACGCCAGATGTCAGCAGGACAACACATACCCGGCCAGGATGAAAACCATAATGACAGTGTTTTGCATAGATAAGAAGCTTATAGTCTAGTAATGGTCGCAGGTACGTGTTCCGTGTCCTGCAACATGTAGGTGGGTCAGATACAGAATAAGTGTGTCATGCAACTATGACATAAATTATAGGGAATATGTTTGTCCCAAAGTCGCAGGACATTTGCTATGTTCGCAAATATTTTGCAGGGCACAACTGCACAAAGAGGGATTGTCCCTCGCAAAATGGGATGGGAGGTAATCTTAACCTATGGCAGGTGTGTAATGTGACAGGTACAGACACAAACGTGCGGAGTCCAGGAAACACAGTATACACTGACAAACACACAATGAAAGGTGTAGCATGCCTGTCACCACCCCTGTCTGAGATATATATATATATATATATATATATATATATATATATATATATATATATATATATATATATATATATATATATATACCTACACATATATAATACAGATAGAAAGGGTGATAGTGTGATATATGTCGATATACAAGGGGTCACTGGCATCTGCAAATATATAGATAGGTCAACAACATTCTAAACACCTTTGAGGTACAAATAAACAGGATACCAGCAACTATGGAACGTGTCACACACCGACACGCGTAACCAGGAGGATGAAAGACAGAAAGAACACAGTACTGGAACAATAGAACCACGAGCAATAGGACGATAGTAAGGACATGTAGTCATTGCTGTCGGTGGTGCGGTCCACGTAGGTACCGTGTACAACTGTGGTTGTGAGTGATGTAGCCTGTTTATGTGCGTGTTGAGGGTGCCATGTGTGTTCCCGTGTGACTAAAGTGTGAGTGTGTGTGTCCGCATAGAGTGTCTGTAGGTGGCAACTCGGAGGTAGATGATTACAGTAGGTGCAGGTATAGCTATCCTTAGGCATGTGGTAAACACCTGTCCCATATTGGGAGGGACAGCCCCCCTGGGTAGGTGTGTCCTGACATGAAACATTAGAAAGGGCAACTGTCCGTGAGTGTAGGACATTAGTATGTCCCACATAATATGCAATAGTTGCAGGAAATACTCATGCCTGTATGTAAGAAACGGAAATGTTACATGCAAACCGATAAGTAGTGAAGGACCAAGAACAATAGGTATGAAATGAGGATAAAAGTATGTGCTATCCTGTGTACTGACCGTGGCCATATGTCAGCCTGTAAACACTACTGTGTGACCCGCAAGTGTCCAACTATGGCCATATGAAAAGGTGGCAAGCCATGTGACAGAGGGTCTGACACCAACACCACTGCAATGACTGCAAATATCTGGGACAGACATACACGGGATAGCGTTCATTTACAAATATCCCTGCACATATCGCCATACATCTGGAGGTATGGAAGTATCAACTGCACCTGCATACCATATAGAAACCAATTAACAACGGCCCAAAGTAAATTCCCGTAAGAGAAGTCTATTAAGTGATAGCACTGTAATTATGGAAGGGGCCCACACACATATATATGGACTACGTAGAAATGCAAGCCCCACAAAACCGTATATGCTATGTACACCTGCCTACATCCCCCACAATGTAAACAATAGCAATACAGACTGTAACCACAGCCCAAACATCTAGTTAGTCAATTACATCTGCTGAACCATTGACATACCTTGTGAGAGACATTTAAAGGCGCCATGCAAAATTGTATCCGTTGTATAACGGAACAAACGGCGATGTTACAGGTGTTTGCAATAGTCCTTTATCAGACGGGTGGGATGACAGGTACAGTCACAGGTAGAACCACATACTCAAGCCGTCACACACAATCCATGGGGTCATGACCCCAAAATAGACTTGGCTCTACACAAAGCAGTTGCAATTACACACAACAAAACACAATACAGGCCGTCTCCCCGAAGGCAGGGCAAATGGCCAACTCCCAGGTGGAGAATTCAATTATACCCCACTGCTGCCACGTAATTGGCAAATGGAGTAGCTGCACAGCTGAAGTGCACATAATTAGTCACACCGGACCACCAATTGGCGGCAGTAAACCACATGTTGCAGGTATAGATGTATATAAGGATGACATGCCAGATATGCAGACTGTATGCTCATACCGTATAATAGTTGAAAGAGTGATACAGAAGAGCAAGATAGAGAAGAAACACCAGAACGATATCAAGGTATGTATAACACTAATTGTATGTATAGTATGTTCTGTTTTACGTAATGTCAGTGTATGCATAGCCTGGTTTGCAGTAATTAACAGTGTCTGCCATGCATAAAGTGGGGAATGGTATTTATGTAGTGATGTCTCGCTGATCGTACTAATGCTTGCAGAAGATGTGCGTCCAGCAGTGGGCCACACGGTAAACAGCACAGACACCTCAAGGGATGCAACATGATGGCATTAAACAGAGCAATGTCATACGACCCGCCGTCAGTGGCAGGGTATGTCCAATAAGTATGTGCCATAGCAGAGGATAGTATATGTAGATATACTGTAACAGTACGCATGTGTATGGGCATATAATGTCAATGACATGTCTAAGGTGGACCCTCTGTGCAAGTAATGGTTGAATTATGAGATACCATGTAAAACGTGTGTAATGTATAGTACAGTAGATTGATACATCAGATATGTTACACAGGAGAACAGGCATATGATGCATAACAAATGTATCATATAGTGATGTGAGAAGTATGTAATTAAGATATGTATAAACAGTTATGATGAAATAACTATGTACTTCACTCTGTGCATTTGCAAAGGACCCAAACATTACTCCCATACTAGAATAGCAGAAGAGATGTGACAGACAAACATGAACATGATTGGTGTGTACAATAACAGTATACATATGGCCCGTAGTCATGGGACATTGTAATAGCATGACAGCCAATCTAACTGGAAGGGCTATACCAGTAACCATGCACAAAGGACATGTAATAGCTGCACAGGTTCATAGTGGGGTACCATGCAGTCTGGCAAGTCAATGTGTAACAACAACTACAGTGTGCACATCAGTGGCACCTCTCCGGGGTAGTGTCCTGTGAACAGAAGAGCCATGTGTAACCTGCATCACTACACAGTACAGCCACTGCAGTGATCCCTGGCATGCATGTGTCCACCATCCAGCAAGTGAGGTATCACATGAACACTGCTACTGACTGCCCATGCTTGAGGTACATAGGAATCAAGTCCCAAAGCATGGTGAGTGTCTGGTCTGGGAATGCAACCCCCAAGCACATACCACACACAGTCGCGTGTGTGCACATATCCATGAGCATCATGGTCATAGTGGCTATTGTGTATGTCGTGTATGCAGAGTATATCCATAAACATATTTGCAGACATGGGCCCTGTCTTTGCAGCAGACGTCACCCCTGAGTATGTAGTCTGCAAATGTGTACAGACGTGGTATCTATACATAAGCCGCATACATTAACAGTTGTAGCTCAATAAACATCATGGCGTTTTAATGTTGGGTTATGTAAAGCTGTTGTGTAAGGTACACCCTACGCGGGGTGTTGTACCCATGGATGTGTGTATACGTCCGGTGTTCAGAGGTACAATGGGTGCCTATGTACCAGCTACACACCTATTACAGACATGTGTGAACATGTAGAAGGATATCCACGCCACAGTGACAATGTGGTAATCACAAGAGTGTGTGATACATACATGTGTCTTACAAACATGTACAATGCAACATGTATGTAGGGGACTAACACCTATGTGATACCAGTGGGAGGATGGTGTACTGCAAAGGTGATGTTCACACCAAGTGCCATGCAGGTAGAGGCCATGATGTTCATATCAGTATCTGTCACAGTGACACCCATATGGATGGGGTCTGTATCAGCTGGTGGAGCAACAACGGCGCTGGGTATGCAGTGGTCTGTAAAGCTAGGCAGGGAAGTCCCCTCAGTGGTAGCCTGTACCTCAGGGAAGCATATACCAAACATGAGGGCCCCATGACTGAGGACTGTGGTAAGCCAAGTGTAACTGGATTGCAGTATGTGATATGGTAAGCCACCCCCAGTGTGTGTGTCCCGTCCATTAGCCACATTGCATAACATCCGGAGACATATGTTGTGATGTGCAGGTGGATGTGTATGTAGTCAATACCAGAATGGAGAACGGTACTGAATGGCAGCGAGAGGACAATGCAGGCTGTGTGGACACCCGTGTCATCATCAACTACTCTGGTGACTGTAGGAAAGGTGTTCAACAGGTGTAGGAGGCATGCTGTGGCCCCAACAAGACCAACCCAGCTGGCATCAAGGACTGGAGCACAACAAAGATTCGACGAATGATGTCCATGATGATGTGCCCTATAGCCGTGCATAGCAGTCCAGTGAGGTGTGTAGGGCAATAGTCCCAGTCGTGCAGTGTGGCGCCACTTGTGAGGAGTGTTACTGTCACTGTGTGCCAGTCAGGGGCCACAATGTCTGGTACAAGGCTATTACTGAATATGGTGTCCCAGTGGGGAGACATGCTGTTCAGAGGTCTGTGGACATCACAGCCTGGGATATTGCAGGGTGACAAGGGGCCTGTGTCCTAGGACATATAGAGTGCAGGTGAGTACTGTGTAGGTGTGACTGCAGGTACACCACAATGTACCTGCAAGGAATGTGCCCTTGTAGGGAGTGAGAGGGTGTAATGTTAGCAATGAAGCCATCAGACAGCATGTTGCCAACATCACCTGTTACTGTCATGTTCCAGAGTGACAGTTGTATGTGTGAGCAGATGTGGGTATTGCATACGACTACCGACATACCACCATAATGCCTTGTGGTACATCTCGGAATGTGTCGCAGTAATGTGTACGTAGCTAGTTAGGTGTATGTGATGTGGGATCCTGTGGCCCTACCGAGGCTGACCAGTGAGTCACCCTGCCCATGGGAATGTACACCACTGTTTAACAGCCCCCACATGTTGTTGTAAAGTATGTCCGTGAAACTGCACCCCCAGAGTGTCATCTGTATTCTGGTGTGTACCAGCATGGCTCTGTGTGGAATAGCATGAACCACATTGTCATGTACATGCTACTGAAGTGCACTGGGGTATGTCTAAGCATTTGCATGTGCATTGTCCACCTGCATGTGTGTCACGACAACAACTACCGCTGTCATATGACATCTGCAGTTGGTGTTGTAGTACTCATCTACTGTGTATGCCATGAAGTGTGTGCTGCCGGTATGTGGCTAACAAGGGTGGGTAGCAGATGTTCGGATTCCACCAATGAGGGGATAACCACAGGTGTGGAACAGCAGGCACATGTTGGTAGTGTCCATGTCAAGGATACTGTTGGTCTTGGAGGTGGTGTATGGGTCGAACCAGTTGAGTGGAGGCTATGACTCACGCACAGTGTACGCCTAATGTGTCAGTACATGTGCGGCTATCACAGTTAAGCGTAGGTTACTGTCAGTCTCACATTAGTAGCAGCAGTAGTTCTGGACACAGTTATATACACGTGGAGCACCTGTGATGCATTGTGCGAAGTAACCAGCCGGGATGTGTGTGCAACATAGTGGAATATGGGGACACCTCAGTTGTGGGTGTGCCAGTCCAGGTACGTGCCTGAGAGGTACTGTCTGTCTATACCCAGTCATTGCAGGTGTGCTCTGCAGAACCAAGAGGCAGGTCCCAGTCACTGCAGAGATATTGCAGTGGTGCAGTATCAGGTGTGCCTTGCCTGTGTGCATCACAGAGCATGATGTCAAGCATTGTGTGACATGACCACATGCTTCACTAGCCAGTTCCCATTCTGGTGGTGACTGTTATTGGGCACTGTGCAAGACAGGCAGTATAAAAGCAGCAAGAGTCCAACATGTGATCCGTACTCCCAGGGCTGACAGGTGCAGGTCAACTGTGCCACAGCATCATGTTGTTTGGCCGGGTCTATCAAAGTGGACATATACTAGATGCCTGTGGAATGACAGCAGAAGCATGGATAACTGTTGGGAGTGACACAGTCATTCGTAGTACAGTGGTAGCAGGTCCAGATGACTGCAAAATGCTTCCCAGGGCGTGGACCACACCATCAGGGTGACAACATTGGTGGGCTATTGCATGTCCCTGCACATGTAGTCTGTGCCCTGAGTGACAACTTCAGTCACACAAACATGGAAGGGGAGTCACATCGTACCTGCTGACTTGTGGCATGTGTGCATAGGTTATGTTGCAGAACCAGTTACTGGACAGCAGGATGTAAGTGACTATCGCCTTTTGTAGCCTGCTGAGTGGAACAGCAGTGTGACTGCCGACAGTCACCTAAGACAGGTGTGTTGTGTATGTTATGACACCCTATTGGCTGTATATGATTGGCACACATGTCTGTGGGCTATAGGTTGGTGTGGTTGTGTTTGGCGATGTGGGCTGTCATCGGTGCCCACACAGAGTATAGAGGGGTACTGTACAAGGTGTCTCCATATGTGTGGCCTGTGGTGGGGATCATGTGGGACCATGTGATGTGTGGGGTGCGTTGCCAATGTAGCACAACCCCAGATGACTGTCAAGTGCAGTCAGGGTTGGTGACAGTATAACCCCCAGCAGAGCTGCATATGTGCATCCCCCACAGGCTGTACTGTTGTATGTTGGGAGGTGTGCATTGACTGTGGACATGAGAATAGCTCTATTGCCACATGTACAACATAGTCATCATAGTGAAAGGCAATAGCACTGTTACGTGCCAGTTGGACATGCCTGTATATAAGTGGTACGTGACAGGTGGACAGGCCATAGAAACCACCATGTCTCACAAGGTATGTGAGTGATGTGTGTACGACAGCTGTTGTACAGTTATCAAGCTGGAAATGTATGGACAGACAATGTACCTGTGAGGACTGGTGTGAAATGGGTGCTAAACTAAGCAGTAGCTCATAACATGCCAAGAAGCTCTGAACAAGTGCTGAGCATGCCCATACATTACAGATAGGGTGTTGTATACTATCAACCCACAAGTGTTGACAACATTCATGATTGGTGGCACCACATCAGAACACTGCCATGTATGGTCTGCAGGTCCATGAACCATTATCAATGTAGATGTTAGCAGTACAGATGTACAAGACAGTACGGGTGTTTGGCTACAGATGCCTGTGTATGTCATAGGAGTGTTCTACTAGTGGCCTGTTGAAAGACTCACAACTACCAAAGGTGCTACAGTGACATGTGCATATCACACGGTGTCAGCTACAGTAAACCAGGGTTAATGTGTTGTACCCCACCCGCATTGTAGCCCATACCACACAGACAAATGTCAGCCATCTGTGTACGTGATGATGTGAATGGCCATGACCTATGGGCAATTGTTGTCACAGTGTTGTGAACAACATACAGAATGGGCTGTGTGTGTGATGTGTGTGACATATGTACACATTCTGGGGGATGATATCAGCAATGACACCACTAGGGGAATTCCCCCGTACCCATTAAGAAACACCTAGGCTGTGGTCAACAGTATGGACACTGTGTTAGGGATGGTGTAGTGTAGTACACCTTCCTGAGCTGTAGACATCTCCCTGGCCCTTTAGGTAGTCATCCAAGGTACCCATGACATGACAGGGTAGTATCCATGAGCATGGAGATCATTGGACAGGCATACACAGCAACTGTGTGACCAATATTGGAATACACATCACCCTCCATAGGTAGGGCCCATGAGTGGATGGCCGATACCAGCCTCCACAATACTCACCTCCAGGATGCAGCATGCTATCCACCTTGCATACAGACATATGCCACACTATGCTGTTAGACATGCTACATGTCCATAGCCTGATCTGAAAGACATACGTCATGGACAACCACTGTCCTACGACTAGGATGGCCACATGCTGGACATATCCCTGTGCCATACCTGTGACATACTCCCACTATACCATGCAGCCCTGTCCACATAGCTGCACATATCATCCCTGCCATACATGGTGTGATGGCCGTATGGTAGATGTAGTATCATCTATCTGGATCAGTAATGTGTCACTGATGCCCCTCGTGGTGGCATAATGGGTGTCAGATACAGCTAGGAAACCCAGCCCGTACATGCTATAGCCGATAATCTTACCTGCGAATGACGTCCGACTAGCCATTGTCGCATGTCTATCACATGTGCAACACAGGTGACCCCGTGGCAAGATGTTGAACAGCTGTGCAGTGTAGATGTCTATGGAAAAACAGATGCATGTACAGGTTTCCATGCGTACTTGGTGCATTGTCACTGCCCAAGTCCAGTAAGGCTGTGTCTCTGTTGATATGTGACATATCCACAGCATCTAGGTTAACAGCATTACCGTGGATACATCAGGCATGGGTAGATAGGTAAGAACACCAGTGCATGCAAACAGACATGTCCACATGGAGACTGACGTCACATGCAGTAGGAACACTAATGAGGTGACACACATATATGGGGATGATATCCAATGCATACTGGGTGTTACATGTGTGGGACACATACATGTCAGTCGTGTTAGTGTCATGTTGATTTGCAAAGATAACTGTGCGAATGTACTAGAATGTATGTGCAGCAGTATAACTGTACATGTCTGTAAATGTGACCTGTCACCTTCATCATGTCTTACAGATAATGCCGCGTACACGCCTACCAGCATATAGCCGACAGGAGGATGATGTTGTTATACCGTACCTCCATGAGAACTACGAGGTGTTATTTAGCCACGTGCCACAGCATGCACAGCAGCGGGATGACCTGTGGCAGGATCTTCGCAGGAGGGTCAATGAAGTGGGCGGCCACAACCGCACCTACCAGCAGGTGCGCAGACACTGCACGGACCTCATATGTCATGCAAAACAGCGTGCCACTGCAATCGCCAGGGAACAAGGTGGTACAGGTGGTGGGCCACCAACCCAGCCTCCACTCACACACACAGAGGAGCTACTGGCCAGTCTGGGAACACCCTCGGAACAGCCCCCACAAACAGTAGCTGCCATCGTGGAGATGGGTGTCTCCCAACCAATGAGCCTGGAGTTGCCTGGTAAGTCAGTACTGAACATATGGCCAGTATATCCCATGTACGTGCATGTATCAGTGTACATCATGTAATGTAACAACATATGCAAGGTATGTGGACACACATGCTTCATGTTACCCTGTGTGTGCACCATACCTCTGAACTGTACGGGTATTTGCAGGATGTCCAGATGTCTGCCTCATGTCGGTGTGTTCCCCTTTATATCTGTCCCTTTCTGGCAAATAGCTGTGGAATGGGGTCATTAAATGATGACATACAGTTGTGTTTACGACTGCACATTCCATTGCAAACCCATGTGCATGCAAACCTATTGGTCTATCAAATATCCAGGTTAGTAAGAGCAATATGTCACAGTTGTCCCTATATGTCCCCCATCATAGTAGGCTTTGTCTACATTTATTGTTCTAAGAGGTTGAGAGTTATGGTATGCACACATGTGCTGACTATATGCTATTGTACAGGTGAATGTGTTAACCTGCACTGTGCACCCTGTGGCTGTCATACAGTCAGGGATAATGTTCATACTGCTGTGTCACCCTATACAGGTACCTCTGGCATGCTGCACAGACAAGAGTCCGTTGCAGGTGAGTCTATCATCAGTATCAGGCACGTCAAAGCATAGATCTATTCGCCATGTGGCCAGTTAATACATGGATATACAGATTGCATCACCCATCATCCACACAGGCCACCCGTGTGCAATATATACAACTGAAATGATACACAGTCATGAAACTACAGAATTTGTCATTGCTACATGTGTGTCCAGCTGTGCATACAACGGTGGAGGTGTTCTACAATGGAGGCATATGTACTATACAGTGGAACAACATGTGTGGTACACAAACCAGTACCGCACAGTGAGTAGTGATATGGGCAGACCACAGGCATCACCATTGTGTTATAGGCCCCTGCAATGGTTTCACACATTGTGATGTTCCATCCGACATGTCTGAGACACATAGCATTTTTGGTTGTAATATTGTCATCATTTCCCATAACCCATACCCCACATACCACACATACACCTGTTGTCTGCATAGCCCTGTGGATGGTGACATAACCAACATCTATGGGTGTATGTCATATGGGACAACACAGACATGTGTGATAGACGGCCATCACATACATGACTAACACATGTGCACACATGGCCATGGGGGATGGCCAGAGACACGTAGCCACACAGAAGACGGGATGTGGATACACCCTGTCCCACTTTGTCCACACATGGTCCAAGTACAGCCATACTACACTGATTGAACAGGTGATGTGGTACGCTGCACATCATAAATGCCTGTGCACAGCTAGTGAAGGTGTCAGTGACATGTACCTCATAAGATGTGTTGAACATGATGTCTGTGTCATAGCATGACGGTAGTCACCTTCACAGATTCCACTGACAGTGACACCAGGCCACAGAAACTGTACTTTTCCCCCCTGCCGTAGGACATCACTGTTAGCTGTGCACCATGTGTGCATGGTACATCAATGTCATGTGTGAAATGGTGATGTGACAGGTCCGCTATGTGTGAACATGGTTGCCAGGCAGCTAACACTCTGTAGTTATCATGCAGGGGTGTCATCTGTATGTCCTCCAGTGACCTGTCACATGACACAGCATGGTTGGGTGTGTATACACCTCAGCATCGTAGGTCACAATCCACAGGTATGTCATGGGTATGCATGCAGTTCTGGATATGCAATGTGTACATAACATGCACTGTTTAGCAATATAGATGCCTCATGATGCCATGCAATGGCACTGTGTCTGTACATCACACTGTACAGCAATGTAGACAGCCCAGTCCCCTACCATGCCCATGCACATTTGCTCAACATGCATTCTGTCTGTAGGGCATATGGACAACACCGCAATGTGATACCCAGTACGATGCTGTACATGTGTCATGACACCATTGTGTCAGGCATGCATGCATGTTAATGAACATGTCAGCAGATTACATGTCAAGGTCACGTCAGCCATGTGTACTGTTATCCTGTTCTGGTTCACATGGTGTATCACGGGGATGCATGCATACTACCATGATCATGTGAATTGCACGGAAAATGATATGACACCTGCCTGATGTAGTGTGCATTCCAGGGGGTATGCTTACAAACACTATTGATGTCTGAGCTGCATGTTGTCAGCTGTATCACAAGCATGCTGCATGCCAACTGTCATCTCACATGCATGTTGTGTCAGTGTGTGTGTCTGTGTGTGTCAGTGTGTGTGTGTGTCAGTGTGTGTGTGTGTCTGTGTATGGGTGTCAGTGTGTGTGTGTGTGTGTCAGTGTGTGTGTGTGTGTGTGTGTGTGTGTGTGTGTGTGTGTGTGTGTGTGTGTGTGTGCCAGTGTATGTGTGTATGTGTGTCAGTGTATGTGTGTCTATTGTAATTTAGAGTCTTTCTTTGCATTCACAGGTGATGTAGGTGCGTTACCCTCCTGCAGTCCATCTGATAGTGTCCCCACAGATGCTAGCAGTGATGAACATATGCACAAGGTACAGGCAGGGATATCAGTGGTGGAATCTGTGCCAACGGTTGCCATCCCAGCTATGTCCCCCTCTTCCCCGCACACAGTTCAGCTGCCAACACATACCGCATCTACAGTGGCCATAGAGGAAGGACAGTCAGTGTTTGTTAGCATTGAACAGGAACGTGTGGTGGCTACAGAAGGTGTGTCTCCACACCATGGTGGCAGTATACTGACTGCAGATGTGCCACACAGGCATGTGGCTGGTGCTGCTCGTAGGAGGACTTCTGGCAAACATGCACCTGCAGGACATAGCGCAGCAGCTGGGATCACCAGACGCATGTTCCAGACTGTAATGGCAGCACAGGCACATGCTGAATGGCAGAACAGAGAAGGGCAGAGGCTGCAGCGGGCTGCTATCAGTACCCTAAACAACAACATCCAGGAATTGGCAGGTGCTCAACAGCAGCTTGCTGATGTTCTGGACAGGCAATTGGGTGACATAGTCAGAATCCTTGACCATGGCATGGCTATCCGTGAGCGTGAGCTTTCTGTGCTGGAGCATCTGGTAGGAGTGAGGCATAGGACACAAGGACATAGGCCAGCTACACCACCTAGTGCAGGTCAACGTGAGCATGCCACCTCACATGACTGCTCCCATAGTGCCGGTAGCAGTAGCAGTGCAGCTGGTGCTGCGATGTCCACACCAGGTCACAGCAGGCCACGTGGACGTGGCCCTGGATGTTCCCGGCGGGGACACGGTTCCAGTGGCCATGTGTCCGGTCACAGTGAGCTGTACAACCTAGTCTGTACAATCTGGAGCTGTCCATAATACCCTTGTGTAGGCCTCACAAATGACAGAACTATGTGCACACATACACACACACAGCAAACACAACTGTAGGGCTCCACAACACCCACATGCATATGGAACAGACATGTCCATTCAAATCACTGGCCCTTACCCGCACACATGATGTCATCCATTGGAGCAGCCTATGCCCCTGGCAAACAGTATCACCCTGTGCATATGATGAAGCCTGTGCCACATCCCTGTCATCCACACCATCGGTGCAGGGATATGCTCATATGGTCTGATGCACAGGGTGAACAGAATAGTGAGAGGTGTATCTAACATTACTTGTGTATGCATATTGTGGGATGTGTATGTTGTATTGGTCATGTGTGAATACTGAGATGTGAGAGGTGTATCTAACAGTACTTGTGTATGCATATTGAGGGATGTGTATGTTGCATTGGACGTGTGTGAATACTGAGAGATGTGTATGTGACATCAGTGGTGTACTGTCAACATGCACCAGTCATACCATGTAGTCCAGGTGTAGCATGCATTGTGATATGTTCACAGTATGTGTCTCAGTCACAACAGTAACAGCATGTTGGTAATGCCCTGGTTCCCTCCTATGGTGTACTGGCATGTGCCTACAGGTAGCAGTGTTTGCAGTCCCCCATGTGTAACTGTGGAGTACTCACAGGCAAGTATGGCTATATCAGCATGCTAAACATACCCTCAACCTGACTGTTGGACAGTCGAACATGACACAGATGTCAGAACATGACACAGATGTCCGCACATATACTGCACCTGAAGCATGTGGTCAGTTGAACAGGCTACAGCAGACAGAAATGTGGCATGCATACCAGGAAACATTACAGGTATGTTGACATGGTGCAGGGGTTGTACACAGCGATCAGGCCAATGATGATGTTAGAGGCCACCTGATAGCATGAGGCCACACTGTGTAGCAGTAATACCCTGTCACAGTACAGGAACATGGCCACATTCACGGGGTCTACAGCACTATAACACACTCCATAGTGTTCATGTGTGGACCCTTGCCTATGTGGTCATCACCCTCGCAGTACTTTGCACCCACACAATGTGGCACAGAGATGGGACATGCACAGGTAACCAGTATGGCTGGGACCGATGGCATCAACAGGGTAGTAGACTGCATCAACATGAGGGGTTAGTGATCCTGTTTCCACAATATGGTAGCATACACCCTCATACCAAGCACCAGACAGCCATAGATACATACATACACACACACACACACACACACACACTGTGGTGACCAGATATGTGTGTACGGATAGCCGATGTGTGTGATGCACCACACCTGCCGACCTCATGCTTTCCACACTGCAGTATGTACAGATCTCTACAACGGTGTACAGGGATGTGTTACATCTGGGATGTAGTCCCCACCATATGTGGCATGTGTGGTCACACAAGCGGACACACATGGCAGTGCTGGGAATGATACACCTGCCATATGATGGCCCGTTTGATAGACATGCAGTGGTACTGTGTACCAACGCTATGTCTGGCAATTGTGTGGCTATGTGCACATGGGAGGATGTCAGTGATACAGGTGTCATGTGACATACAGTTGGTTACACCTGACCGCTGTGTATGCGTTGTCAACACCATCAAGTAACAGTGACATAGCATACTGTTTGCACATGGCATGGTAGGGTGGCATGTGACACACCTGTGAGCCATCCCTGGCACACATACATCTACACAGGTGGATCACCATGTTATGTACACAGATCCCTCCATACGTGATTTACAACCAACTGTACTGTCTGTATGTCACCATATACTGGTGTCAATGATGGGGCTGCATTGTGACTGCATGTTGTAGTTAGGCACAGCTGTGTTACTGACATCGGGCCACTGCACATGCATGGTTGCTGCATGCACAGTACAGATTGTACATGTGCGTTGGTCCTACATGTGTCTCCTGTAGCCATGTTTGTATGCATTGCTATTGCTGGACATGTGGGTTGACATACATGACACATGGACTGTGGTATGATATCATGGGTGTCATGGGTGATTACTACAGGGGAATGTGTCCTCCATCAACATTGCTACCTCCTGTACTCTGAGCATTCAACAGACATGGACCCACCTTCCATTTGCGTGCGTATGATTGCTTAGGCCACTGTTCTGCATGGGGGACAGCAAAGGCTTAGCTATGTACATATGTGTTGTGTGTGTGGTCCATTCACACATCCACTACAATCACATGTTTGACATATCCAAACATGTGTGTTCGGTGGTGTACAGCAACACTCATCTGTCACAGCTGTGTAAGACCCGTGGCCCCTGGTATGTCTTGAGCTGACCTGGTCATGTATAGTGGTATACGTGCAATGCATAACACCTGTTGGAACCCTGTCAGTACATGTGTACCCTGCACAGTTGCTGTAGACCTCTGTACAGTTCACTGGTCATGTGTCACATGGTGTTGTGGTAATGTATGGCTGTGTACTGCTGCAGCAATGACATGGTGATGTCTCAAGGGCTACAGTGTAGACTGTGGTGTGTACGTCTGGGATCTGCACCTGTGACAGCTGTGATGGCAGCTGAGTGTGTACTGGTCACTGCATGTGTGTGACCACTCTGTGCGTGGGGACCGTTATACCTTACTGTGCCCTTCCATGTCTAGACTCTGTCTGCATGCAAGACAGCCCTTTGCAACTGCTAAGTGTGTCAGCATGCCCAGTATGCTGTTGTTTAGATGGACACACATGACAGTCCCAACTGAGGCCTTGCGAGTTGAAACTCCATCCACATGCAAGATGGCCCTTTGCAACTGCTAAGTGTGTGAGCATGCCCAGTATGCTGTTGTGTAGATGGACACACATGACAGTCCCAACTGAGCCCTTGCGAGTTGAGACTCTGTCTGCATGCAAGATGGCCCTTTGCAACTACTGTGTGAGCATGCCTAGTATGCTGTTGTGTAGATGGACACACATGACAGTCCCAACTGAGCCCTTGCGAGTTGAGACTCCGTCTGCATGCAAGACGGCCCCTTGCAACTGCTAAGAGTGTGAGCATGCCCAGTACGCTGTTGTGTAGATGGACACACATGACAGTCCCAACTGAGTCCTTGCGAGTTGTGATTCCGTCTGCATGCAAGACAGCCCTTTGCAACTGATAAGTGTGTGAGCATGCCCAGTACACCGTTGTGTAGATTGACACACAGTACAGTCTGAACAGACATGTATTACTAAACGTGTGGCCATGCCCAGTGACACCTTGTGTCGGTGATGTCCCTCTGTGCATGGCCGTTGACATCCTGTATAGCCATGGTGGTCATCCAGGCAACAGATGTCCATTTTCAATGTCACGCTGGATGCCTACTGAGTACACACTGATCGACTATCATGAAGGGTGTACTGTCTGTGGGGCGTTCCGTGACTATGTCATGTTGTCGTGGTGCACTGTAAATCTTACGTTGCCACAATCACACCACTGCTGTGTGTTTGTCTACGTGTACCGTGGGACAGTAATATGTCTGTATGCTTTCAGACTGATCACTCTCTATACAATCCCTGTCAGCGTCCTTGTCAGTGCGGATAATGACACATGCCTAGAAGTATGCCTCTGGGACAGCTGTGTTTAGTAATCTTGGTAGCATGTTCTGTAAATGCGTCATTCTGTAGTGCGTTAGGGTAGTTAGGTGTATGTTCGACTCCCAGCCCTGCTAAGTGTGTGTGTGTGTGTGTTTGCGTGCATGCTCCCATCCGCCTGGGGACTCAGTCTTGCTTTTAGATGCCTCACACCACAGCAGTTTTCTACCGACGTCTTTGCCTTTGTGGATGATGACATGCACCTAGATGTCTGCCTCTGGGACTGCTGTGCTTAGTAATCTCGGTAGCGCATTCTGTAAATGCATCATGCTGTAGTGCGTTAGGGTAGTTAGGTGTATGTTCAACTCCCAGCCTTGGCAAGTGTGTGTGTGTGTGTGTGTGTGTGTGTGTGTGTGTGTGTGTGAGTGTGTTTGCGTGCATGCTCCCGTCTGCCTGGGGACTCAGTCTTGCTTTTAGATGCCTCACACCACAGCAGTTTCCTACCAACGTCTTTGCCTTTGCAGATGATGACACGCACCTAGATGTCTGCCTCTGGGACTGCTGTGCTAAGTAATCTTGGTAGCGCGTTCTGTAAATGTGTCATGCTGTAGTGTGTTAGGGCATTTAGATGTATGTTCAACTCCCATCCCTGCCAAGTGTGTGTGTGTGTGTGTGTTTGCGTGCATGCTCCCATCCGCCTGGGGACTCAGTCTTGCTTTTAGATGCCTCACACCACAGCAGTTTCCTACCGACGTCTTTGCCTTTGCGGATGATGACATGCACCTAGATGTCTGCCTCTGGGACCGCTGTATTTAGTAATCTCGGTAGCACATTCTGTAAATGCGTCATGCTGTAGTGTGTTAGGGTAGTTAGGTGTATGTTTGACTCCCAGATTTGCCAAGTGTGTGTGTGTGTGTGTGTGTGTGTGTGTGTGTTTGCTTGCATGCTCCTGTCCGCCTGGGGACTCAGTCTTGCTTTTAGATGCCTCACACCACAGCTGTTTCTTACCGACGTCTTTGCCTTTGCGGATGATGACACGCACCTAGATGTCTGCCTCTGGGACTGCTGTGCTAAGTAACCTTGGTAGCGCGTTCTGTAAATGTGTCATGCTGTAGTGTGTTAGGGTAATTATGTGTGTGTTCGACTCCCAGCCCTGCCAAGTGTGTGTGTGTGCATGTGTGTGTGTGTGTTTGCGCGCATGCTCCTGTCCACCTGGGGACTCAGTCTTGCTTTTAGATGCCTCACACCACAGCAGTTTCCTACCGACATCTTTGCCTTTGCGGATGATGACATGCATCTAGACGTCTGCCTCTGAGACTGCTGTGCTTAGTAATCTCGGTAGCGCGTTCTGTAAATGCATCATGCTGTAGTGTGTTTGGGTAGTTAGGTGTATGTTCGACTCCCAGCCCTGTCAAGTGTGTGTGTGTGTGTGTGTGTGTGTGTGTGTGTGTGTGTGTTTGCGCGCATGCTCCCATCTGCCTGGGGACTCAGTCTTGCTTTTAGATGCCTCACACCACAGCAGTTTCCTACCGACGTCTTTGCCTTTGTGGATGATGACACGCACCTAGATGTCTGCCTCTGGGACTGCTGTGCTTAGTAATCTCGGTAGCGCTTTCTGTAAATGCGTCATGCTGTAGTGTGTTAGGGTAGTTAAGTGTATGTTTGACTCCCAGCCCTGCCAAGTGTGTGTGTGTGTGTGTGTGTGTGTGTGTGTGTGTGTGTGTGTGTGTGTGTGTTTGTTTCCAGCTGCATGACAACAGTACATTGCTTTTACAGTATTCATTCTCCATAACATCCGTGCGGAGTCTTTGCCTTTGATGCTGCTGTCCACAGGCTAGATGTGTGCCTGTGTGAATCATGTGATCCACTGATCACGGTAGCGCGTTCTGTAACTGCGTAATGCTGTCGTGTGGTACAGTGCTTATGTTTGTGTTCTGCTCCCAACCCTGCCACGTGTGTGTGTGTGTGTGTGTGTGTGTGTGTGTGTGTGTGTGTGTGTGTGTGTGTGTGTGTGTGAGTGTGTATGTTTGCATATATATATATATATATATATATATATATGTATGTATATATATATATATATATATATATGTATATATATATATATATATATATATATATATATATATATATAATGTATATTGTATATAGATATGTATGTTGGGATTATCACTCTTGAATGTGCTGTATTATCTGTACGTGAGCACCTTGGATGTATGTACATCTGCTATGGCTCTGTGATAGTGCACATACTGTGTGCTGTAGTGATTGTGGGTTATACATGTGTAGTGACCGGTTATTGTGTTGCTGGGTATTACACGGGCATTGGAAACAATGTTAGTACAGCACCTATGAATGGTCGTATGCAGATCTCGGCAACAGTCAGCAATGTTTATTACATTGGAGTGTGAGTATGGCTCATATCCGTCTGTAGTAACAGACAATTCTATGCACCTCAGGTTAACATTACAGACTCACGTTTATCCACAGGTTGTGGTACAGATCCCAGGACTGTATGTGTAGACATTGACAGGTGCAGGACTGGGTTGTATTGGATGCATGGAGGGGTGTCCATGGCCAGTAGTGGGGATCTCTACAGCCTGGCAGGTACAGTCTGTGACTGTCCCACAACCTCCTGTATATGGCTGACACATGCTGTACCTGTGTATATGCAGACACACACACTTACCACAAACAGCTACGGCTATCACATACACACACCCATTGCACCACCATTGGGCCATGCAATAACCGTTGTCCCTCACACACACATACACCTACGTGTACATTGGATGGCTCAATGACAGCTCTGGAAATGTTAACACCACACCCTGTGCATATGATGTCACCTGCGCCACAACCTGTGATGTGTAACATTGATGCAGGATCTGATTAACCTGGTGCTGCTGCACATGCTGGCTTTATTCCACTGTATTGATGTTAGCATGCTGTTAACACACAGTGTGTTACTTCCAGGTGTATATCAGCAGGCATGATGCATTGCAGCTATGACCATCACTGTAGCATAGTTTACAGCACTGTTACTTCTGATGATGTATTCTCCATCCATGTGCCATTTCACTGATGTGTGTAGCATTGGCAGCATGTGTGTCTGTGTGTGCAGTACGTGTGTGATGTGTGTAGTACTTACAATCTCATATAGGACATTACACGGGTTTCACCATTCGTACACTAGCTTACTCGTTCTTCCACACTCCACACGCGCACACAGGCTAACACGCGCACACACATGCTTACTTGGGCTTACTGCCGCACAGGGGCACAAACACACTGTGAGCAGGTTTGCAGGTCACATCGGTGGTATCCATGGCATACACCGTCAGTCTCCTGACGTTCCCTTGGATAGCTCATGACACACCTCTTCCACTGAGTACTGACAGCATACATGTGACACTGCTCCAGTGAGGTTACAGTGTTTTATACATACAGACTCATGTTGTCATCTATCTTCTACTCTAATAGTCCCCTTAACCTACACTACACTGTAGAGGCTTGGCTCATATAGCATAACATGTTGTGATTCACTATCCTCAGCCTCACTTGCCTCACATTGCCTACAAATGCTTCGTTACATCTCTGACAGAGCACTTCCACACATAAGAACCAGTACGCAGTAGCCATGTTTTCTCCAGCTTGCCATTCATCTGCATGGCATACTAACATTTAACTAAACCTACATTTTGTATGTATATTATACATATGTCTTGTTTTGAAGTGCAGCACGTTCTTGTGGCGCTGCGCTACACTTCCACACCAGGGATCGGGGGAGGACAACTACTGGTTTATTGATAGCCAATGGACAAAGCCACCACTGGCCTTGGACTTGGACATTGGCATGCTTCTTCGACTGTATTCATACTGTATTTGCAGCTGTCATTGCTCCATTTAGCAACGTGCAAAACGTTAGTCGCATAACATCCGGGTACATTTCTGCACATAACTCTGCTCTTGCATGGACAGCTTACTGTTTCATGTATCGCGTAATTACATCATTTGCATAGCTTACACATACATTGTCCATGCAATGTTCGTATTACGGGAGGTCTTGCACGCCCCTACGGGTGTTTGCTGAATAGCCTGGCAGTCATCTTTCCTTGCTATACTCTCACTCAATCCATACACACTGGAGGCTTTGTGTATCATGGCCTAGGCTTTGCTGTGTGCTCTGTTTAGTTGTGGTGTATGCATGGCTGTGGGTATGTCCCACTGTCATCACTGGTAAAGGTGACGCCCTATAGGTAGTTCATGTAGACTGCTGTGTCATTTGACATGTCAGCACATACCTGCGGCCAATACTGAACTTCCTAATGCAGCGCTTTTCATACCTTCTGAGTTATCTTGCGGTCGATAATGCTGTTTCCTCAGACATGTATCTGTGTCTGATCATACCTATCAACCTACTAGAGCAAAACATCTGTACAACGCCTAATATGATGGGGGGACAAATAGGGGAAGATTATACATATTGCTCTTACAAACATAGATAGTTGACAGTATTATAGGTTTTGCATTAGTATGACCTTTCTGAGGGATTTGGGGTCTTAAACTCATATGTTTATCATTATTTAATGATGTCAGTTCTCAGGTATTTGGCAGACAGGTACAGATTGTAAGAGGAACACACCACACATATGAGGCATACATCTGCACATTTGTACAGTTGCGAGGTATGTTTCTGATACTGGAAATCAATTTTCTTACACCAATACACACAATACATGGCGCCATCACAGGCCAGTTTCCATTACATTCCTATTGCAGGACACACCCACCCAGAGGGTTATATTCCTCACAAAGGCCAACAGGTGCTTATCCACACTAATTATTCTATCATGTACCTTATGTGTACGCCGGTATTTGCGCTTTCCGTCAGTGGCAGAGCTCACGTACAAGTATGGGGGACTGGACACTGTATCGGTGACACTGCATGACACCCTGAGGGACACATGTCTTTTGAGTCTATTAACCTTCCACATTGACTTTCACAGGGCATACGTTGTCATTCACATTTGTGGAAATACATGCTTTTGACTTGTACATGTTTTGTCATTTGTCCTGACGTCTTTCTTCTCACCTGTCCACCTAGTATCACTAGTTCTGTACATTTAATTAGGATGGGTTACCTTCATACCTCTCACCTGTACACATTATGGGTATACGCCCCAAGGTTTTACCTATGATTCTGTTACATTTGTCATGATAACGTGCCGTTCTGGTAGATTGCTGGCAAGGAATGACGGACTGTGCGGTTAGGTAATCATGACTGACATTTCTATTTCATGATTACTAACTCTCATAACATTCGTATTCCTGACTACGCAATTATTCTAGCAATGTTCTGACTTTGTCTGGGGTATATTTAATATAGTCCCTATTTGTCTTTCGTGTACTATGCCTTAGTCCAGCTGTATTATTCTGATATTTTGGCAGGTATGGTTACCATGTTGGTCGTACGCATGTCCATCCATGATAATCGCCTACATGACACTGATATAGGTCCCTACATCTTCCCCCAATGGTTTACACAATATCCAGTAGATGGGGTGCACCTTTTTGGAGAATATAGGTGTGTGCTATACCCACATAGGTATACTGATCACTCCCATGGGGCGTACCTAATAGATCTGTGCCAACCAACACCTTGGCCCATTTTTGCATACCCTTGATTCCCATACCTGACACCCCTCCACAGTACCCATTAGACATGTTTAATGTGAGCGATAATAAAGTGTGAGGACACTTCCAAGCACTCCCCACTCTGCGGATATCAGGTCGTATGTCATACATTCTATCGACCCATGTGTTATTACCCTTGCACCTGCTACTGTTGCATGTACACCTATATCGTAGTTGCACTTGTGACTTCTTTAGCATCAATGATGGTTCGCACTTTGTACAGGATCAATTTTTGGGGTCCTGCAAAGGACATCTATATTCATGTTTAACGTGTAGAACTTTCAGGCCCTGTCACACTGGTACTTTCCGGGCAATGGTTTGGAAAGCATCAGTGTATTCTCCTTTCATGCATGTCTGTCTGTCTATCCATAATAGCTATACCATGACCTATTTATGTACATGTGTTATATGTACAGGGGGGTCCACTACATATGTTTGTTGTGTATATATCCCATATTCAAGCCCAAAATACGCAAAATCCAGCCCAAAATCCTGAAACTCAAAATCTTGAAAACACAAAATGGACTGTGGTGTTAGGTCATGCGGTTGGTGCGTTGGGTTCAGGTAGGGTGTATGCGGTTGGTTTATGTTAGGGATGGACCTTAGGGTTAGGGTTAGGGTCAGGGTCAGTTGGTAGATCTTAGTGTCTTTATATTGACATATTAGCATTATTTGTGTTTCATTTTTTGAGTTTTTTTTTTTTTGATTTTTTTTTGAATTTTTTTTTGGATTTTTTGGGGGCAGGGGATTATGGGCTTCGGTATTATGAGCTTTCGAGATTCTGTAGTGGACCCGTACAGGGACATATGTTTGTTGTGTATATATCTATTCAAGAATACGCTTTTCTGTAGGCAAAACAGTTACGTTCTGTCCTTTGTACTGGCCGTGGTGGGTATGTGTCGGCCTGTAAAATCTGATGTCTGTACCAAACATGTCCCACTTTGGCCATTTGAAAAGGTGGCAACCCTACTGTGACATTTGCGGTGAACACAGCATATTTTACAGGCCAACACATACCCACGGTCAGTTCAGCAGATAGAACTTACAATTCTTGCTTATATCTAAGTTTATTCTTGTAGCATTTCAGTATCTTATTCTGTTTGTTATGACATTTATGTAATATACGTTCAGTGAAATATGTTTAATGCAACTATTGCATGATGTCTACGGAAGAATTATGTCCTATATTCTCTGGACATTTGCCAGTTTTACATGTTTGTGTCAGGACACATCTGCCCACAGAGGGACTGTCGCTTGCAAAGTGGGACAGGTGGTAATCTTGGTCGACGGTATGGATCATATTGTTCCTTTCAGCCTACATGTGTCCATATTGTTATGGCTGTTTATATGCTCCTTCTGTTTCGTTTACATGCATATGCTATTTCCTATCACATTTGATATGTGAAATACGGACATACCTTTTGTATGGGACTATTACATGACTTGTGGGATATGATTCGACATATGGTCACTACATATATCTACATTTCTCCTTGTGTATTTTGTTATGGACACATCTGCACAGCTATGTTCCCTCCCTCACATTATGGATCGGCTGGTGACCCTCTCCGTTGGACTGGACGTACCTACTGGCGGCGCGCTAACATATGATATGTTTCACTTCCACATGGTATAGATATCAACACTACGTTGGACTACGGGCACACGGTTTTCATGTCATTTGTTCATGGGTAGGGACCTGTTATTCCCTACCGTGCATTTGTGTTTGATTCTTCATTTTCTGTTCACAGGGACTATGCTTTGCATACGTTTCAGTATCCATGGACACTGATGGGTACGATTACTATTGCTGGCGGAATATAATATTCAGCAGTTTAGGTTGCTCCTCGACAGCCAACATTGACACGCCTCCCTGCGCAACTTCGATACGCCCCTTGCACTCGCGCACGTTTCCTATGCACGTGGCTGTGGCGGCTGCATGCCTTCATTAATATGCATATGGTGCGACTACTCCATATATACGCCGCACGGCCGGTGCAAGCCTTACGCCGGCCTTGCACCGAGCTTCATGAATCCCAGGTATAATGTGTAAAATGCCTGTTTTTATATTTGTGAGAAAATATCCAGAAAGAAGTATAATATTTTCCTGATCCCTGCTTTTATAAGTGAAACTAGGATAAACCAAACCAAGGGCCTTGGGCTTTGCTAATTTATAATATTTGTCTCTTATAGCTGCAAAAAATTGTTGACTGTTTTGCAGTTTGGAGTGCATTTGAATTTTTGGAAAAATGTGAGCTACAAGAACATGCAGACCTCATATTCCTTAGGGTTAAACTGCATTTAAAACTGAATATACTGAATGCAATTAATTCCAAATGTTTCAATGCATTTATTATATTGCTCCATTTCAAAAAGGAGCTGCATTTATAAAATGAGTATTTCTAGACAATGAATAATTACCTGATGTGATAACAGATAAAAAAGATACAGTGCATGTGACCAGTTCTCCCTATTTTGCAGGAATGTCCCTATTTCAAGCCTGAGTTATCCCTGCACATGATTTCTCTATTGTTTGAGGTATAGCACTATATTCAGGTTTGACACAGTTTTCTAAATCCCCCCTCTTTACACTTGGTTTTGATGCTGTCTAGTATACAGAAATCCACACTACATAATCAGCAAGCTAGTGATACCCATAATTTAAAGAAAGGGGGTGCAGATTTAACATCTCCCTTTTTATGAAACAAAAATAAATGACCTTGTGTGGTAGAATTTTGCAACATAGTTCATTGAAGTCTACAAATTTTACACTGTCTCTGTGATGATGTGCCTTTTTCCATCATTTTTACTGCTCTGTTTTTTCAACATGTTTCTCAGTGGTATTTGACATTTCTACTGGAAGCAGGAAGAGTTACATATTCAAATTTTATGCAAATTAACTGTCCACATTTTTGGCTGGAAGTACCTACCTTTCAAAGGCCACTGCACCTGTTCAATGTCAGTAGGTTGAGAGGTATGCAACTTGTTCTGAACCAATAAGCAGTTACATGCCCCTTTCTTTGTGATCTGTACAAATGTGGATAAATACAGAATGCATCTGAATCATATGCAAACATGTTTTGTCATCAAAATCATACTACCATAGAACAGCTTGCAGTTCTGAAGTTTTATTTATTTATTTATGTATTTGCATTTTTATTTTGGCAAAGACCAACAGTGAGCTGCAACGATATGTCCTCTTCTAAGAATTAGAAACCAACTTCACCTTTATTAAACTTTGCATAGCTGCGGCACACCCTGGGATTTGTTAAGAGATCCATACTTTTATTTATTTATTTTTTTAATTATCTTAAATTTGGACACAAATTTACTTTAAGAAGACATAGCATTTTAAGTATTTTAGACAGTTTATAATGTTTTGCTTTCTTTGATGTTTATAAAAGTCAATGGACTAAAGTTGCTCCCATAAATAATGCAGCAGAGCATAAGAAGTCTGATTGCCTGTAGACTTCTATCATATCCAGTGTTTTGCAATTCCACAGAATACCTCTCTATTTATAATTTTTTTACCTCAGCTTTCATGCAGTATTATTTGGATGTCTATATACCTCAGTACTGCACTTTATTCAAAGCTGATTCTCATCTAAAATGATTCCTATAGCTTTCATATATTATTTTCAAGTGATTCATGATAAAAGCCATCAGTAATCCATAACATCATGCTCTTGCAATAGTATCTTACAAAGGACATCCGTATAGATAATGGTGGTTTCATCTTATAACAAAGACTTCTATCATTTTCTGGGGGGGGGGTCCTAGTGAATCAGTATTATGAAAAGTAAGTTAAATTTTTTCTCCATAGTAATGGAAGCATGTTTTGACCTGTGATACAAAACAGAAAGAAAGAAAGAAAAAAGAAGAGAGGTTGACAACTGCTGCCATGCTAAAAGTAAATCCTATCATGCCACTGCTTTTTGGAAATGCACATAAAAAGTAAAATTCTTATTACATTGTTTGCCAATGTCTTCATGACGAGGAATGAAAACATATATATTCACTGATTAACATTATATGCAGTATCTCCATTCACTCTATGTCAAATCAAGATAAGGATCATTTACTCATACAAGGTCAGATTATACCAAATAATATTATTAGTTTTTGAAACATACTTCATGTCTTAATATGATTTATGTAAGCTCTGTGATATGTGTGCGAGTGAGTGTGTGTGTGTGTGTGTGTGTGTGCGTGTGTGTGTGTGTGTGTGTGTGTGTGTGTGTGTGTGTGTGTGTGTGTGCTTGTCATATAATCATGTTTATTGTGTATGTGTATTCCTGTGCCCATGCATATTTCAGTAGGATATGAAAATATTTGCATGCGCACTGTCCAGTTTTCCATAAGCGCACACGCACACGCACACACTCACACACGCACACACGCACACACGCACACACACACACACATTATAGTTTCCAGCAGGGCTACCTTTCTTTTATGAACTTTACTGTTCAAAATAATAGCACTATATTATTATCCAGCTCTGAGTGCTAACTCCCAGTTAAAGAGCAATCTCAGAAACAGTCAAGATGAAAATCTCATGTTAAGCTGTCATTATTTTAAAACAACCTGTGGGAGAAAACACCTTTTCTGGTATGGTGCCAGTTGTCCAGATCTACCTCCAAAAGAAGTAAGAAAGCAGAAAACCTTGAAAACTTTTAAAAAACCCAAAGCAGCTCCAGAAGGAACACTTCTGCAAATATATTCATGACGATGGCTAAGTAGCCAAACTTCATACGCCAATATAAACCAACATGCATGTGTATATCTATATCTATATCTATCTATCTATCTATATATATATATATATATATATATATATATATATATATATATATATATACATAGCTATACAAGGCTGTGTCACTTACTTGAATGCTAAATATCGGTATGAAAATCTCAAAAGATGAAACATCAAAGGAGAGAAGTGAACAGGACCTCTATTGTTTGATATCGCAGAATAGCGAGGATCAAATAATTGGTCCTTTTCCCAATGTGTTGTTATCTCAGAATTGATATCTATAATTAACAGAGGTTGTGGGGGTGCCTGAGGTGATCTCCCTAAAAAAAATGTTTTTTTTTTCTCTTCTGCTGTGTCAGTATTTTGTATTTTGAAATTTTTGTCTCAATATTTTGCCTGATGAATCTCATGTGCATTTGAGTAAGTGACACACACACACACACACACACACATATATATATATATATATATATATATATATATATATATATATATATATATATATATATATATATATATATAGTTCCCCTTCACAAGATCGAATGGATGGAAGTTCGAAATTCATAATCTCGAGACCAGAATCTCGAACTTACATTCACTCGAAATTGTGAATGGGAGCCTTAGGTTTAAAAAACTAAAAAATTAACTTACCTAATTGCAGGGGCCAGGTTCCCCTGTACCCCAGCAGTGTAAATGTGAATGTTCTGTGACTGCACTATAGCGAAAGAATGGAAAATCTTCCATTTTGCGCTTACGCATATAGCGCAGAATGGGAGATTTCCCTTTCCTTCACTATAGTGCGATCTCAGAGTAGGTATATTTAAGTAGGGGGGTGGGGGTGCATTTAAAAGGTGTTATATATTTTTTTTTGTCCCTTTCATGTTTCTCTAAATTCGAGATTCTGGGTTTTGAGTTTATGACTTTCGAGTTTAGAGAAATTCGATCATATGAAGTGGAACCATATATATATATATATATATATATATATATATATATATATATATATATAGAGAGAGAGAGAGAGAGAGAGAGAGGTTCATAGGTGTATGCTAGACTTATGACCACTAGCTCCCTTAAAAGCCTAGCCATACAACCCAAATGTGACCCACACATTTGATTTATATAGGTGGTGACATACTGACTGTCTTTGTCCATCAGAGACATAGGAGGCAAACCAGGGGGTGAATTTTCAATTACTCATCCATTGATCCAAGTTGTGCTTTAAAAGTGATAGGGAAGAACTTTGCTTCACAAGGATGGAGAGCCTGTTCCACAGAATGGGTAATCTCTGAGAAATGTAACTGCCTGTCCAACATGTCCTAGTTATGCCAAAAGCAAAATTTAGATATTTTAATCTAGTAGTTCTGATGCCGTTTGTTTTGTGGATGTGCAAAAGGCTCATCAAAACAGGCTCCAGAGATGCCATGTAAGCCAGGCAAAGATTACCTCTCAGAACTCTGTATGATACCAAGTAATGAGACGTGACTTTAAGGCAATCAGAATACTGCCTGTATTCCTTTTGGAAGGAACCTTTGTTGACATTCCAGTTGTTGCATGTGTCTAGTCAGGTACATACCAAAGGGGGCATTATATATGTTTGATGTGATAAGGGCCAAGTGCAGTGGTGTGATGACCACTGTGGAGTTAGATGTCATGCTCTTGCTTATAACATGAACAATACAGAAGGACTTTTTTACTACTTTTGAGGCATTCTGGTCAAAGGTTAGGTTATTATGCAAATGACTTCCTAGATCCCTGACTAGTGAATGAACTTTTAAAGGTGAATTATTGATGACATAGTTATCATGGATGGTAGACCTCCCAAAAATGTACTATAATGCAATTCCTGGTACTGCGTTTTAAGCCAGGGCTTTGGCATCAATAGTTTGCCTGAATTAGACTTTCCTGAATGGTGTTCTCATCTTGGAGGAATTCAGTAACTGCCCCAGTTTGTAATCATCTGCAATCTTGGTTAACCAAAGGGCTTTGACATCCAAGACATAGATGGCAAAGAGGAATGGGCCCAGCACAGAGCCCTGGGAGACTCCACTCACGGTTGGCCTCTTTGTGGAGGTGGCCTCATCGATTCTAACCTCCTAAGTCCTATGAATGAGCCAGCTAGCTATCCAGCGTGTTATAAAGATGTTTATACCTAGTTCCATAAGTTTGTTGACAATGCCCAAGTAGAGTATTGTATCATATGCTTTAGCCAGATCTAGGTAGGCAGTATGCACCATTTTCTCCTCATCCATTCCCTTAGTGACCTTTTCAAAGAAGTTTTCCCGAGTCAGTAAGAATGACCTTACTTTGACAAAGTCAAACTAGGATGGATCCAGTTTCTGAAGGTCTCCTATGTCCTTGCTGATAATTTCCATGACTTTGCAAATAACATTAGTCAGAGTAATGGATCTTTACTTTCTAGAATGTGTTGAAGGAGGGTGACCATTGCAGTCCACCATTTGTATGGCATATAGTTAAATAATGACTCCAGGGGTCCTGATAAGTCATATTTTAGACTATTCAGGAGGCATCCTTGGATGTAATTAGGGCTCAATGAGACTGTGTTCATGGCTTTAGTGAGTGCAGCCAGTACATACTTCCTAGTTATAGCTGGAGGGGTTATGGTTGAGGATAGATTTGAGAGAATGATGGAGGGTAAGAGATGGGTAAAGCTGAAACTAAATTTGTCTGGTAGCCGGTTTACTATATCACCAGGGTCAGTGAATGTGGCCCCCTTAACCACCAGCTCAGCACACTAATGTTTTCTACCCTTGAGGTTTCTATCTTAGCTGTAGGCCTTATAGCTATCTTTCACATGGAAGGCTATCTTAGCCTCAAAGTTAGCTTTGCTTCACCTAATTAACCTTCTTAGTTGCCTATTTATTTGGATGAGTGGGTCTCTATTTTTATGGGAATTACCTTCCTGATTTTTGCCATAATTTTTTTTCATAGCTATTGTGGACTTAAGCTACCAAAGTATTTATTTTGTATTTTTATTTTAATTTCTTTCTCTTTGAAACTACTTTAGATCATATTTCCCAGTCCTCGTTGCAACCCTTTTATTTACAATGTTTTGCTACAGGACACACAAATGAAAAAGGAAAAAAAAAACACCACAGTTTATTACACAAGTTAAATTTATTTAAAGATATTCAGTAGAATTCAATAAACTCAGTGTAAGCTTCACGCAAACCCTACATGGAGTTTACTTGTTTGTGTGGTGAGCAGCAGCGGTGATTACTTATTCATGTCAGGATCTGCATCTAAACATAAACAAGTGTGGTTTATGTGGCTGTTGCCAGCCTGGAAGCTATGTAAGGCAACACAAATAGCAGCCTTGTTTACCTTAGAGGAAACCAGGCTAGTGAGATTGCACAGAATGCCACAATGACTGCCAGGATTTATCATATAGTAATGCATATGGTCCAAACACAGTACAGGGCAGTGTATACAGTGCAGCATATTGTGGAATCGCATTGCAGGCATTCTGTACAAAAGTTGTGTAAATGATCTGTAAGGGTACATGCACTGTCATTTAAAATAAACAGTCAGGGGAATTGTGTGTATTGAAGAAGGGCACACAGATGAATTGTAGGAATGAATACAGAGAAAGAAGACAGGTGAGACATCAAACTGTACAGAAGATGAGGGCATGTAAATGGAAGACAGTTGTAGAAGGAACACTAAGCACATATCGCTATGGTGCAGTATGGACTACACAATGAAACTGTATATTATATGACTGTCAGACAAGGTAACCTAACAGTGGAGAAGATGTCTTTGTGATATAAGCATCCTAACATTAATAATCTAGAGGAGATCTATCAAGGATGTAATATACAATTGGGATTGGGTGCATGTTGTGAAGCTGTGCAAACTGATTTGCCTGAATATGAGTGTAATGTCAACAGAGGTTTCTAACAAGTGGGACACAGTTACAGGCTCATGGACAACAGTAAAAGCAATGCACACAATTATGGACAATATCAAAATAATATCACCAGTAATCCTATGTCTCTGATACAACATATGTGATTCTGAGTGATTATAGACATTTCTGCATGAACACACTTGTACAACTAATATGACATGTCAGCAATCTATGAGGGTAATCAAGCACACCGTTCTGACATTGCAACATCTGCTGGAGGTGTTAGGATGGACACTGCAAGACCTGTATGTGACATTATGATTAATACAGGCCAGCTGACTGGTGTGTATAGCATTTATATCTATATCAATATATGGCACAATCCACACTGTCAGGAATGTAACCCATGCCATAAATGTTGTCAAACAGCTATGTACGTTCTGTGTGCATCACCAGAACAGGTATCACACATGCATGAAGAAGGTTCATTATACTCAGTTATTGGTGTGATGAAGGCTGTGAACTGTGGAGGTATTATGGCTTTTGATGTGGATATCCTGCAAATAATTATTAGTTGTGTTACATACAAGGGAGTAGTCACCACTATGGCCACATGGTAGTGGATGTTCCACATACCATCTACGCCAGGACACAGGTTGCATACCATTTGGTCTGCTTATAGGGCATGATGTCTGCATTATCTCTAGGTTGTGCATTTGTTTTCATAATGTAATAAGTTCTCCCATGTTTTTGTTTCATCTCATGTGTTGTCATGGCTGTGGCAGCAGTCTTTGGTGTGTGTTGATGCTGTCCATATTATACTAATATCACAGTTGGAGTCAATGATTGCCCACAATCTGTAATCCTCCAGACAGCAGTTTGGACACAGGATGTGTATGTCAATCTTGATGTCTGCAACTTAAATAATGGACAGTAAAGGGTCTAGCAGACAGCGCTGATCTATGGACCTGATCACTGGACCCGGATCTATGGACCTGATCACTGGACCCGAGATAGTGGTCACTTCACACATTTTAACATATTTACATGCCATGTATCTGATCCAGTGGGCTACCCACTTGGTTATATAGGTGTTTATGGCCACATCTGACAGTGATGAGTGAATTCCTCAGTAAAAAGGTCCATGATGACATGTTAGTCTACCTCACAGATGAGGAAAGTCAGGATGTGTCTACACATGCATGCATCAGCTGATGTCCCCCCAACTCAGATGGATGCATGTTGATGTACACATTTCTATGGGAACATAGCCTATGTGGAGGGTTTGTTGAAGTATGTATTCAACTGTATCAGGAAGGTGTATGTGCTGAGTCACACCATATGTAATCTGTGATGTTGTCACAGCCCATTGATTCTGTGTGATAAGCTTGGATGAAGGTAAGACATTGCATACTGCCTATCTTGATCTGGCCTAGGGTTTTGACACAATACCCCATGCAGGTATCATTGAGAAACTCTGCCAGCTGGGGATTAACCCTTGCATCAGTAGATGGTTAATCAACTGGCTTACTGACAGAGCACATACTGTGAAAGTTGGTGAATCAACCTCTACCAGTAGAGCTGCAATCATTGGCGGATTTGTGCTGGGCCTTTTACTGTTTTCAATCTATTTCTTGACAGTCCAGGATAAAGTATATGGTCTTTGTCTTACCAAGTTTGCTCATTCTTGGATACTAGGTGCAATCATTGTGTCCACCAGTGATGTTAACATTATACCAGAGGGGCTAACACAGACAAATGATTGGTGACAAAGCCACATGGTCTACAAATAAATGCAAAAATGTGTCATTATTTTTGCCTTCTGCAAAGTGGAATTCCCAGCTAATTACAGGATTGATAATACATCCTGTGCTGAAATCCAGTGGTGCAAAACCTGGGAACAGATGTAGATAGCAATCTGAACTTCAACCACCAAGTGTCCACAGTGATAAAGAAAGGCTATGTTGTGCACCTCATAAGTCAAGCCATCATATCCAGATTTGAGTATAATAAAACAGCACTGTAATTGAACCTCATCCGAACACTAATAGAGTATAATGCTCCCTTTAGCATGTACCTCACCAGACACCTGCAGCAGCTGGAGAGACTACAGGGGTTTCTCACCAAGAAAATACATGGAGTAAAAACATTCCATGATGTATGTGGATAGACTAAAATCCTTGTCACTGTAATCTGCATTGTATAAGATGAGATGGCTTGTACCTGGCCTACAGACCAGTCTCTGACCCTGCCCTGATGGGAATACTGCACATCCACAAATCAGCTATATCTGATAACATCAGCAGAGTCTGGAGAGCAGAAGATAGTAATAGTGTCCGACATGCTGATGTAAAATGCTGTCTTTAATGTCAAGCAAATGCAGAAACACAAACACACATCCCAGGTGACTGCAGTGAGAACAGAACCCCTACCTATCTAAGTACTTCAACTAGAGAATTTGGTATTTAATGCAAGGGCCACAGCTCAAGACTGACTTGTAAAATGCTGCAGGGGAAGTTATAGTGGATGAGATTAGCACTGGATGTTGGAGAGAAGATGTTAGGAAGTCTCCATGAAATGGATGTATAGACTTGCAAATGTCAAAATACTGGCAATCCATGGGATTAGAGTGGTAACTGTAGGGTACATATTTATGCTCCTCTGACTAGAAGAATACACTCACAAACACCTCCCAGTTGACTACAGTGAGAACAGAACCCCTACCTATTTAAGTACATAGACTAGGGAACTCAGTACTTTACAAAAGCACCACAGCACAAGTCTGACTTTTACAAGGCTGCAGGACAATGTATAGTGGATGCCATCAGCACTAGATGCTGGAGAGAAGATGTTGAGAGGCCTGCATGAAATGGATAGCTAGCCATGATAAACTGTTATGATATTAAAGTTGTGTATTTTACTATATTGATGAGTTTGCAATGTATAGTATTTTCTGTTTGTGTTTCCAATGTGCAGGTATACTTTAAGAGACAGCTTTACAAATTATATGCAAACACATGTCCACATTACTACAAGTATTAGACAATCTGAATGTGTATCATTATTTTAAAGATGTGCATGGTATAAAAGACAACATTTTTATTAATTTATGTAGTGTAGTTGATACATTTGTGAACAAGTACTGGCAGACCAAGGTTGCTGTGCATGGGGGAGGTAACAGATGGTTGCATTGTGAATATGTATCATTTTCTTAGAGAGTCCCTTCATGTTTTTTCTTCTTCTACATGTGTTTTCATGTCATGAACATAAAATGGACAGTAAACAGAAGTAATGCAAGTTATTGTTCACTTTGCATAGTGGGTGTGCACAGTGGTGGACAAAGTGTTTGTGTATGTGAGATACACATTTTTACAACTTTCCCTTGTTTGTGAGTAGTCAAGCAATGTGAAAAAGTGAACTTCATTGCTAAAATTCAAAGAGCTGTCAGTATTGAGGGTATGAAACACACCAGCTGCTTAGCTGATGATGTGGCAGCAGGTGTAAATGCATTGACACATTTCTTATTGAGGCCAGATGATACAGGGTTCAAATCTAATGATAATGCAATGAAATTATTTTTCATACTATATTCACCATGTGTTACTGTGTGCTGATGCAGCACAGTGTGTTTAAGTGGCATTGCATAGAGGTAACACACCACTGAAGAGCAGTTCACCGTTGACTGTCATTGGTGAGTGATGCCAAACTCCACACAAAAATAGAGGCCAAAAAGAGAAGGGATGCATTGTCTTTTTTTGTTACCTGTGTATGCTGTGTGAGATTTCATTTTTGACCAGATTATAGGTGTTAAAATGGAGTAGATAGGAAAGTGGTGCAATGGAGGGAAATATGGGGAAGGACAAAGAGAAAGCAATATAGGAATGTACAGGAGGGAGGTAGGAAAGAACCATAGCTATCTATTTCTTCAGCAGTGAAAAATGAAAATAAGTACATAATGTTAGCTGAATTTGGAATGTCACCACCACAAAGAGGGGTGACAACAATGCAGTCATATTGTATAGACAACTGGACTAAATCAAATGTGCCAAGAAGACACACATGAAAATGGAGAGCTATGTATGGGATGATATTTTTTCTGTGGGGCAGGTGCCCATTTTCTTTTAATTTTAGTAAGAGAGGAATGCTGGGTAAGGAACATTGGTATTTCAGGTAAGTTGTGCAGGTGAGGAAGCAAATGCAAACAAACAGGAAAAACAAGACAATACACATGGATGGTGAGGGACAACATGATTGGGATGATGGAGAGGACAGTGCAAGCCCATGCCCATCAAAAATGGGGACAGTGAAAATTAGCCCTCACCTGCAGGACTGTCATCACTGTTCCCTTACTCCATTGGCTGTTGGTGTGCTTGATGTCTCCTCCTCTTATAGACCATGAGGGACAGCAGCCTTTCTATCTGGTGTAGGCATACACCAATAGTGCTGTGCACAACTCTATGCACCAACCCTGGCATCTCCTGGTAAGTGGTGAAATCCCCACCTCCACCAGTACTCTCAGAGGGTACCACAGTACCAGCTGCTGCAGCAGTGCTACCTGAGGGCACAGGTAGTGCAAGGGCAGCAGAGGCAGTACTTTCAGGCTAGGTCCCAGATGTGCTGGGCTTTTGTTCTGTAGCCATTGGATGGAGGGGCAGACTGAGTCACTGGTGTTGGTCTGCATCACTGTGCTGTGAAGCAAATAGTAATTTGTTACAGATGGATGACCTGGAGACATTTTGATGACACATAATAGAAATTAAAAAAAAAGAGATAAAGGTTGGGGTGAGAGAAAAAAAAACAAATAAAATTAGTACCATCATATGTGACATACAATGCATTATCACAATAATGTAACTATTTTATCGAAGTTTTACATTTAAGTATACTTCCTAACAACTACAAACTATAATTACGGATTGCTCAAAGTAATTCTTGCAATGTGCAGATATTGCACACATGCTTGGTCCAATTATACAGATTGCAGTTAACAGCAGGTCATTTATGCCACTTGTATAGAATTTTATTTATGTAATATTATTAAAGAATTGTAGCATTGTATAGTGATTACTCATGGTATTTCAACCCACAACCTCTGACTACAATCTTACACTTGACACCTAAAGTTGGTTTGTGATACAAACTTATGCATGTATACTTCCTCTTACAGTTAGGATATGCATGCTTACTTTGCTACTACTGTATTAAAAATAAAACATTATTCTTTAACTTTTAAAGCTACAATAATGCTTCTTTTGTGCTGCATACATACCACTTGCTTCCCTCAGAATCTCCAGATGAACAGGATGGGCCTGCCTATTTGCTACTAGTTCAGAATTAGCTGTGAAAAGAAAAGAAAAGAACAGAAGAGCATTATGCATACCACTCGTGCCTATATTTAGCTTTCTATGTAGTATAAATTCCCTTTATTATCATACTTACACAACTGTGGGATATCACTAGTTTGAAACTCATCCTGGTTGATTGTATCCCTCTTGCCCCTTTTTAGGTTATTGAAGTATTGCCTACATTGTTCTCCAGTGCATGGGATGCCAGTTGTACTGAATACAGCCTTGCCAGACTATTCCAAGCCTCAGACTTTTACCGGGAGATAGAATAGTCACCATGTAAAAGCCTTTGGCTGTGCTGCTTTACCGTGAGTCTAATAAATATTCTGGACTCCTGAATGCCCCACATCTGTGCCCTAAATTGGGCACCTTCCCCTCTTATAGCAGACATGTCTAATCCCAAAGCAGTGCAATAGCAAATAATGATTTACCACCAATTCCTGTTATCGTGTTTACTAGTAGTGTGCAAACTCAACAATGCCAGCCACGTTTGTGTAATGTTAAGTGGAGAGCAACAGTGTCAAATAGACAGGGAGGCAATTTTTGAAACTGGAAGGTTGAGGCATACATTCATTGACACGACACATATTTGTTTTACTTTATACACTACTAAAATTGATTTTTACAGGGTGAGATTCAAACTTATGCATAAGGGACAAAATATTTTCTTCCACAGCAATGATTTTTCTAACTTTGCCACAGCAGAAGTGCTTCTCAGACATAGTCATTAATCATTGAAGTGTTAACTGTGTATGTGTGTGACCTGACAAGGTCATTGTATGTACATTCATCTGTGTATGTGTCTTATTTAAGTGTGAAGGCCATCCAAGTTCAGATAACAGAATTATACTTATAGAAACACAGTAGACAGTATACCCTCAGTCATACATCTGAGCCTTCAAAACAGAGTAAAGGTGCCTTATCCCTCATGCACATATTTCATATTAGGTCCACTATTTATAATTATGTATAAAGTATTATCTCTGATATTTAATATAATGTGAAATTGAACAACCATAAAAATGTCTGGAATTTCCTGTATTAGAACACAGGACCATATGTATGGCAGCCCTACACTGAGACTTGTTGCCACAAGAATATTGAAGTAACACTTGCATATTTTCCTGTTTATTACTATAAACTGAACTGTCACAACAGTAAAAATATGTTGCACTTGTTGTATTAGAACCCAGGGCTTTCTGATATACAGCCATACACTTACACCTGCTGCCACAGGAGTAGTTAAATAACAGTTGCATAATTCTCTATTCATTCTTAACTTGTGTGTTAACCACCAAACAATGCTTAACATGTTTGTGTGGTGCCAAACAAAATTAATGGAATGTATCCATTTTGAAAATGTTGACTGTCTGCTTTCTGTCTGCAGGTGTTCAATGGCTGGAGGTGCTGGGAAAGCTTGCTAACTGCCACAAAATATTGTTTAGCAGTGTTGCAAGATGGAAAGCAAAAATTGCAACAATGTATCCTTTTGACCTTTAGACTGTCTACACCCTGTCTACAGGTGTTTTGTCTGCTTCCTGTGTAGGACACTAGTCCAGGTTTGTGAACTGCTAGGCTTCATGCAAATGAGACAAGCACAGCTAAATATAACATTCATTGTGATTCTATGTTTCCCCTGTTTGCACTAAGTTGTGCACCATGCAAAAACTGGCATAAAAATTTAAAAAAAGGAAAATTATGAGAAAGGAAGAAAAGAAATCTATTAAAATCAACATCACTTGAAATATGTTCACACAGATCTGGATTTGAACTTTCACTCCAATGAACATTCAAAATACAGTAAGGGTGTCTTATCCTTCACACTTGATATCCATTACAACAAACACTGCAGAAGTGCCTGTACTGTGTTTACATCTGTACAAGGAGGCAAGTATTTCAGATTCAGCAATATGGATGAGTTGACACAGCATTTGCATTTTCATCATGCTTACAGCCCTGAATCTACACTATAAAATGGGAACCCTGTAGCTAGGGAACCTGAAGGTGGGGAGACTTATTTAAGTCGACAGCTCAGAAGAAGATATTACTTTGGGATTTATTTGCACAGAAGACTGCTGATCTTGATAAAGTATGCTTGCATTTTTCAGCTACATACCATATATATTGAAATGTCACTAAGAAAAATCTGTTTATTGATAGATATATATATATATATATATATATATATATATATATATATATATATATATATAGGTTTACTATCAAAATATCGAAGGCAAAATATTTTTAAGCTCTGGTTTCAAAGGTCTGTATGTCCATACGTACTACATTGAGGAAAAGGGTAAATTCCCTGATCCTCACTGTACTGCGATCTCCATTCACAATGCCAAACTCATAATAACAAATCAAGCTTTACTTTCACTATTATGATTTTGTATTATTCCAGTTTGGCATTGTGAAACTTTGAAAATTTACTTTTAGCCACATGCTGTTCGAAAATGAGCTTTCAATATTTTGATGGTAAACCATATATAGATAGAAAGATATAGATGTAAATATATATATATATATATATATATATATATATATATATATATATATATACACACACACACACACACATATATATATATATATATGTGTGTGTGTGTGTGTGTTTGTGTGTGTGTGTGTGTGTGTGTGTGTGTGTGTGTATGTGTGTGTGGTATGTGCATTAGCAAATGCTGCTTTTATCTGTGTACATTCTTAGAAGTGAAATGATGGCATAGATGTGTTTGTCAGAACATTTTACTTTTACAAATGCACAGCCTTATTAACAGTCAGCATAAGTGCTAATGTTAAAACTGCTTTTCTCTTTATAGTCTTCTATTGTTATGGCCATGAAATGTAAATGTCCTATATTGTCAATGACACAGTTGGGTTAGCCTTCTAGGATGGCCCATACACACCTCTAGGGGAGTGCTGGCCAAAGGTAGACATGAATGGCAATTGCATAAAATTGTATGTTCTGTTGAAAATGTGTACACATGTTTCAGGGGCAGTTTATTTGATAGAACTTTTAGCAGTTCACTGATGGTTCATTAGCAAAATGTGTCACTTGTCTGTTATTTTGGGGGTGGGGGAGCCAAGTTCCATTTCTGTGTTGGCACAAACAAAATGTGCTATTGTTACTCTGCTCATTTAGGATCCAGCTTTGCTGTGTGTGTGATTGTAATATGTTACAACCTCATAATTCCTTTTTATATTTGAATATCTTGACTGTTTTATGTTTCTTCAGTGGGTAAAAGTGAAATACTATCTTTTATGTGCTATATCTAAGCAGAACTTTTATTTATGTGATAGTTATGAGTATTATCCTTCTTTTGTGTTTTATGCCATCTAGTACTACGGCACTCAAGCTTCCCAATCCCTGCAAACCCCCTTCAGTGACCCTGAGAATTAAATAATTGTCAAAGCATTTAGGCAGCATGGTGCCTTTCTGCTTGAGAGAGGATGTGGCGATTACGTCTAGAACAATACAAATTTGGCAGCAGATAATGGATCATGTAAACACCGTAGGTGGCCAGAACAGGACATAATATCAGGTGCACCATAGGGCCAATGATATGATTTCATCGGTCCGAAGGAGAGCAGCTGCACTGGCCCATGAACAGATGGCTACTGGGGGGGGGGAGTGCTACAGGGCAATGAAGGGTTCCTGTCCACTGTCAGAGATCCAGACAGCTCACTAGTGTAAAATAACATGTCATTGATGTTGGTGCTAATGTTTCAAGGAGGATAAGTATGTCACAGGAGGAGCTTCCAGGTAGGCTTATCTATCTCAACTGTTAAATACTTCTTGTATAGCAAAATGTTGACAGGAATACTTAAAGTTCTCATTAACATGAAATTGATAAAGTTAACAAAACATTCTGGCTGATTACACATGGGCTTGGGGTAGACATGTCATCCAAGTTCTTGTTAAATGTATTGTTAATGGATACTTAAAGGACAAAAAGTTTTAACCCCCATGTGTTACTGTTAATTGTGATAATGCTGTCCTTACCTTTTGATTAACCTCCTCCAGGACCATACTTCATAGGGAGCCTGCAATCATCTGCACATGGTATGCCAAATATTTTTGTCAGTACTGAGGAGCAGTTCAAATAAATATTTATTTTGTGATGTGGGTGTCAGGACTCTTGTGAGCATTGCTGTACTGTCTGTAATAGTGGTACCACTGTTAGCTTGTTAGCATATATTTGACTATAGTAGTATAGGTATTAATTTATCTCCTGTACGTGTTGCTTATTATCATGGGTGATCCTGACAGTGGAAGTGAGGCACTCATAATGTCAGAGTATCAATAGACTCTAATGATGAGGGGAGAGAGGTTGAATCTGACACTGAGGTTGACATTCAGCCATCTGTTGTAATTCCATTGGACACAGCTAATAGACCTGTGCCAACCCATTCCAGTGAGCTCTCAGATATTGGACAGGTGGAGGGTGAGACACTCAGTCAGGGTAGTATGGTTAATGGGCTTCAGTGTCTGTTGACTCTGGCCATAGCCAAAGTGCAGGCAAGGTGCCATGCAGCAGGGTTATTAGGAGTGCTTGGAGGAAGCCCATCCTCCACCTGATCCAGGTGTGTCTTCCTGTGCCACTTGACACATGTTTAGGGCCATCATGGAGGTGCAGACATTTTCCAATAGGTCTTCTTGAGAAATGCTTAGGGTTGTAGATGTGGCAGAGGCTGACACGCGTGACTGCCATCACCATATTGCCGATTTCATAGATTGGATGAATGACACATTGGAACAGGTGGTGTCTGTGATGGAACATCTACAGGGAGGGGGATGGCATCCATGTGGATGTAGGTCAGCAACATCATCTGATGTTGTCCAATGTGGCTGTGCCTGATCACACTCCCATAGTTATTTACACTGCTCCATCAGTGGTTGAGGTGTCCAGACCCTGACGTGGTAGGCCATGGGGTCATGGTCCTCACTGTCTTCATGAGAAGAGTTCATAAAGCAGACATCAGTCACATTTAGGTAGCAGTAATGCATGTGACCATGGGCATGGACATGCCAGTGTAACTCCTGGCAGAGCCAGTTCTCATGGGAGGGTACAACACTGATGAATTTCCACCTTTACCATGCATGGGTCACACCTGTCCAACATCCGAAGATGTAGAGCTAACACAGAGCTTGGGGCTGTATTCTTGCAGACACACACAGAAATTTTCACCTTGAGGGCCCATACAGACACACATACAACAGTTACGTGGTTTAACCATGAGGCTTAAAGCTCATTCTGTCTCAGTGGCCTTTTGTCACTTTATCCAGATGTCTGCCTGTTTCTCTTTCTTACTCATACACACTCACTTACCTTTTGTGTCAGCCTAGCCGCCCCCCCCAACATCCTGTACAAGTGATGATAACTGTAAAACATACCTGTTTTCTATATTTTGGATTCAGAGATACATAAGCTTTGTGTTTGATGCTTAGGGTGCATAGCTGACTTAGTACTCAATATATCTGTGTTTGTGTTATTGTTTTGCTAATTGTTCTTTTGACATATTTTGTTCTTACAAAGTTAGACAGTTGATAGAATCAAAACAGTTTTTTTTGGACCAGTATTTTTAAGAATATTCTGAGGGTTATGCATGAAGTCTGAAACTGAAATGTGTCTCATTAATTTCTAACTCCTCTCTTTAAAGATTTTCCAGTATAGAATTACTGTGCCAAAATGAGGACATTCAGTGACCATCAGTACTTTTGATAGGTATGAATTTGTGAAGTTTTAATGCCTGAGGCCCATTATTTGATAGAGAACACATGTATTCACATATGTCTCTGCTGTCACATGTAAAAGTCATTGCTGTACAAATCACTCAACTTTTACTTCCTTAAATTACCAAGTAACAACAATGCAAAGATATGAAATTTCATTTGTATTATTACACAATTCTGTTTTAACACTCCAGGCTCAGCACTTACCTTGTAAATCCAGTAGTTGTTGCAGTTTTAGTTCAGGGCTGAGTCTGTCAGATGCTAGGAGTACACAGCTATTACATGGGTATGTAAAGCGTGTGAGCATTGCCTGGCATCAATGTTACTATATGCATGTGCATATGATAAAGGTTTTAGTCCCTCAGGTGGTGCAGGAGTTTGCTATGTGTCACCTCTTAGCCAATGCAAGGGCATATTGAGCATGCCTACATCTGCCTACACCAACAGCAACTGCTGGCTCCCCCTCTGATTCCTCATTTGCATGTGGCTGTGGTGACCTTGCCATGTGTGGTAGGATGTGTGCCCCTTCCCCTTGTTGATCTTGCTGAAGCTGTTTTCTCAGGACTATGTTGTGAAGCACGGCATGGATAGTGAAGATTTCAGTATATGTCTGTGGTTTGTACTGCAGGGCTCCTGCAGATGTTTCTAGGCAACAGAACTATAACTTCAGCAGCCCAAACACAAGCTCTATGATATTTCCGGTTTGAGCGTGTGCCTTATTATGGCATTCTTTATTGTGTGTGTGTGTATTTCTGATGGGTGTCATTAACCATGGTTCCAGTGCATAACCTGTATCACACAGTAAATGAACCTGTGGGATATCACCCCTAGTCAACATCTAATACAGTTAGGAGGTGTGCCAAATATATGAGTTGTGATAACTGCCTGGGTTGCCAGCACACACATTTAAGATGATTCCCTTAGCATTACACACGATTTGGCAGTTAATGGATTGGAAGCCCTTTCTATTTATGTACACCCTTCCTTGTTCCTTGGGTGGCGCCTTGATTTCTATAGGTGTGCAATCTATGACACCCAGTAGTTCAGGATAGTGTGTTACAGGCTAGAACTCTTGCATATTTGTGGCCCTGTCCTCAGGAGTACAGGGAAAATATATGTGGTCATTGGCATGTTATAGCATAGCATTCAGGAATTGATGGAGGATCCTGGATGCTGATGTCTGTGACACCCCCAGCATGTCCCCTATTGGTCTCTGAAATGTCCCTGTATCTAAAATTCTAAGTGCTGTACATACCTTTATCCCGACTGGTATGGGTTCCTTTCAGTTTGCCTTGGGTCTGAGTTGAGGACAACAGAGGTTGCAGAGTTCCTGTAGTGTGTCTCTATCCACCCTGTAGTGCTCTACAATTTCTACCTCATGCAAATTGTGATAAGTTAACCAGGGTCTGAAAACTCATTTTCTTCTTGGCTGTGGTCTACGAGCAGCAGCAGCATAGACTTCAGCCTGTTCCACATACACATGAATTAAAGCAACAGCAGCCCCTAACATTCTTTCTGGGTAGACGTCCTTCCGTGGCTCTATTCCAGTAGGTTTTGGAATTCACAGGGAAAATCAGCACTGAGTACTCATGGTTGTTTTATAGCTTGTTGAATAGCTCCTCCTTCTTATATTAGTTGATTAGCATACAATTCTGCTGCTTATGCTGTAATTAGCATGCCATAGTGTTTACTGTGGGTGTGCAGCTCTACATACTGTATAGAGCCGCTTACTAGATACAAAACTGTGCACTACTGTGTGAGCATCATGCGGTCTTAGAGGACTATGGAGGGTTTATTGAATATGCCCTATTAACTTTTCCAAACTCATAATTAATAATCCAGGTGTTTTAGTAGTAGATAAGATAATGGCTTTATCTGATTTCTCTATGCTAGAATCATTTTGTACCTGATTTTCTTTATAAAGGATTTCTTGTCAACATCACAAATGTATAAATACTACTAGTTTCTTAAAGATATATCACGAACATAAACATCAACTTGATTATCCCGCAGATGACTTCTAAAAATAATTTTTGATAAAGATAAGTACTCCCTGTGCCCCATGATAAAATGAAGGTGATGGAACCAGTTGCTTCAACAGACAAAACAGTATTGAAACCTCTTCATGAAGATCTCATTTTAGGCAAATTTTGATCTAAATTTAAACAATAACAAAACGTGGTCTGAAATTTGCAAGGATGCACTACTTCACATTCCTTTTAAATTGGTTTATGCTCATTTTATGTTTTTCTTCAGTGTCTGCTTTACTTCATATTCCTTGTGTCCTAATTGTATTCCCTCATGTACAATATAATGTATTTTATTTATTTATTTATTTATTTATTTATTTGCTTTTGTTAACCAGGAAAGTCCACTGGGCTGGTGTAGCCCATTTTCAGTGGAGGCTTGGGGAGAAAAGTGTCAGAACAATATACATGATAATATAATTTGTGGGACAGTTATTTTCAGCATATAACAATTTACAGGAGTAAGAACAAGAGAATCAGAAGGAACATTGAACAATTATATGGCTGTAAGTTCTGAAAGTAAACTCTGATACATAGCGAGATATTCAGTATATGCATAGTTTAACAGGAGGCAAATTACTTTCACATGCACATTTTTGTTGTGCATATTGGACATAATAGACTACATGGTTAACAATAGAATATTCATAAGCTAGGAGGGGATAACTACACAAAATGTTCTTATACCATATGAAGCAAGATGAGGTACACTGTGCTTTTCAAGGGTGACACTTAATTAGGAAGAATGATGAAGAGTATGGGTATTGGAGGGGTGAACCAGGAAATCAGGTTATAGAGGAATTGGGAATGGTGCATGGGCATAGCCAATGAGAAGAGAGATGCTGGTGAAGTGATTTTTTTGAAGGGGGGCACTGTTAATGGTCCAGAGAAGAGGTGGGAAGGGCAATCTAGAGTTCAGCTACATTGAAAGAGTAGAGGTGTTAGCCTGCAGGGAGTTTTGGTCTCTTTATTTGGATAAGAAATTGATTTTCAGATCTTAGAGGTTGGTTTGGTTGATAAAGAGTCAGAAGGGAGGCAAGGGTTGGGCATTCAAGGGGTTTATAGATAAGTTTGTGTGCTGTAGATAGTTGTACGTATGTGACGTGTTGTGGACGGTCTAGCTAGTTCAAGGATTGTAATGAGTCACAGTCACGGGAAGAATATTTTGCACTAGTCACAAACTTAGCAATTTTGTTATAGCAGCTATCCATTTTAGTTTTTAATAAGGATTGGATGTTTGTTAGAATGGGGACTCCATAGAGGAGAGAAGGTAAAAAGAAAAGTTAGGGCAAGCAGCAGCTGGGATAGAGTGAATTTGATAATGGACATGATGTCTTTGGTGTTGGAACACAACTACATAGCACATCAAGGTGAATTTTTCAGACAATCCCGTGGGGTGGCCATGGGTGCATCATGTGCCCCAGTCTTTGCCAATCTGGTCATGCTAGAGTGGGAAAATCTACACATATTTCCAAGTGATTATTACAAACACATCAGGTTATATACTAGATTTCTGGACGATGTGTTTATCATTTGGACAGGACCAACTGAAATGATTCCCTCCTTCGTGGAATATCTTAACAACACCACGGATTTTCTAAGATTCACGTACCAACACGACAAAAAGGGTATTGCTTATTTAGACACGTGGATAGGCAACACTGGAACAGGATTTGTGTCCAGATTGTACAGGAAGCCAACTTTTTCGAATGACTACATTCATTTCACTAGCTGCCACCCACGTCATATTTTCAAAAACATTGTGAAGGGTCAATGTATTAGAGCAGCAAGGATGTCATCAACCCTCGAAGATATGAATAGTGAAATAGACAACATCACACTTCTATTCACAGAGAGGAACTACCCCAAGAAATTATTGGACGATATCACAACATATGTTAAAACACAATGGGGAAACAAATACATACCTTTATTAGGGAGACACACTGGGCCACAAGAAGGTCAAAGTGGGGCTTTCAACAAACAAGTATGCGTCATTCAATTTAATCCTTTTGTTAATTTGATCATGGACATTTTGAAGAAGCATTGGAACATTATTATTTCTTCAGGCACTTTAGGTAGTATAGTCGGTACTGAGATATGCACTGTGTACAAAACTGGCAACAACATCAAGAGAATTTTGGAATGTGGAATGAAATACGAAAGAAATATGAGTAATAAAGGGACTAGCAAATGTGGAAGATGCAATCAATGTACCTATATAAACACTATAGACACCATTAGACTCAACAATATCATGAATACCAAGATAATATGCAGAAAAGGGAATTGTAATTCTCAACGTCTAGTATATATAGCAACGTGTAATGCGTGTCCGGCCTTTTACATAGGCAAAACAGAGAGGATGATAAAGACACGGATATATGAACACACGTACAAGATAAAAAAACAAGACAAGAAAAATGCATTATACAGGCACATTCACGACAAAGGTACTGATCACAAGTTTAGCTTTTCCATTATAGATCAAGTTGATATTAAGGAAAAAGGAGGAAACTGGAAGACATACCTGGCATGGAAAGAAAGCAGATGGCAAATAGTTACTGACGCCACCACACCGCCAGGGATTAACGATTTTATCAGTTTGAAACCATTGTTAGCACTAAACTAAAAGTATTTGTATCATCACTCAATACACACATTCCAGCATATTTGTATTTACAACAGAATGTAACTAGGTCTCAGCCTTTTGATACAAGGATGTATATAACTTGGCCAATATAGGTGTAAGATTTTGAAAGTAAAGCTTTTATTACAGAGTATCTACACCCAGTAAGAACATTTAGAACAGTATATAGAAATAGTAGGGCTAATGGGAAGTTATGTTACAACTTTTATTGTATACATATAATTTTATGTAGTTTTAAGTATCATAATTAAATATTTATTTAAATAGAGTGACATTATATTAAATTAATTTTAATTTATATTTGTAGATTATGCTTATAGAATACGTTTTTAGGACATCACTAGTTTACAAATTATGTTACAGTACTGGTTGGTATAAGTTTCAGTGAACATGGCTGCTTTAAAATTGTGAATTTAAATTGTGATTAGAATGATTAGAATAATTAATTAATTAATTTATGGCGCCAAAATAGGTATAAAATGTATGGTCTGATGTACTATCATTGGTTCTGATGAAATCTGTATTTTCACAGATGAAAGCGCTCAACCCTTGTGATCTTCATTTTTTTCTGTTTTGTGTAATAAAGTGCAACTTGTGAACAACAATATCGGTTTCGAGTGATTGGGGGTCTACTTTCTGCATTTTGGATTCTCATTGTGACACTACTACAATTTTTTATTACTCAGTTGTTTGATGGCAGAGGAGGGCTCACCGAACACTTCATTGAAACCGGAGGAGTATATGGCACTTCGAGAGGAGGTAACGCCGCTTAAGGGTGACGTCAGCAAACTCCTCGAAATGGTGAACAAACTCACAGCAGCCGTTTTAGAGAGCGGAGGCGCCGTACATACCAACAAGCATGCCATAACAGATTTTGTTCAAATCCAGAGCGGAGGTTCCGCACATAACCAGCAAAGTATTTCAGAATTTTTTCCGGCCAGAAATGGCAAAGGCGAGGAAGACAGAGTAAGGGCAAAATTCATCATCCTTGATGATGCGGCAGATTGCAGCTACACCAGCGATATACCTAATGGACAGGGAGAGGTACCAGTGGCGGAAAGCAACCAACGTATCGATTTGGGAACTAATACAGCTAATATTTCTTTAGAAGAAGACTTCACTTTTGACTTCAGCATGGTTAATCTGAATGCAGACAATGAGAAACTGGGTGCACGCCCCAAAAAACAGCAAGGGAACATTAGGACATATTCTACTGTGGTTAACAAGACTTCTAAAAGTAACAAAGGTACTGTGAACAATGATTCTTTATTTAGTCCCAAAAGCTCACATTTTAAAAGAATGGACAACAAAAGTAAAGAGTCAGGACTGTTCAATATGTTTAATGTATTTGTATCAGATGAATTTGAGTTTTTAAATAATAAGCATAATTCCAAGGGACATTTTAATGAAACATTTGATAATTTAGATTTTAACAATTTTAACAAAAAAGATGATATCAAAGCTAGAATATATTCTCTGGGTAAAAAATTGATACAGTTGAAATGTGTAAAGATGGATATTGCATATTTTGAAAAATGTACAGCCTTAAAGATAGTTCCAAAAGGACTTAGGTTTTTCAAACTGCCTTTAGGCATTCAGATTAATTCTAGTATAAGAACTGATTTTAATCACATGTTCGATGAATTTGGATTTACCTTCATGAAACATCTTATCAAATGTAATGAAGCAAAAGTTAAAATATTATTAGAAGATGTGTACAATTTAAATGAATCTATTATTAAGGATGAATTGTTTGAAAGATGGTACGATTGTTACTCTAGTCAATTCAGTCAGGCTACTGTTAAAGTGAAAAATGCTTATGAAAGGAAAATGCATAAATTAGACAGGGACATGGACTCATACAGAAGAGATAGAGCATATGTTTGGCCAAAAATCGATAGAGATATAGAGGGAACATTTGAGGTGGCACAATCTAGAAGTAATAAAAGATACATGCGAAGGAATGAGGAAGAAAATTTTCAAGGAGGGCGATTCTTTCCTGCTCCAAAGAAACAGATAAGGAGGTAATAGAGAAACACAGTAGCTCCACTATAGTGAATACTGTTGGTATGGTTTCAGACAAGGTTCGAGTTATAGGGCCACCCACTACAGATAGGCCGGACAATGAAGCTATCTCTGAATCAGCCCATAGCAAAGGGCCTAGTATTAGCAGTTACCAAGGTTTCAATGTGTATAATTACACTGACACACCCGTTACGAATGACTTTATATCACTTTTTAGCAAAGGCATGAAGTTTATACCCACGGTCAAGTTTAATTTGTTTGATCTTATCAAGGAAATAAAGCTTTTCTGTAGAAGGCTAAATTTGGCCATTCAATTTAATGATAGTTCCAACAAGATGTTAGATAGTATGAATTCGAACATTTGAAAGAAAAAAAGTACGTATATTCCAACTATGAATTCGCAAGTCAATATATATGAGAATATGGTGTGTCACGACATTTACCATCTATATAAAGATATCAGGTATGATAAAAGCTTTGGAAATGCTTTTTCAGACAATTTAACCACAGATGAGAGAACATGCTTGAAAGAATTAATTATGAACAAAGAGATTAGAATCATGAAACCTGACAAGGGTGGAGGGGTCGTGATTTTTGATAACACCCAATATTACAACGAAATTCACAACATTTTACATGATTCAGGTAATTATGAAAAGGTGTCCTTAAACCAGATTAATACCGGACACAGATATATTGACAATGCCTTAGAAGAATATTTCATTGACAATCGCATAACTAGTGAAATATATGAATATGCTAGAACAGACCATCCAGTGTTGGCTCACATAGTCGGAATTCCAAAGATACACAAGAACCAGATCAAACCACCTTTTAGACCAATCATCTCTGGATCCAAGTCAAAGACATTCAAGATAGGTACCATCATTGACAAGTGGACCAAGCACATCTACAATCAGGTTAACCACTTGGTCAAGGACTCGTGGGATTTTCTTGGTCTATTAACTATGGACAAGTGGGACGAAAACCTTACATTCTTAACCATTGATGTCCAAGACCTCTTTTCAAGTATTCCAGTGACCACGGGGCTGGAATATTTTTGCAGCAGTTTGAGCAAATATTCAGGCAGCAGCTGGGATAGAGTGAATTTGATAATGGACATGATGTCTTTGGTGTTGGAACACAACTACATAGCACATCAAGGTGAATTTTTCAGACAATCCCGTGGGGTGGCCATGGGTGCATCATGTGCCCCAGTCTTTGCCAATCTGGTCATGCTAGAGTGGGAAAATCTACACATATTTCCAAGTGATTATTACAAACACATCAGGTTATATACTAGATTTCTGGACGATGTGTTTATCATTTGGACAGGACCAACTGAAATGATTCCCTCCTTCGTGGAATATCTTAACAACACCACGGATTTTCTAAGATTCACGTACCAACACGACAAAAAGGGTATTGCTTATTTAGACACGTGGATAGGCAACACTGGAACAGGATTTGTGTCCAGATTGTACAGGAAGCCAACTTTTTCGAATGACTACATTCATTTCACTAGCTGCCACCCACGTCATATTTTCAAAAACATTGTGAAGGGTCAATGTATTAGAGCAGCAAGGATGTCATCAACCCTCGAAGATATGAATAGTGAAATAGACAACATCACACTTCTATTCACAGAGAGGAACTACCCCAAGAAATTATTGGACGATATCACAACATATGTTAAAACACAATGGGGAAACAAATACATACCTTTATTAGGGACACACACTGGGCCACAAGAAGGTCAAAGTGGGGCTTTCAACAAACAAGTATGCGTCATTCGATTTAATCCTTTTTTTAATTTGATCATGGACATTTTGAAGAAGCATTGGAACATTATTATTTCTTCAGGCACTTTAGGTAGTATAGTCGGTACTGAGATATGCACTGTGTACAAAACTGGCAACAACATCAAGAGAATTTTGGAATGTGGAATGAAATACGAAAGAAATATGAGTAATAAAGGGACTAGCAAATGTGGAAGATGCAATCAATGTACCTATATAAACACTATAGACACCATTAGACTCAACAATATCATGAATACCAAGATAATATGCAGAAAAGGGAATTGTAATTCTCAACGTCTAGTATATATAGCAACGTGTAATGCGTGTCCGGCCTTTTACATAGGCAAAACAGAGAGGATGATAAAGACACGGATATATGAACACACGCATACAAGATAAAAAAACAAGACAAGAAAAATGCATTATACAGGCACATTCACGACAAAGGTACTGATCACAAGTTTAGCTTTTCCATTATAGATCAAGTTGATATTAAGGAAAAAGGAGGAAACTGGAAGACATACCTGGCATGGAAAGAAAGCAGATGGCAAATAGTTACTGACGCCACCACACCGCCAGGGATTAACGATTTTATCAGTTTGAAACCATTGTTAGCACTAAACTAAAAGTATTTGTATCATCACTCAATACACACATTCCAGCATATTTGTATTTACAACAGAATGTAACTAGGTCTCAGCCTTTTGATACAAGGATGTATATAACTTGGCCAATATAGGTGTAAGATTTTGAAAGTAAAGCTTTTATTACAGAGTATCTACACCCAGTAAGAACATTTAGAACAGTATATAGAAATAGTAGGGCTAATGGGAAGTTATGTTACAACTTTTATTGTATACATATAATTTTATGTAGTTTTTAAGTATCATAATTAAATATTTATTTAAATAGAGTGACATTATATTAAATTAATTTTAATTTATATTTGTAGATTATGCTTATAGAATACGTTTTTAGGACATCACTAGTTTACAAATTATGTTACAGTACTGGTTGGTATAAGTTTCAGTGAACATGGCTGCTTTAAAATTGTGAATTTAAATTGTGATTAGAATGATTAGAATAATTAATTAATTAATTTATGGCACCAAAATAGGTATAAAATGTATGGTCTGATGTACTATCATTGGTTCTGATGAAATCTGTATTTTCACAGATGAAAGCGCTCAACCCTTGTGATCTTCATTTTTTTCTGTTTTGTGTAATAAAGTGCAACTTGTGAACAATAATATCGGTTTCGAGTGATTGGGGGTCTACTTTCTGCATTTTGGATTCTCGTTGTGACACTACTACAATTTTTTATTACAAAGTTAGACAGTTGATAGAATCAAAACAGTTTTTTTTGGACCAGTATTTTTAAGAATATTCTGAGGGTTATGCATGAAGTCTGAAACTGAAATGTGTCTCATTAATTTCTAACTCCTCTCTTTAAAGATTTTCCAGTATAGAATTACGGTGCCAAAATGAGGACATTCAGTGACCATCAGTACTTTTGATAGGTATGAATTTGTGAAGTTTTAATGCCTGAGGCCCATTATTTGATAGAGAACACATGTATTCACATATGTCTCTGCTGTCACATGTAAAAGTCATTGCTGTACAAATCACTCAACTTTTACTTCCTTAAATTACCAAGTAACAACAATGCAAAGATATGAAATTTCATTTGTATTATTACACAATTCTGTTTTAACACTCCAGGCTCAGCACTTACCTTGTAAATCCAGTAGTTGTTGCAGTTTTAGTTCAGGGCTGAGTCTGTCAGATGCTAGGAGTACACAGCTATTACATGGGTATGTAAAGCGTGTGAGCATTGCCTGGCATCAATGTTACTATATGCATGTGCATATGATAAAGGTTTTAGTCCCTCAGGTGGTGCAGGAGTTTGCTATGTGTCACCTCTTAGCCAATGCAAGGGCATATTGAGCATGCCTACATCTGCCTACACCAACAGCAACTGCTGGCTCCCCCTCTGATTCCTCATTTGCATGTGGCTGTGGTGACCTTGCCATGTGTGGTAGGATGTGTGCCCCTTCCCCTTGTTGATCTTGCTGAAGCTGTTTTCTCAGGACTATGTTGTGAAGCACGGCATGGATAGTGAAGATTTCAGTATATGTCTGTGGTTTGTACTGCAGGGCTCCTGCAGATGTTTCTAGGCAACAGAACTATAACTTCAGCAGCCCAAACACAAGCTCTATGATATTTCCGGTTTGAGCGTGTGCCTTATTATGGCATTCTTTATTGTGTGTGTGTGTATTTCTGATGGGTGTCATTAACCATGGTTCCAGTGCATAACCTGTATCACACAGTAAATGAACCTGTGGGATATCACCCCTAGTCAACATCTGATACAGTTAGGAGGTGTGCCAAATATATGAGTTGTGATAACTGCCTGGGTTGCCAGCACACACATTTAAGATGATTCCCTTAGCATTACACACGATTTGGCAGTTAATGGATTGGAAGCCCTTTCTATTTATGTACACCCTTCCTTGTTCCTTGGGTGGTGCCTTGATTTCTATAGGTGTACAATCTATGACACCCAGTAGTTCAGGATAGTGTGTTACAGGCTAGAACTCTTGCATATTTGTGGCCCTGTCCTCAGGAGTACAGGGAAAATATATGTGGTCATTGGCATGTTATAGCATAGCATTCAGGAATTGATGGAGGATCCTGGATGCTGATGTCTGTGACACCCCCAGCATGTCCCCTATTGGTCTCTGAAATGTCCCTGTATCTAAAATTCTAAGTGCTGTACATACCTTTATCCCGACTGGTATGGGTTCCTTTCAGTTTGCCTTGGGTCTGAGTTGAGGACAACAGAGGTTGCAGAGTTCCTGTAGTGTGTCTCTATCCACCCTGTAGTGCTCTACAATTTCTACCTCATGCAAATTGTGATAAGTTAACCAGGGTCTGAAAACTCATTTTCTTCTTGGCTGTGGTCTACGAGCAGCAGCAGCATAGACTTCAGCCTGTTCCACATACACATGAATTAAAGCAACAGCAGCCCCTAACATTCTTTCTGGGTAGACGTCCTTCCGTGGCTGTATTCCAGTAGGTTTTGGAATTCACAGGGAAAATCAGCACTGAGTACTCATGGTTGTTTTATAGCTTGTTGAATAGCTCCTCCTTCTTATATTAGTTGATTAGCATACAATTCTGCTGCTTATGCTGTAATTAGCATGCCATAGTGTTTACTGTGGGTGTGCAGCTCTACATACTGTATAGAGCCGCTTACTAGATACAAAACTGTGCACTACTGTGTGAGCATCATGCGGTCTTAGAGGACTATGGAGGGTTTATTGAATATGCCCTATTAACTTTTCCAAACTCATAATTAATAATCCAGGTGTTTTAGTAGTAGATAAGATAATGGCTTTATCTGATTTCTCTATGCTAGAATCATTTTTGTACCTGATTTTCTTTATAAAGGATTTCTTGTCAACATCACAAATGTATAAATACTACTAGTTTCTTAAAAGATATATCACGAACATAAACATCAACTTGATTATCCCGCAGATGACTTCTAAAAATAATTTTTGATAAAGATAAGTACTCCCTGTGCCCCATGATAAAATGAAGGTGATGGAACCAGTTGCTTCAACAGACAAAACAGTATTGAAACCTCTTCATGAAGATCTCATTTTAGGCAAATTTTGATCTAAATTTAAACAATAACAAAACGTGGTCTGAAATTTGCAAGGATGCACTACTTCACATTCCTTTTAAATTGGTTTATGCTCATTTTATGTTTTTCTTCAGTGTCTGCTTTACTTCATATTCCTTGTGTCCTAATTGCATTCCCTCATGTACAATATAATGTATTTTATTTATTTATTTATTTATTTATTTGTTTGCTTTTGTTAACCAGGAAAGTCCACTGGGCTGGTGTAGCCCATTTTCAGTGGAGGCTTGGGGAGAAAAGTGTCAGAACAATATACATGATAATATAATTTGTGGGACAGTTATTTTCAGCATATAACAATTTACAGGAGTAAGAACAAGAGAATCAGAAGGAACATTGAACAATTATATGGCTGTAAGTTATGAAAGTAAACTCTGATACATAGCGAGATATTCAGTATATGCATAGTTTAACAGGAGGCAAATTACTTTCACATGCACATTTTTGTTGTGCATATTGGACATAATAGACTACATGGTTAACAATAGAATATTCATAAGCTAGGAGGGGATAACTACACAAAATGTTCTTATACCATATGAAGCAAGATGAGGTACACTGTGCTTTTCAAGGGTGACACTTAATTAGGAAGAATGATGAAGAGTATGGGTATTGGAGGGGTGAACCATGAAATCAGGTTTTAGAGGAATTGGGAATGGTGCATGGGCATAGCCAATGAGAAGAGAGATGCTGGTGAAGTGATTTTTTTGAAGGGGGGCACTGTTAATGGTCCAGAGAAGAGGTGGAAGGGCAATCTAGAGTTCAGCTACATTGAAAGAGTAGAGGTGTTAGCCTGCAGGGAGTTTTGGTCTCTTTATTTGGATAAGAAATTGATTTTCAGATCTTAGAGGTTGGTTTGGTTGATAAAGAGTCAGAAGGGAGGCAAGGGTTGGGCATTCAAGGGGTTTATAGATAAGTTTGTGTGCTGTAGATAGTTGTACGTATGTGACGTGTTGTGGACGGTCTAGCTAGTTCAAGGATTGTAATGAGTCACAGTCACGGGAAGAATAGTTTGCACTAGTCACAAACTTAGCAATTTTGTTATAGCAGCTATCCATTTTAGTTTTTAATAAGGATTGGATGTTTGTTAGAATGGGGACTCCATAGAGGAGAGAAGGTAAAAAGAAAAGTTAGGGCAAGTGTTTTTCTAGTAGAGTAGTTTAGAAAGTGTTTATGTTGGTACAGGGTACCAAGTTCTTGGTGAGTTTTTTTTATGTTGTTGCGGATGTGTTGGTCAAATGTTAAGTTGTCATCTATAATAATGCCAAGTAACTTGGCATGGGAAACTACCTCTAAGGCAGTCTTATTAGAGAAATAAATGATGAATTCCGATTTATTAATAGTGGTAGTTTTTTGGGCACAAAGAGCAGGAGTTTGGTTTTATTTGAGTTAAGGGTGAGGTGGTTGTTTGTCACCCGGGTTTTGGTAATGGAGAAAGCATTGTGGGTGGTAGTCAGAAGTTCAGTTTCAGAGGTGCTGGAGCAGATAATAGCTGAATCATCTGTGTATTGAACTACAGATCCATGAGTGAGAGCAGAGTGAAAGTTGTTAATGAAAATACTGAACAGAAGGGGTCCTAAAATGGACCCTTGGGGAACTCTGGTGGAAGTAGTGAGAAAAGGTGAGAGGGAGTGTAACCATTTGGTGGACTGTTGTATCTTTGTAAGGTAACTGGTAAACCAGTTAAGGATGGGAGTGAACAAGCCCAGGTGTGAGAGATTGGAAAGAAGGAGAGAATGGGAGATGGTGTCAAAAACCCTAGAGAGATCAAGGAAAATAGCAAAGACACATTTACCATCATTACAATTGTGGTTGACAGTGTCTAAGAAGGATAGGAGAGCAGTTATAGTGCTGTGACCAGGGCAAAAGCCATGCTGAGTGGGGGAAAGTAGTTGATTTTGGAGTAGATAAATCATAGGTTGAATTTGAATACATTTTTCCATTATTTTGGAGAGATGGAGACAGTATGGATATGGGGCGTAAATGTGAGATTTCTGAATTATTGCCACCTTTGTGTAAGGCTATGATGTAGGCTTTCTTCCAGGTGGGTGGTACATAGGATTCTTGGATAGATCTGTTTATGAGAATACTTATGGGGTAGCTGATGGATCTAGCTGAAATCTGTAGGTATTCAGGGGAGTAAACTATCTGGGGCAGTGCTACCAGGTTTACGTTTTAGCAAGAGTTTAGTAATAGTGGAAGTAAGAATATGAGAGAAAGAGAAAGTCTGGGGAGAAGGGTTTGCTGAGGAGTGCTGTGTTGTTTTAGAGATGCTGTTATGAGTAGTATGAGGAAAGGTGGAAGCGAGTTTGGATATAGTGTCTATAAAGTAGGAATTGAAGAGAAAAACTAGTTCATTTGGGGTTTTGCCAGGGTTTGGGTAGGGTTTGCATTTGGTGCTGGGGTTTAGTAGAGTAGAGACTGAGTTCAAGAATCTTTTTGGGTTGTGGTTGTAGTCATTTTGGAGATGGAGGTAATATTATTTTTTGTCTTTAATAACTCAACACTTTACTTAATTGCAGAGCTGTTTGAATAGCTGGAGATCGATCAATAAGGTTTTTACTTTTCTGCCATTTTTTCCATGCTCTGTCTCTGGTATTCATACATTTTTTGGTATCTCTAGAAAGCCAGGTTGCATGATTTGTTTTTATTCTCTTGTTTCAGGGGGGGGGGCATTCTATCGAGTATGCTTAGGAATGTTGAGTTGAAAGCTTCAACTGCTTCATCGGGTCTATATTACGTTATCAAATACTAATGTATTTGAAAACGTAATAGTCGACCCGTAAATGTCGAAAACATCGAACGTCGGACATTTCAATGGAGATCTCCGTACAGTGCAGAAATGGAAGTTTTCTATTGTCTGCACTGTATGGCGATCTTGGTTTAAGTAGCAGGGGTGTGGGGGCACAGCCCCCCACCAGGGGGGTGTAGGGGGGCTTGTCCCCCTGCTTATAGTGTTTAAACGGTTTGCTTGGGTGGGTTTTTGTATTTTTTTATAGTTGTTCGACATTTGATGTTTTCGACATTTAGGGGTCGACTATTACGTTTTCAAATACGTTAGTATTCAATAACGTAATATAGACCCACTTCACCTAAAGGTAAAGATTATAGAGTGCTCCAATTAAATTTACCTAGTGTTTTGTTGAAGTTTGTTGGGTTGAAATTAGCTAGCATTCTGGAGAGCTTGTATTGGTGATGGTGTAAGGTTGAGGAGGTGGGGCGTGTTACGTAGGCAGGCAGGTGGTCACTGATATTGCAGGGCAGAGTTCCTGCTGATGTAATTTTGTTGGGGTCTGATACTAAAATCCAGTCAAGTATGGTACTATTGTTGTTGTTGCTAGGCCAGGTTATACTAGTAATAAGCAGAGTGAAGTTGTACAGATTAATGGCAACATTTGGAGAAGGAGTTATGTGATCTAGCCAGTTTATGTTGACATCCCCTAGAATTATTTTTTCTCTGTGAATATTGTTTGAGGTCCGAGCAACTCCTCCCCATTTTTTGTGGAGTCTGTCTGACCTTAAACAGTAGGAACCTAGAATGAGGAATTTGGTGTCTTTTATATATGGCTTTAGCCATGTCTCTGTAACAACAATTATGTCAGATCTGGAATGGGCTATCCAGGCATGGAATTCCGGGATTTTGTTTCTAATATTTTTTGTATTTATGGTAGTGAGTTTTAGGGATTTATGAGGTTTGGGAGGTGGGAAGGCAGATGAAGTGGAACCTGGGTTGGGGTGGATGTCCCCAGATTGGGGAAGTGTGGTGTTACTATCTGAAGGTGTTTCTGTAGCAGTTTATGTTTAGAGTTAAAGTGTGTTTTGGGGAGACTAGTTTGTAGAGTGTGCTGTGCCTGTTCAAGGATTGTATGTTTGAGGAATAATAGTGTATTAGTGGAGTAGAGGCTAGAAGAAATTGTGGAGTAAGAGTTATGTTTGGGAAATTGGATAGAAGTTGTAGAGGTAGTTTTTAGTTGTGTGAGTGGGATGGAGTGGTATAAGGTGTAGAAGTAGCATAAGAGATAGTGAAATAGGTAGAAGTTGTAAAGTGAGAGCTATTGGTGACATTAGTAAATTCTTGATGAGTGTAGAGGCACTGGAGGAGGCTGTGGAGAAGGGAAGGGTTTACAGTTGAAAGTGTGAGTGATTAGTAAAGGCTGATTGTAGTACAGTTGATGGGGTGTAGGTTGAGTGAAGTAGGTGGGTAGGGTTTATAGAGTGGAGCTTGTGTTTATTAGTTACTTGAGTATGGGTGGGGTATGGTTAACTAAATTTAAATGATATGGGGTCTATATCATGTTGTCGAACTATTAAACGTTTGAACGTCATATGATCGACACCATATGATCGAACTTTTAAAAGTTTGAATGTTTCAATGGAGATCTCTGTACAGTGCAGAATTGGAAGATTTCCCTTTTCTGCACTGTAGTGCAATCTTGGAGTTGGTATAATTAAAGAGCAGGGCATGTGGGCAGTGCATGGGGGCCATTCAGGTAGTTTGTTTCTTTGGTTTATTTTTTTTTATTACATTTTCAAACTTTTAAAATTTCAATCATATGGTGTTGACCAAGTGACATTCAAACTTTTAAAAGTTTGATTATGTAATATAGATGCTGATATGGGGGTGGGTGGGAATGGGGGCAGGGTAGGAGAACAGAGAGGGATGGCCCATTCAACTTGCAAAGTACTAAAACAAGAACAACAATCAGCAAGATGGGCTGAAGTTGAGATTATAGCTCAGAGTATCAGAAAAGAGAGGAAAGGGAAGGTTGTGTTAGTTTGTGTAACAGGTGTAAGTAGGTAAGAAACAGTTATTTTATGGATGCTATCAGGAAGAGGCAGAAAGGCTAATAGATTAGGTTTAGAAGCAGAGAGAGAAGCTAATAAATTAGTAGAGAGAGGGCTGATAGATTAGGTTTAGAAGCAGAGAGAGAAGCTAATTGAGGGAAGGGGTGTCCTGTGTGGAGGGAATACACTTTTTAGTAGAGGAGTGGAGGGATAGAACAGCTAGAAGTGGGAGGTTAGTGTTGTAAGGGATGGTACTTCAGTTGTGGACTAAGGCAGTCAGTTAGAGGGAGTAGGAAGTATTGGAATGAGTGTCACGGAGAAAAGAGCAGTGCAGACTGGCGGAGACAGAAGGGGTGATGTACAAAGGGGAACCAGATGGAGAGACCGAGATACAAGTTGATAAGCTGTGTTAAAAAGTGTGCACATGCATTCACTGTTAGAGGACAGGCTGTAGGCACAGAGGTCCAATCTTCAACCGAGTGGCTGTGGTCTCATGGACCAGACTCAGCTTGGGATTCAGAGTGTTTACCAGTGTGAGGGAAGAGCAAAAGTGATAGGAGTATCACATTCATTGTTAGAAGACATCCATTTGGCAATCTCATGGCAGATACCATTTACATTCCTATTTTTCCATCTTGTCAATAAATTTGATCTTCTATTTTATTTTTTTATTTTTATTTAACATTTGTTGACTGAGAAAGTCCGACTAGGTTCCACAAAGCCTGTTTTCAGCGGAGGCCCGGGGATAAATGCTCCAGATATTCTTCTATAAATATATATATGCTTCTATAAATAGGAAGACTACATTTCTAAATATTCTTTATGGAAATTTGCCTTGCAACAGTAATTTTAAATGTGCTTACACCACAATTAATAAAGATAGCTATGTTCTGATTATGCTACTTATTGCATTAGTCAAGTTTTACATATTGGGTAAAGCTTTAGAAAGTATCACCTTATAGATTTTTCTCATATATTGCCAAATATTTGAATGCATCTCTCTCTCATGACTTGCAGCTGTCTTCTAGAATGACCCTGTGGACAGACACTAATATCTGCAGAGTATACAAGGCAAAGGGGGAAACAGACTTAGGCTGCCAGTTTTCCTTCCATGATTTGAATGCATACAAATTTTCTAGAAAATTCAGAGAAAGATTTAGATAGAAGGACTTTATTTTTCGAAAACGCTGTTGAATATAAATTATATTCTTTCTAGTATTGTTCTGTCACAGTGTTGTGCTATATTGATATTAAAATATATCATAAAGTGGTTAAGGCAGATGACTATTTATATGCCTTACTAGTCTCAGGTTGTTTCTTAACATTAGTGACTACCTTTATCATTATTATTATTATTATTATTATTATTATTATTATTATTATTATTAGTAGTAGTAGTAGTAGTAGTATTAAGTTTTCTGCATATGTTTGTTTCTCAAAAATATTTCCCAACTTGGTTTGTTTATTTACTCATTTAATGTTAGAAATAATGTTCATCATATTTTACTTGATCTGTTTTCTTTTTCTAGTAAAAATATTTCTGGCAAAAAAGTGGTATTTGTAAAAAGATAAAGGAACATGTTTTATACTATCAGCTTTCAAAACAATTGAACATTACTCACCAGACATGGCAGAGAGTAAATAATTTGTTAAAACAGATAACTAAATTATGACACTGAAGAGAAATGGAAACTCTGTGGTAATAGCTATAATAGATAGCATATAGTTTTAACCAAAAGCAAAAGGTAAAGAATACACTCAAGGAGGTAAAACATAAGCAGTGCATGAATGAAAATATGAAGAGAATACAGAAGGAGAAAAGGAAAAGAAGAAGTTAGCCAGAGAGGCACATGGAAGGCTGGGAGAAAATAAGTCAATTACACAACTGGACATTTTTGAAAGGTAGGCAGCATTAAAACAAGAGTTGAAAGAAAAAAAATAAAATGAAATAGAAGAAAAAGAGAAGAAAGTAATGAGTGAAAGAAGGAGGAAAATGAGGCCAAGTAATAAATAACATAGGCTGTGTAAAACAGAAGGAATTAGAAAACTGAAGACAAGCACAGATGATGCACACACACACACACACACACACACACACACACACACACACACACACACACACACACACATATATATATATATATATATATATATATATATATATATATATATATACTGAATATATGGCTCAAAATACACATGAGCAAGATCACTGAAGTAATAAAACATAAATGAAGTGGATGTTTCAGATATGCATCACTGTTTCTCCAAAGTCTTTAGTATAATTATGCACTGCTTACATGCAGGAATCATGCCTGTTGGAAAAAGTCACAAACAAAGTAGCCTTCATACACTGCAGCCATATTTGTTTCTTTTTCCCTCTGAGACTGTAAGAATCCCTTACAATTGCTAATCTGGTCCATTCATTCAACTAGTGGGATGCCTGTGGTTCATTTCTTCCTTGCGGTGAAGTTTGAGAATACTGGGAGAGGTGCCATCATGCACAAGAAGGAAAGAGATTATTTGTTCTATAAATCTTACCCCCTCTTGTTAACTATTTTCTTTGGGATTCACAAGCATTGCTTTGAGTAAGGGTGCATGTGTGCTATAACTTATAGTAGCACTTAGCCTAAACAGCACACCACAGTGCAGTGTGGTTTTACTAGTTTCAGACTGCAGGCAATATACTGCATTAATATAGGCATCACAATTACAGAAGCCAAAGCTGCCATCCCCACTAATGCAGCAACCTATGTTAACTGCTCACTCCTATCTTCTTCCTCCTGGCCCCTCCAGAACTTATGCTGTTAATCAAATATAGATTGTTTGGGTCCATTTTCAAGCTTTATTCCTCTGTACCACATGGCCTAGACTTTAGATGTGATTTTGACTGACTGACTCTGGTGAGAGCTTTCTTCACTAGCCTGGTAGCTATTTGAAAAAAAAATGAATTGTCTACCTAAATATCTAAAAATATCATTTGAATGCTGCACATATTATCTCATGTACCCCAATCATCAGTTTTTAGATTCCATTTATTACAAATTTATATTAATAACCATAATACAAAAAATAACTTGAGAGGAATGCAGTATTGCAGTCAAGCTGTAAACAGCACTTGGGTATATATCCACATTCAGAATTCAAATCAAGCAACATCCTCCTGAATCTTCACCAATATACTCCCCTTCTTACTTCAGACTTGTACAAAAATAACATAAATCAACTCACTTGTGATAAATTACCTAGATCGGTGGTCTGTTGTACTATTTTGACTAGCCTGTTTGGTGACTGCTGCCCGGCCTCGTAGTTCCTAAAATGGAAATTTACACAATCTCTTAAATGGCACAATTAGCAAATAAACTTAATTTTCCATTTCATTTCTTGCAAACGTATATATTTCCATACAAAAGAGAGTCATGTTTCAAGAAATCTTTACAGTGGACACTCAGACCTCCAAAATGAAATATACTGCAATGACTACCATGTAAAAGGTAATTTTGACTAAGAGACGTAAAACAGCAACTAAAGAAGAAGAAAGAACTTTCTCAATAAAGTGTAAGCTTGAAAAGACTTTTGATTTTGAAGAAAATTTGTACTGCAGCCTTTTGCACAATACATTTGGTAATATTGCTGTAGAACTAGCCATGATCAGTTCATCCATAAATGGTATTTCAGACAGATTGGACATGAAAGAAAGCTGAATCTATTCTTGTGAAGACAAATTTTTCCATATAGAAAAAAAATGAGTCAACAACATGATAAAGAGCTTATCCTAACAAATGAGAAACTGACATATCTGGAAGGATGCAGATGACTAAATAATTGTATACTTATAGTATACTTGAATCAATATAATATCCAGACCTTATCAAACATTTAAAAGAGATTTTCTTACACCTGTTATCAGACAAAAAAAAATATGTTGATGGAATGATTATTAAGAGAGCTCACAGAACTATAAGGAGCATTGAGACTTCATCCACCCCCAGAGTAACACAGGACTATAAGGAGCATTGAGACTTCATCCACCCCCAGAGTAACACAGGACTATGAGGAGCATTGAGACTTTATCCACCCCCAGAGTAGCACAGAACTATAAGGAGCATTGAGACTTCACCCACTCCCAGAGTAACACAGGACTATAAGGAGCATTGAGACTTCATCCACCCCCAGAGTAACACAGGACTATAAGGAGCATTGAGATTTCATCCACCCCCAGAGTAACACAAGACTATAAGGAGCATTGAGACTTCATCCACCCCCAGAGTAACACAGGACTATAAGGAGCATTGAGACTTCATCCACCCCCAGAGTAACCTATGGTAAAATACTTAATTTTCATGATGTCCACACTATACTTCATACAAACAAATCCAATAAGGAGCTAATATGATACAGTAAAAAAATAAGGATTGCAAAGGATAGCATATCAGTATACAGACTGCAGTGTCAATTTCTGATGCAATTTCCAGCCATAGTAGTTTTTACCTACAACATCAAAAATATCAAGTAAACAATATCAACAAATCAAGACCAATATTCCAGCATATTTTTAAGTTTAAAACTTCAGTATGGTACCAATTCAATGTACATTGCAGTATTTCAGTTTACTGTAATTTTTTTCTTATCTGCCTGATTGGATGATGGGAGGATTTGACATACATGCTTCTTCATGTAGGATAGTATTCCACCATTTTGAATTATTTCCCCAAAAAACTGGCAACATATTAAAGGAACAGTATTTTTATGCCATTTATGTTCACACATGAAGCATTAAAACCCAGCTGATCTCTTAAAAGGTAACATTAGGATAACTGCAATAATATTTGTAGGAACTTTTTCATTAATGCAATTACTTCAGACAGCAAGTTTAATACTTCTTGATAAAGAAAGGAATAACTGCTAGTAAAGCAATACTTTTTCTTTAAGTCAGTTATTAATTTCAGAAATTCCTTATTTTCATTCTGTGTATGATAAGAAAACAAAAGTTTGCTTTAACCTGAAAGATATAGACCTTCACATTGTTAATTGCAGTTTCCAGCCTTAGAGGAAAGCTAGAAATATAGAGTTAACCATGTTTAATACTTGAAATATGCTACACTTGTTAAAATT